>NC_056746.1:428618439-428940939 GCF_019279795.1 Protopterus annectens
ACCTGTGAAATTGACCTGTTTGCACAACACTGGATGCACAATACTGTACTTAGACAAATGTCAAACATTTGTGTGGCAGGAATGGTGTGCTTAGCTGGCTTTTCACAAGTAATTGTGTGGACTGTGGTGCTTGCCAGCAGCATTTGTAGTGTGCAGGCAGTACTATTTCTTCAGTGCACCAGCAGTGAATTCAATCTGCAGGGAGTTGTCTCCCTTTCTTGAGTTGGTGCAACAATAGGGTTGATATATTTAAGTTTGGAGGGTGCCTCCCGGCTGGAAGTGCAGAAACCTCCTAGAGTGTCTCACAATCTTTATATGATGGAAGCGTCTCATTAAAGGCACTGGTGCCAAAACCTTCACAGATGGAGCAAGGAAAATCCAGATGGGCAACCCTTAAGCAATACAAGCACCAGTTGTGTATGTCCTGTCAGGGGAGCTTGTGCCCACAAACACCACATTTTTAAAACCCTTATCCATAACTAACAAAAAGACCTAATAACCAGCTAAACTCACAACAACGTAAGGAAAGATATATAGAAAATACTATACAATACTCAAACACTAACTCTAAAGATGAGAGCACTGGGCAGGAAAAACCTGCCAACAACGAAATCCTAACCCTAAGACCTATCCTAACTTACTCTAAATTACAAAAGCTACACTCACTAGCTACAATAAAATGACTAATCAGCACAAAGGGTAGAGGACATGAAAAAAACAATTTAAACCCTAGACAAAGAATTCACCTTGATGGAGCAACTGACTATGGGTAGAGGAGGCAGAGCTTGACAGGCTGAAGTCTATTGTATGTAGCCAGTCTCAGATCAGATAACTCACAGGCTGAATCCAGACAGGATGGCAACACTGGATCACTTGTTTTGATCATCAATATGGTGTAGGCCTTTTACATTTGATATTTTACTTGGGAGTATTTCATGCTTTCGAGTTTTTTTTTTTTTAACCCAATGAAGCTGTATTCAATGTTTTCACTTGATTTTTGCTTTTACAATCACACACACATGTATGCACACAGATACTTAATGTGGCACCTAATACTAGAACTACAGAGACTAATATGTCTAGCCAAGATAATTCAGATTAAAGCAGATTCCTTTCTGAAATAACATGAGATCTTAACAGGTAAAAGAATGGTACAGACTCTCCTGAATTGTAGCAGAGAAAGAAATGGAAGTAAAGAAAGTAAAATTCACTGAAGGATTTCTGGGTGTTAACAAAATTTATGTAGTATTAAAGATAGAAAATACAACTCTTGGATGAAGTTAGGTATGGCATGGTGGGGAATACAATCTTCCTTTAAATGAAGTCAGTCAATGAACAGTTTCTGAATCACTTCAAGGTTCCTATACAGAGTACAGAAGTATTAATGGGTCAACAGGTGAAAGCGCTATAACTTGTTACAAGAATAAGCCACTGCTCTGTACTTTTGTATTCTTGCTTCCTGACTGCCTTTAACCATCTGTTGTGTTGCATTCATGTTCTGAGTCAATCATGTCAGTTCAAAGTCTACAATACACTTCAATGAAGTCATACGGCTAGAGCAAGTGACAGTTTCCCTTTTAACATCGACTGCAGACTAGTGTTTTGCCATCAGATTTCTTGCCAAGAAAGTCTCAGTCAAGAGTAAAAACTACCAGATTACTTTCAAATCATTTCTTCAACTTAAAAAAACTTCACTTAGATGTAGATCGTTTAAGGGACATTAACACACTGGTGAAATGGTACATGGGGCAGTTATACGTGATACTACACTGGGACACAAATTAGACTGTCAAAGAGATGAGATAAGAAGAGAGGAAGGAGAACAGTTGGACTGAATGAGCTGGGGCAAAAGTACTGTAACAGAAGAAAAAAAAATTCTATATGGCCATCAAATTACTTCCCATCTCTACTTCATACCCATAAAGACTTGCACTGAATTTTTCAACTCCAGCAGGTAAAGTCAGGACCTAATCAGTTGCTCTGTAAAAATTAAAGAAAAAAATACCAAAAAGAAATGCAATCAGCACCATTCTGACCTTTTAATCTGTTCTTTTGTGACTAGACAGCCATAACTTTTAATTAGTAGGAATACAGCAGGCACCTTCACGTACCTGATTGCTTTTCATAGGAGATGCCATGTTTACTCAACAAATCTTGCAACCTTTGTACTTCTCCCGACAGTTTTGTGAGCTCCTATAAATTTTAAAACAAAGCATTTTTTTATATTCACAAACAAGGATAAAACACTACAAAAATAAAGTTTTATCTTTAATATTACTGCAACAATAATACAATTATTAGAACACATCACACTGCTACTTAAAATGCTAGCTGCAATACTCTGGTATAAATCTGAGACATTAAAAATCAGAACCTTCATGCCTTTCAGTGATTGCCAAGCTCATTTCTGAGGGTTCCTATCAGATAGTTGACCTTCTGCAAGTTCGAACCTCATATGGTTGAGACCATAAGTTTGAATTTTCAGATGTTCACGCATTTCAACAGAAATCTCCGTAAGGGGAGGTTTCCATTTTGTTCAATATGGTGCAATCTCGGAGTTGGAATATTTAAGTAGCGGGGGGTGCAGGAGGGCGTGCCCCTCTGCTTACAACAGTTTATTTGTTTTCTTTTCTTTTTTTTTTTATCCATAGTCTAATTTTTTTATCTTTGAACAGGATGGTTTAAACATTCCGTGTTCGAAGTTATTAAACTTCAACTATGTGATATAGACACCATTTCTGATATAACCAGGAACATGATGTTGTTCTGTGACCACCATCTGTAGGATTATTATGACAGAGACACAGCAGCAGCATTTTAGGGAGAGTGTGTAGTCTACATGGCAGTAGTTCATTTACAGGAGTTCATCTCATCTGACAGCATTTTACTTTATGTAATAACCTTTTTACTTCTGCTGTGTAACTGTACATGTAGCTGAATTACCAAGTGGTTCAATTTAACACACAATATATTCTCACAAGTGGAAACATGGTGTTGTATCTGGTTGCTACAGTGCTTTACTAGAAGGTTCTGTGTGTGCCTAACAGACAGGATGGCATGTCCGAGTAGAGATTCTAAGACTATTATTACTTGTTATATACTAGTACTGCTCATACAGACTGCGCAGATAAGCACCACGGGTCCTCTTCCTTGGCAGATACAGACACCATGACTAGTTGCTGAGATGAGAGAAATCTCTCTTTCAGTGCAACACAGGACAATCTTGGATTACAATGCTTTTGGGGTACATGCCTCATACACAGATATAGGGGATTTTCCTCCCACAAAAGTACTTATTTCAAAACCGTGTTGAGACATTTTGACATTTTTCAACTGTGTTAATTTGTTTTATGTTTTTTTTAGTGATTTTAGTTTTCATTTACTGCATCTCATGTTTTTAATTTCTGCTAAATGGCATAGCAGTAAAAAAAGAAAAAAAACTTTGATCCATACTGCTCAGTATATGTGGAATGTCACGGATGCAGTTCTGTAAAATGGCTAGAAGAAAATCCACAGCTGACTGGAAAGTGATGGCTCAAAAATAATGTTATACTAATTCAATATTTCTAACTGGAAAAATAAATATTTTCAATTTTTATTTTCCTGCTTTTCAAAAGCAAACAAAACATACAATAAAATAATTTGCAAGTGACACTCCATAGATTTATCATGGAAATTATCTTAACAAAACAGATAATCAAAGACCTTACAATTGTACAGTGTGTGTATGGAAATGTTTGCATAGTACAATGTTCCTTTCTTACATTTCTGTTTTAAATAAAGTGCACTCGGGTGCATCGAAATGAAAGTATCACTGACAGAATTATTGAAGCACAATTCTTACATCAGCATGTAAAGATTTAATGGGCCAGGTGTCAGTTACTCAGTTAACCTACCTCAAAAATGCATACACTAAAAAGATAGTACTCCTAGAAGCTGCTGTACTAACTAGTCTGCATGCTAAATCTTCAGGCTGTAAAACTAACTTCACTTCAGAAGTTGTTAGTTGTAATCCTGCATTTTAAAGTGTACAAGTGGCCAGTTTAAGGAAATACTCACAATAAACATATTATTTCAGTTTTATACAATACATGACATTAAAAATTATTTGATAAATTTACTCACTGAAGCTATGATTACCAAACTATGAAAACTTACATTACTAGAGTTTGGAATGTGATCAATTAGCTGCTTTAAAAATTGAACCTGTAACAGATGGCATAAAACATTGTCTGCACGAACAGATATTCAACCATTGGGATATTAAAAGACAGAGTCAGATAATGACATCTGTCCTGTCTGTGACATTAACCTGTGACAGTATATTTTCTAAAACAAAACTATGACACACACACACACACATATATATATATATATATATATATATATAGGTTCACTACTAAATATTGAAATTCCACAATCCCGATACTCTGAATACAGACACTCAGAATCTCGAGATTGTGGAATCTCGAAATTAAAAAAAAAAAAAAAATTACAACAGAAAACCAACAGTAATAATGTTTATGCAGTGGGACAAACTCTCCTGCACCCCCACACCTCCTGCAACTTAAATATTCCAACTCCGAGATCACACTACAGTGGAGAGAAGGGCAAAGTTCCCGTTCTGCACAGGTAATCTCCATTCACTGTTTTCAAGATTCCACAACCTCGAGATTCTGGGTGTTGGTATTCAGAATCTCTGGATTGTGGAATTTCGATATTTTGTACTGAACCCATATATATACACACACACACACACACACACACACACACACACACACACACACACACACACACACATATATATATATAAAATATATAAATGCAATCTCATCTGCATCAAAGAACCTCAAAGTTCACCGAACCATGGTGAACCAGATTTGATGCTTCATAACAGTAGCCCTACAAAGACAGCACCGCTACTCAATGCCTAAAAAAGCAAACTGGTTACCAGTTTGGAAATAAAATACACTTTAGTAGGATCCCTCATCTCATCTACAAATTACTCACTTCAAATTTATACATACACTTAGGTAGCCGACATTTCCAGCACACATCTCATTATAATCTAAGATCTCGTTACACCTCAGTTCCTACTCTGCACACAAGACTAAGCTCCACTGTACTAAAAACAGTTTTTTTCCCCTCCCCTCATATATGGCAACCCCTCACTACACAACAAACAGAATCTGAAACAGTCACTAAATTCAGATCCCAGATTAAAAAAAACAGTCTTGTTCAAGGAGGAATCCTGCTCATATTTTGATCCTGATCCTCAAACCTAGCTTACCTCTCAAAGTTTTAATGGACAAAGACAGGTGATAATCTCCCTCTCAATATACAAACTTCTCCTCTTCACCTACTTCCCCTCTTCCTGTCCTTTTCTCATCCAACGACCTTCATTGCACAATTTTTCCTTTTCATCCTTCCCACCTCTCCCTCACCACCTAACATTTGTCTCCTCCTCCTGCCTTCTCTACTCCTCTTCCTGCATGCTCTCCTCATCTGTGCTCCAGAACACTTTCTCAATCCTGAGGTTTTCATAGGAGGTTACTATTCGCCCTAGAGCCTTTGTAAGCCTAGCCATGTTGTTCCCTTATTGACCAAGTTGTATGGTTTATATCTGCAGTGTAAGTCTATGATCAGCACCAACTGCCCTTTTCCATGAGTGACACAGGTGACACTCCCAGGGTAAATTTACGGTCTCCCATCCAGTTGTCTAAGTTACCTTTAAATAGGGTCAATGATCAGCTTGTTTTACACAATTTGGGAGTTTATTCCAGAGGAGTGGCAATCTCTGAGAGACATATCTGTAACTCCAGCATGTCTTGTTAATGTCACAGGCTAGGTTAAGATCCCTACAGCAAATGAATCTTGCCCCATTTGACTTGTGGACCTGCAGCATTTACATTAGGGCAGGGTCTGAGACTGCTGTGTAGGCTAGCACAAGTTTTATCTTCCCTCCCTCTCCCTAACTGCACATAATGTAGATACATTACTGTATATAAAGTAAACGTAATTACAACAGCCCATCCTACAAACTTTAATAGTACTTAAGAGTGTGTGTAATTTCAAGTTGTAGCAGTTCAACTCAAATTCTTTTTATTGAACATGTATCTTACTCTTTGTTGTTAAGCTGTTATGCTACTTTTTTAAGTCTTGGTTCTCTCCTAGGCTGAGTCTGAAAATGGTCCAATCAGATTAGCTCTTTTATCTGGTTAATAAATTTAAATAAAATAAGATAAAATAAATACCAAGACAAAACCTATCACTGTGAAAAATACTCTGATGGCAGAACGGTGGATACTATAAACAAAGCATGTTTATTAGCAGAACAGACTGTTTTGAACATTCAAGTATGGGTAAAAATCTTAAATTTGAAATTTTGTGGCTGTGGTACAATGTATAATCTTCATGTAGCCATAAACAGGTTAGTTTTGTAAAACTGCACGATTTTTCAGAGATCTTGTTATGGACATAAGTAATAGCATTAAGGCATCATAGTACATACTACATCAGAAAAAGATGGCCATTATTTTAAATGCCAGCATCTGCAGGTGTTACAAGACTATATGATGTAGAGTGGAACAAACATTTGGAAACAATGGATATAAAATCACACTAGTAGAGGTAAAGCCCGGACTGCTTCTGTATATTACCATCTTAAAGAAAAAACGTCAGAGAATATGGCATTTCTATTTGAACTGAGTAATTAAAACACTTCACCAAAAGACCACACATGCGACTCTGTCTCTTCAATTACACTTGCATTTGAAATAAAGAACAGTTTAGGTGTGCATCCGCTTATCTATCAGTCAAATAAATTTTTTAATTTTTAATTACAAAACTTTAGCTACCACACTAACTCACAAAATCAAGCATGGTGTAGCTGAACCTCTAAGTGGGCAACACGGATTAAAAGTGTATTTTGATCTTATAAATAAGCAAAAGAAAAATATATCTATATAGTTTGCTTACATCTCTGCATTTTTCCATAGTTTCAAAATCCTTTGCTTTCTTCTTTTCACCATCTTCTGGTTTGGTGTCACGTTCTTTTGAATTTTTTTGGTAGCCAGCTTCTTCAAAAATCTCTCTCAGTATTTTTTTATATCCCTAATCAAATGAGATAAACATTTATTCAACAGTTAGCTAAAATTATAACTACATAGGTTTTACTTTTAAATACTGTGGGTACTAAAACATCCAAGTATCTCTAGCCAGTAAATATTCTGTGATGACATGAAACTAGAACAGATTTGCAGACCAAAACACAAAACAGTACTATGATAACAATGAGAATCAAACAAAGGAGGTTAGAAAAGTTTGTAAAGAAAAAAAACAAGTAATCTCCGTGGTATCCCCGAAGTCTCAAATAAGCCACTAAACAAGTACAATGGGTACAAAAGCAAAACAGTGTAAAAAACTTCTCTGTGTGGAAGATTTTCAATCCATATATATCTAGTTAATCACTGTATATTAATCAAATCAGACAATGGTAGTAGAAGTAGCAAACTTAAACTTGTCTTAAGTCAAAAAAATAATAAAAAATATATGATTAAAATATTGTACAGAATTATTAAGTATTCGGAAGTAATCCAAGCAGGGTAGGCAGTCTGTTTGTCTGTGTACTTAATAAAGGATTTTCAACTGGAAACAGACTGCCTATCCTGCTTGGATTACTTTTGAATACTTAGTAATTCTGTACAATATTTTAATTATACATTTTTTTATTAATTTTTTTACTTAAGATGAGTTTAAGTTCACTACTTCTACTACCATTGTCTGATCTGATTAATATACAGTGATTGACTAGAGATATATGGACTGAAAATCTTCCACACAGAGAAGTCTAAAAAGTCTGAAGAGAGACTTGACAGGCAATTTACAAAAGGAACAATGCGAGGACATATGTATGGCTCCTGAGTATGTAACAAAGTCTAAGAGGTTAAGGATTTTTGCTTGGAAGTATTTGCATTGGTATTTTTATACCCCAAGCAGATTTTAAAGAATTTTTCCTCAGATAGACAGCAAATGCTAGAAGTGTAATGGGAAAGAGGGGTAACCAGGAACTTTTTGGAGTAAAACGAGTTGGCAGACTTTAAAATTTCTACAGAGTACTTTGTCAAAAAAAGTCAGGTAAGCAAAAGTACAGTTTTGTACCTACCATAAATGTAGATGTTCGAGTGTGCATACAGCTGCAGTCATCACACTTGGGGTTATCCTGCTGTCAGGCGGGTCCTCGGTCGGCCGAATTCCAAAGTCTAGGTCCGGCGTCAGTTGTCGCTTCTTCCCTGACAGTGCGTCAGGGGTATAAAAGAGGCAGCCAACGCCATTTTCTTCAGTTTTTCTTGCCCCAGATGTCAGGTGCCCCCAGAAAGGAAGGCAAAACATGATGTCATGCAAACATACATAAGTAGATAAATCAAAATAAGAAGTTATGTACCTACCATAACGTTCCATGTTAGTTGTCTTCTCTCGCCTTCTTTCTTGCTGGATGAGATCTGGATGGGTTCGGAGCCGATCCTCGGCTCCGACTTGGCACTTACTAAGCTCAAGAGCTAATTTTACCAGCTCGAGGCAACCCTATATCCCATGATGCAAGGCGGAGACTACCCAGATCTCGTTTGGTAGCTAAGGAAATTATGCAATATATTCTTCCAACTGGAGAGGAGGAAGAAAAAGTAACAATACTAAAAATGACAATCATAATCATCATAATCCTCTGAAAGGGATCAACCTAATCTAGTGACACTAGAAGCTGATTAGCTAGAAAAAGGATAAAACCTCTTAAGAGAAGAGGCATAATCTTCTCGGTCTGACCAGGCTAGGGGGATGGAGGGCGGGATGCAAGAAAGAAGGCGAGAAGACAACTAACATGGAACGTTATGGTAGGTACATAACTTCTTAATGTTAAGTTGTCAATCTCGCCTTCATTCTTGCTGGATGGGACCGCGTCCCTAGCACCTCTATCCTGGGTGGCTCAATGGAACAGACTCTTGAGAACGGTGGAACCAAAATTCGCTCTGTCTCTGGAGGCCAAGTCTAATTTGTAATGTGAAACAAAGGTATGAGGAGAGGCCCATGTGGCTGCTGCACAAATAGTGTCTATTGGAAGTCTAGCCTGAAAAGCTGCAGATGTAGCTAGAGCTCTGGTAGAATGGGCTTTTGGCCTAGAAATCAACTCTTTGCCTCTGAGCTGATAAATGTAAGTAATCACAGAAGACAGCCATCTAGATAAAGTCACCTTGGAGACTGGAAGGCCTTTCCTGTTCTCTGCATAGGATAGAAACAGTTGATCAGATTTCCTAAAACGTTTAGTTTTGTCTAGATAATATCTGAGTTGGCGGTGAACATCAAGATAATGTAGTTTTTGTTCCGCTCTATCAGAATAATTTGGGAAAAAAAACTGGAAGATCAATGGATTGATCTAAGTTGTCTCATGATGCCACTTTGGGTAAGAAAGACGGATTAGTCCTTAGAGATACCCTGTCTTTGTGGAAGATTAAGTAGGGAGGACGAATGCAGAGAGCATGAAGCTCAGATACTCTCCTGGCAGAAGTAATGGCGACTAGAAAGAGTGTCTTCCAAGAAAGAAATTTCAATGAACAGGCAGCCGCAGGTTCGAAAGGGGGAAGAATCAAGGATGTTAAAATTAAATTTAGATCCCACTGTGGTGGGGGGTCTCTAATCGGAGGTTTAAGTAAAAAGATACCTCTAAGGAATGCCTTGCAAAGTTTATGTGACATAATGTTGTGGTCCAAAAGCCTATATGAAAATTCGAAATGGCTGCCAGCTGAACCTTTACTGTGGAGGAAGAAGATCCTGAATGAAAAATCTCAGCTAGGAAGTCCAAGACCGAATGAATCGGAGCAGTATAGGGGTCTATATTCCTAGCTTTTGCCCAGAAGGAGAAACGTTGCCATTTACTAGTGTAAATCCTTCTGGTGGAAGATATAAGGGAAGCTACTATGATATCCCGGACGGGATTAGAAATCATAGGAAGCCTGGCTAAGGATGGAAGTGGAGCAACCAAGCAGTGAGGTTGACAGAAGGTACGGATTGGTGCAGCTGCCCCGACTGGTGGGTCAGAAGATCTGGAACCGGGTCCAGATGCCATGGCTGTACCAAGAGATAACGATGTAGGAACGGAAACCATACCTGTCGAGGCCAATAAGGGGCAATGAGAATCAACTTGGCTCTCAAGGCGGTTGCTTTCTGAATTACTTGAGGTATCGAGGAAAGGGGGGAAAAGCATAAAGAAGTCCCCGGGGCCAATCTTGGGTTAGAGCGTCTCTGGGGGGATGGCCTGGAAGGGGGAAGAGAGAGAAGAAGTCTGGGCATTTGCTGTTTTGAGGTGTAGCAAAAAGGTTGCAGCAAGGAAGGCCCCACTCCTGAAAAATCTCTTCCGTCACTGATTGTTTGAGAGACCACTCGTGAGGCATGAGAATAGCTCTGCTCAACCTGTCCGCTATGATGTTGGATTTCCCGGGGATATGCGTTGCTATCAGAAACCGCTGAGAAGAGATTGCCCACTGCCAAAGTCTGAGAGCCTCTCAACACAGTGGACAGGACTTGGTTCCGCCTTGTTTGTTGATATACCACACTACGGACATATTGTCCGTTTGGACTGCAATAGTTCCCAGGGGAAGAGAGTCGTTGAGGGCTTGCAACGTTAAAAGCACTGCTCTCATCTCTAGGACATTTATGTGCAGGTGGTATTCGAAAGGTTGCCAAGTGCCATGGACCATCCTGCCAGTAATAATGCCCCCCCCCCCCCGATCAGGGAGGCGTCCGATGTAACCGTGGCGACCGGGGCAGGAGGAACAAAGGGTCTGCCCTGATGGACTTGAGGGGACAATATCCACCAGGTCAGATGCCTTTTGCAAGTTGGAGTTATTGTGATCCTGTGATGCATGGGAAGTTGTTGAAAGGACCATTGGGCGAATAGCATCCATTGTAGAAGACGCATGTAAAAGCGGGCAAAGGGAAGAAGTGTTATGGCGGCCGCCATAAGACCCAATACTTTCAGAGCAAATCTGGCCTGAATTTTGTTGCTGAGAAGAATCACCTGGACGTGACTTTGAATGTCCAAGATCCTTTGGTCTGTTAACTTTGCTGAAAGTTGTACGGTGTCCAATTTTGCGCCTATAAAAGTAATAGATTGACAAGGCGACAAGGCAGATTTTTGAAATTTATAGAAATCCTAGCCCTCTGCAAATGTGAATGGTGTAATCTCTGGCTTGGAGAAGTTGATGCCTGGTGGTGGCAGTGAGGAGCCAGTCGTCTAGATATGGAAACACCTGGAATCCTTGACGTCTCAGGTGAGCCGTAACCGCTGCTATACATTTGGTGAACACTCTGGGGCTGTAGTGAGTCCAAAGGGCAGGGCCCTGAGTTGGAAGTGACTGGTCCCCAGCGAAGCGGAGAAATCTTCTGGAGCCTGTGAATTTCTATGTGATAGTACGATCCTGAAGATCTACCGAGCACATCCAATTGTCCTTGCCCAGAAAGGGTAGAATGGACTGAAGCGTGACCATCCGAATCTTGTTTTCTTTACAAACTTGTTTAGTTTGCTCAGATCTAATATTGGTCTCCAGTCCCCTGTCTTTTTTGGTATTAAAACGAACCTTCAGTAGATTCCGGATCCTATTTGGTCTGCTGGGACTGGCTGGATGGCTCTTTTGCTAGCAGTTTTGATATCTCTGGTACTGCTAGTTCCCTTAGACCGGTGGAACGCCTGGAAGGGTTCCCTTTTGCTGAATTGGGGTTTGAATAAAGGGAATTTTGTAACCCTCGGATATAATCAACTTTACCCATTTGTCTTGAGAAAGGGAAAGCCAGGCTATTGGGTACAGCGATAATCTTCCCCCGACTGCCTCCGAAGGTGGACAATCGGGCAACATCTCAGGGATGCTGGAAGGGTTTGTCAGAAAGAGGCTCTCTGCTACCCTGATTCTGCGGACCCCCTCTGCCCCTAGGGCGGCGTCTGTTGTTGTTACCCCCTCTGCCTCTGGGGTAAACTGTCCTCGTGTGTCAGGCGTGACTCCTTGAGATTTGCAGAACCGCATTTTCCCTCCCTTCTGACCTTTTGGGTAAGGTCTTGAAGGGGTGGAGAAATGGACTCCTACGGCAGAAAGAGTCTTGCCATCTTGTTCGCATCTAGTCAAGGTGTCTTTCACTTGAGGTCCGAACAAGGTCAAACCATCAAAAGGGGAGTTTGTGAAGGACGCTTTGAAGGGGTCTGCAAAATTACAAAGCCGCATCCAGGACTGACGCCTTAAAGCCACTCCTGTGCCTGCATCCCTACTCGCTCCATCGGCTGCATAAGAAATGAGCCGCATGGAGGAGTTAACAATGGAGTTTAGGATTCCTAGCTGTGAGCTAATCTTATCTGGAGACCCAGCAGCTGACGGATCCTGTAAAACATCTCCCAACTCTTTAAGAACATCTCTTTGAAGGCGGGTGAAGTGACACAAGTAGTTCAGCGATCGCATAGCAAAGGTCGCTGAAGAAAAAATCCGCTTGCCGTACCTGTCCATAGTCCTAGAATCCTTGTTAGGAGGATGGACAGGTACTGAAGGATCAGCTAAGTTCCTTCTTGGTGGCTGCAGCCACCACCATGGCATCAACCGGGACACCTTTTGTTAAATATTGCCTATCAGGTGGGGCTGTAATGAATTTAGAAGGCCTCCTAGGAACAGGTTCCACCGAATCCGGGGCCATCCACGCCTTCCGAGCCACCACGTCCATAAGAGGGTCGAAAGGCGGAGACACCCAGGAGGTGGAGGGTCGAGATCCGAATGCCTCCAGGTATACTGACTCGCCCTCGGAAGGATTAAGGGAGGGCCAGTTCCCCCTCTGCTTAAGGAGTTCAAAGATGTCTGAGAAAGAGACATCCTCAGAGGAGGACCTTGGGAATCCCTCCGACTCACCCAAGTCAGTATCAGATGTAATAGACTTGGGGGAGTCTAGATGTTTCCTCTTACATGTCCTCTTACGCGGAGGTTCACCTGACGGATCAGGAGAAACCTCAGAAGAGGAAGATATTCCCAATGGGGAAACCTGAGGCGTTGGATCTCTGGGTCCGGGAGCAAGAGAGTGGGAAGAGACGTCAGCAGGCACTGTAGTGGGAGGAGCTGATGGAACTGACCGTTGACTACGCCCAGGGGCTAGTACACTCCTCACCACCTCGAAGGCTCCCCCATCAGAGAGACCAGAAGGTTCCCGCTCCGAAGAGATAGGAACTCCAGGCCTCACCGAGAGGGAAGGCTCCGAGGCAGATGTCGGGGCTGAGCTCACCAATGCCGAAGTCCCGAGAGGGAGAATGGGGTCGGACAAGGGTCCGATGCCACTCGCCCCCTCGGAGCTGACGAGAGAGACCAGACGCCCGGATCCCTCCAATGAAGGCCTCAAGGAGGAAATCGGAGCGGAGGACGACGGAGCCGAAAGGGGGGGTGGTATCGGCTCCGAAGCTACAACAGTCACGGCTCCGAGGAGCTCCGGCTCCGAGCTCTGTAAGAGAGTCGAAGGAGGAATGTTAAGTGGATGTGAGATAGCTACCGTCTGTTGAGACGGGCTATGGAGCATTTGGGCCAATGCCTGAGACTTTAATAGTCTACTCACCACTCTCTCGAGGTCGTGATCAGACAGCCTGGACGACCGAGAAGAACGGCTCCGATGGCTCCGCTCCGAGAGCAGGGGTGATCTCGAGCCGAACGTATCGATTCCAATGAGGGGGATCGTGATCTCTTTTTAGAGATAGGTAGAGCCGAAGGAGCCGAGGATACGTCGGCTCCAGCCGGAGCCGACACTGAGTGTCCAGATCTGGCAGTATCGGCGCCGGATGGAGCCGATACTGTGACTTCTAAAAGGGAAGGATCGGCTCCGGCCGGAGCCGATCTCGACACTGAAGAAGCAGAACCAGTAGCCGATGGCTTGGGACTTGAAGCCGAAGGCTTGACAGGTTTTGAGGGTTTCCCCGGAGCCGACTTAGTCGGGGAGCTCTCAGGCTTTAATAAGCCCCTCAATATTAATTTATTTCTGTGCTCCTGCAGGACTCTTGGGCTGAAGGCATGACAGATAGCACAAGAGTCCTGCAGGTGCAGAGGTCCCAGGCAGTAAACACAAGAAGTGTGACCGTCTGTCAGAGACATCTTCTGACAGCACGAGTCACACTTCTTGAAGCCTGAGACCTTTGTGTCCTTCGACATAACGGTGTCGAGGAAACACAAGTGACAAGGAAACACAGACACACACACAAAAAACACCCAATCCAATAATCTAAACTAAACAGGGATAAAACACACACAGAATCCCTGACAGGAAAAATTAGGAAAGGGAAGGCCTAAGGCCTAACCTAGGGAAGGGGATAAATAACCCGAAAAAAGGGAACACTAACGGGAATAGGGTTAAAATAAACGGTAAGGTTCACAAAACACAAATCCTAGGATAAATTCTGGAGGAAGGAGGTTAATGGTGGCTACATTTTGTATAACAACTCTAGCCTACACCCCCCTCTCCATGGAGGGGTGACAATGTTTCTTAGAGGAGATAATCATCTTCACTAGCTATTTTTTTAAACAGCATTGCTTGGTGAAACACTTCCACTCATTTCCTTCTGATATTAAAAAACAAAACTTGAGTCTTGTCAAAAAGATTTACCTGTCTAATTTAACAGTGTTAATGATGAATTAAAGAATGAAGGAAATGCATCTCTGAAGAGAAAATTCTGCAAATAAAGTGGGAGATAATCTAGGGTTACTTCTAAGTGTTTTGTACGCTTGTTAAAGAAATGGTTGCTTGCAGGCTACCATTCATACCGCTAATGTTCTGCATGCTACAGTGATTTAGACTAGGAAGCTAGCCTAATGCAGCAAAAAGTACAGTTGTGTACACTTAACATAAATGTAATGTTTGAGTGTATTCACTGTTGCAGTCATTATATTTGGGTTATCTGCCTGCGGGTAGCCCTCAGCCAACCTGAATACCAGAGTCTTGGATTCCTGCTTCGGATGCTGTCTCTTCTTCCATGACGTCAGGTCGTCAGGGGTATAAAACATGCAGCCAATGCCATTACATCAGTTTTTCTTGCCCCAGATGTCAGGTGCCCCCACAATGGGAAGCAATTACATGTTATGGTACACCTCCATCAAAAAGCAAATACACCAGAAAGCTTAGATACACCAAACAAAAAGGAAAGGTAGAGCCAAGAGATGTCAGGGGGCTGGAGGGAGGGTAACCAGGACTGCAACAGTGAATACACTCGAACATCTACATTTATGGTAAGTGTACACAACTGTATTATGTTCTTCGTGTTTCATTGTTGCAGTCATTACATTTGGGTTGATTCCCAAAGTTGAGGAAGTTAGAGAGCATTAGGACCAGCTATTAAGCCCCGCAAGACTGCAGTGGCAAAACCAGCTCTGGATTTAGAAAAAATAGGCATGTGGTAATGCTTGGTGAAGGTACGTACAGAGCTCCAGGTAGCAGCTTCTAGGATGTCCCTGGTAGGGACTCCTCTGAGAAAGGCTGTAGAGGTAGATGCAGCCCTGGTGGAATGTGATCTTATCCCCTGTGGGGTAGGTTTTCCATGGTGCTTATAGCAGAAAGGAATGCAATGGGCTATCCATTTATAAATGGTTTGCTTTGAAATGGCCTTCCCCTCTGCCCCTGCAGCAAAGCCAACTAGCAGCTGTTCAGATTTTCTGAGAGGCTTAGTCCTGTCCAAATAAAATCTAAGTTGTCTGTGCACGTCCAAAGAGTGCAGTATTCGTTCTCATTTGTTTTGTGGATTCGGGAAAATGGTAGGCAAATGAATGAACTGATTTAGGGCCACACTAGACACCACCTTGGGCATAAAGGAAGAATTGGTCCTGAGGGAAATCCTGTCTGCATGGAAAACAAAAAGAAGTTATGTACTTACCATAACGTTCCATGCGAGTTGTTTATCTCACCTTTATTCTCACTGATGGGTTCGGAGCCGATCCTCGGCTCCGACACGGCTGATAGCAAAGCTCAAGGTTTGCCAGTAGCTCGAGACCAAGCCCCTTATCCCACAATGCACTGCTGAAATTACCACAGATCTTGTTTGCTGTGAGTATATATACCCTTTTATTTATTTCTACAAGGAAGCACTTCCCGAAGGGGAAGAAGTACTGAATAAACAGGATGGTACTAGCCTCTAAGTCAACTGTCAGCCAGGAGGGGGAAGGAGGGAGGGACGTGAGAATAAAGGCGAGATAAACAACTCACATGGAACGTTATGGTAAGTACATAACTTCTTTATGTGAAGTTGTTAAATCTCGCCATTTATTCTCACTGATGGGTAGCAGCAAGCTAGCACCCTCAATCTTGGGTGGCTCATGAAGTACGTTTTTCAGTACCGTGGAACCAAAAGAAGACCTGTCCCTGGAAGCCTTATCTAATTTGTAATGTGTGATAAAGGTATGAGGCTTAGACCACGTGGCTGCAGCACAAATATTGTCAAGGGGCAATTTAGCTTGAAAGGCAGAAGACGTAGAAAGTACAGTTGTGTACACTTACCATAAATGTAGATGTTCGAGTGTATTCACTGTTGCAGTCATTACATTTGGGTAATCTGCTGGCAGGTTGCCGTCAGTCGGCCTGAATTCCAAAGTCTTGGGTCCTGCGTCGGTTGCTGTCTCCTCTTCCATGAGGTCAGGTCGTCAGGGGTATAAAACATGCAGCCGACGCCATTTTCTTTAGTTTTTCTTGCCCCCGATGTCAGGTGCCCCTAAAATTATATTATATTATATTATTTATATATTTATATATACATGCATCAATATAAACTTTACCTTTATCTACAAGCAAATACACCACATAGGTTGTAGAAGATAGAGAAGGAAGATAAACTGTAGAATGACAGGGGGAAGGCGGGAGGGGTAACCTGGACTGCAACAGTGAATACATTCGAACATCTACATTTATGGTAAGTGTACACAACTGTGCTATGTTCTTCGTGTTTCACTGTTGCAGTCATTACATTTGGGTAGAATCCCAAAGCTATGATTGGGAGGCCGGAGCTAAACAGTATTAGGGGCTGCTATAAGGCCTTGCAGTACTGCAGTGGCAAAGCTTGCCCTGGACTTAGAGTAGAGAGGCAAATGGTAATGCTTTGTAAAGGTGTGAACAGAACTCCAAGTAGCAGCCTCTAGAATATCTTTGGTTGTTACTCCTCTGAGAAAGGCTGCTGAAGTAGCTGCAGCTCTGGTGGAATGAGACCTAATGCCCTTGGGCACAGGTTTACCATGGTGTAAGTAGCAGAAACGGATGCAGTGGCTTATCCACTTTGAAATTGTCTGCTTTGAGATAGCCTTTCCTTCTGATCCTGCAGCATACTAGTAATTGCTCAGTTTTTCTTAGAGCTTTTGTCCTGCTCAAGTAGAATCTTAGCTGTCTGTGTACATCCAAGGAATGCAGAATTCTCGCCCCTTTGTTCTGCGGATTTGGATAAAAAGTTGGCAGATGAATTGTTTCATTAAGAGCCACACTGGAAACCACCTTATGCATAAAAGTAGGATTTGTCCTCAGAGACACCCTGTCTGGGTAAAATATGATAAAAGGCTCTACAGCCATGAGGGCCTGTAGCTCTGAAACTCTTCTTGCTGAAGTAATTGCTAGTAGCAGAACTGTTTTCCATGATAAGAACTTTATATCAGCGGGCTGGTTCAAATGGAGGCAGGGTGAGCTTTTCCAACACATAACTGAGGTCCCATGCAGGTAATGGTGATCTTCTAGGAGGCCTTAGGTTTTTGGCTCCTCTAAGATACTGCTTTAGTAAAGGATGAGAAAAGATTGGTGGCTCTGTATTGTAATAAGCCGAGATGGCAGAGGCATGGATTTTGATGGATGAGAAAGATAGGCCTTTGTCAAGCATCTCAGTTAAGTATTGTAATATCTGAGGAATATGTGGTTCTGCTGTATCAGTCCCTTGTGCTTGATTCCAAGCACAGAATCTCTTCCATTTGTCAGCATAAGATTTTCTAGTACTAGGCCTTCTGGCTTCCAAAATGACATCCATCACAGTTTTACTGAGAGGTGTTGTTCGTATGATTACATGATTAGCCATGCTGTCAGGTTCAGAGTCTGTAGTTGATTGTGCAGGATCTGATTGCTTTGCTGGGACAGTAGTTGTGGTCTTTGAGGCAAGGTCCAAGCTGGGTATTGAGACAAGTTCCTTAGGATTGGGTACCAGTATTGGTGGGGCCAATCCGGGGCAATTAATATCATCTTTGGCTTCCCTTGCCTGACTTTTAGGAGGACCTTGGGAAGAAGAGGCAGAGGAGGGAAGGCGTAAACTGACAGGTTTTTCCAACTGAAGGATAGGGCGTCCACTTTCCACGCTTGTCTGTGATAAGTCCTTGTACAGAATCTTTTCAATTGATAATTTTGAGGAGAGGCAAATAGACCTATGTCTGGGCTTCCCCATTTCTCTGTTATCATGCTGAATACTTGTGGATTTAGTTTCCACTCATGAGGATCCATAAGGTTTCTGCTTAAATCGTCTGCCAGAGTGTTCTGTTTTCCCGGCAGGAATTGAGCTTGAAGATTTATTTGATAGGTCAAAGCTGTGTTCCACAGTGCCATGGCTAATCTGCAAAGGGGGTATGAGTGTGTGCCCCCTTGCTTGTTTATATACCACATGACTGTGGTGTTGTCCGTCTTTATCAGTAGTTGCCCTGGATGAAGTAAGTCCTTGAAAGCTGTTAGGGCATTTTGAACAGCTAGCATCTCTTTCTGGTTGATATGCAGATGCATTTGATTTGGTGCCCATATGCCCTGAATGCATCTTCCTGCCATGTGGGCCCCCCAGCATAATCTGATGCGTCTGTTAAGGTTTGTCTGGCAGGGGGTAGAGTGAAGGGCCGTTCCCTGTTTTGGTGACAGGCCTTTGCCCACCATAGAAACTCCTGTTGCAGGCAGGGGATGACAGGAATCATTGTTTCCAGACTGTGTGAATGTTGACTCCATAAACATTTTAGGTACCATTGAGGTTTCCTCATATGCAGTCTTGCATATGGAATTAGTAGGATGCAGGATGCCATGAAGCCCAGAGCCTGCAGAAATTGTCTTGCAGAACACTGGGTTTTTGTTGCCATCAGTTTGAAGTAAGTAGTCAGTTGCCTTTGTTTGTCTGGCGTGAGGTAAGCCATCTGGGCAGTTGTATGCAAGCTTGCACCCAGGAATATTATCTTTTGAGAGGGTACCAGTTGTGATTTCTTTTCGTTTACTGTGTACCCTAGGCATGCTAGAAGCCTTTTTACAAACGCCAGGTGTCATAGAAGAGTGTCTTTGTTCTCTGCTTGAATGAGACAGTCATTAAAGTAAGGATATATTTGAATACTTCTTTGTCTGCAAAATGCAATTACTGGAGCCAGGCACTTTGTAAAGACCCTGGGCGCAGTAGATAAGCCAAAGGGCAGTGCAGAGAATTGGTAATGCATTAAGCCAGCCTTGAATCTGTGGTATCTTCTGCACAACTGTCTTATTGGGACATGCAGGTATGCCTCTTTTAAGTCTAAAGTCACCAGCCAAGCATTCTTGCTCAGCATGGGCAGAAGCTGTTGCAACGTGAGCATTTTGAATTTTGGAATGTCCAGGTATGTGTTCAAAATCGATAAATCCAGTATTGGCCGCCAGGCCTTGTCCTTTCTGGTTACCAAGAACAGTCTTGAGTAAAAAACTTGTCCTTTTTTCTGTTCTGGTACTGTCTGAATGGCCTCCATATCCATGAGGGACGTAACCTGTTTATGTGCCTCTGCCCATTGGTTTTTTGGCAGGTCTGGCCAACCATTTGTCATTGGCAGAGTGTGGAAATGGAATCTGTATCCCTGTGATACGATGTTCAGTACCCATTTGTCCTGGGTTATTAATTGCCAATTTTGAGCAAAAAGTGCTAATTTTCCCCCTATGGGTGCTGCCAACAGATATGTGCTTGGTGTAGGCAGAGGGAAGTCATTGGGATTGCTTTCTGTAGGTTTGCGCTTTATCTCCCCCAGATTTGGAGGTGGATGCGCCCCATTGCTTTGACCTGTATGAGTCTTGAGCCTGGAACCCTCAGGGCGTCTGGATTTGCCCCTTTGAGCTCTGTCTGACACAGGAAAGGACCAATTTTTTGTAGGCCAGTGTCTGCTGAATCTAGGAGGCTGCACTTGCAAGAAATCTTTAACAGTTTGCATAGACTTAGCTTTGTCTTCCATTTTCTTTAAAACCACTTCTGCCTTAACACCAAAGAGAGAATCATGCTGTAAAGGTGCATCTAGCAATTTAGCTTTAACATGATCAGGTAAATTTTGTTCCTTTAACCAGGCATGCCTCCTAATCACAAATCCTGTAACTGCGGCCCTGCAGGAGGCCTCTAAAGAATCAAAACCACATTGCAAAGTATGCTTTCCAACTTGTTCAGCTGCATTCAATAATTCCTGCAATTCCTTATTTTCTGCACATTCTGAAATCAACATAATTTTCTGTTTCAGCAATCCCATAACATGTTGTTGGTACTTAAGCATATGAAATTGACAGTTTAAGGCCCTAATTGCCAAGGTTGCAGATGTATAAACCTTTTTTCCCCATCTGTCCAGTGCCCTTGAATCTCTGTCAGAGGGGGTAGAGTTTTTTGCTGTTGAGGCCTTAACTCCCTTTGGACCCTGTGAAATAGTTTCAGGATCAGCAGCAGGGTTTCTAAATAAAAATTTATGAGAGTCAGGAACTTTCTAATACCTGTCAGGCTTACCGGGAGCCAGAGATAAAGAGTCAGGGGTCAGGCTTGACTCAAAAAACATCATCCACAATGTCTAACACAGGGGGAATGGCTAAAGGCTTGTGCTGAGGGAAAAGGAGGAAATCCCTGAGCCTCTTTTTTGATTCTGAGAAGTCTTGACTCTCCCAGTGAAAATGCTCTCTCAAAGTATGCAAGGTTTCTCCAAAAGAATAATCCTCAGGAGGAGATGCAGATGGAATAGACTCCTCAGCATCAGAATCCTCATAGGGAGGTAAAGATAACTTCTGATCACAAGAGGAATCAGAAGAAATAGAAACCTGAGCTGAAGAGTCAGTCAGTGTCTTGCCTAGGCCTCTTATCTGGAGGGGGTGGGTACCCCTGATCAAGGAAATAAGGTCTTCAAACATTTTGATTCATCTGTTTTTTAGGCATAGAGGCCTGTGCACATGGCTCAGGCTTCATTTTTTTAGTTTTTGAAGGTGTCTTTGCCTTTGGTTTTGCAGCTTTCGTCGGTTTGAGATAAAAATGTTGAGGTCTGAATACATCCGCAGACACCGGTGCCTGCTCAGCGGCTCTGGACCCATCCGAGGGAGATGCATCCGTCGGTCCAATACCCTGAGTATCCTGTGGCATGCCGGACTCCACATGGGTGTCGGTAGAGGCCTGCGATTAGAAGGTAGCGGGTATCAGGGGCTGCGAAAGCATCTCACTGAGTACCGGCGAACCGGTGACTGGATTAGGAGAAGCTTCGTCATCGGTTTTGGATCTCGACTGCCTTTCTCTGTCCTTTTCTTTGCATTTTTTTATGTACTCCGGTAGTCGGATTGCTATCCGACGACATCTCTGGGTAGTTAAATCTGCTTCCAAAATACTTAGATGCACAAATATACCGACGCTTAATAGTGCGTTGGTTAAATCTAGCACAAAACCGACAGCCAGGCACGTTGTGATCAGGGCCTAGGCAAGGAATATAGTATAAATGAAAATCCTTATGAGGTATTTGCTTCCCACAAGTAATACAATTATTAACTTTTTTTGACATCAGTAAAAAGCAAGAAAAAAGTTTCCCCAACGGGGTACTTAGCTTTTTTGAAGACTTCGGTTCTGAAACTCAAATGCAAATATTTCAGTAGTCGGCCGACCGGCACTTGCGAAATGCTTCTGCTTCGGGCACCGCGCGGCACGAAAGACTAAAGAAAATGGCGTCGGCTGTATGTTTTATACCCCTGATGACCTGACGTCATAGAAGAGGAGACAGCAACCGACGCAGGATCCAAGACTTTGGAATTCAGGCCGACTGAGGGCAACCTGCCAGCAGACTACCCAAATGTAATGACTGCAACAGTGAAACACGAAGTACATATGGCTCTGGTAGAATGAGCCTTAGGTTTGTGTGTCAATGGCATGCTCGCATTCGGATAAATAAAGGATATACAATCTGATAACCATTTAGATAAAGTTGTTTTAGCCACTGGATTACCTTTTCTGGCTTCTGAGAAGGATACAAAAAGTTGATCTGATTTTCTAATATCCTTAATTCTGTCAAGATAAAATCTGAGCTGTCTGTGTACATCAAGTTTGTGCAGCATGTATTCCAATTTGTTAGAGTGGCTGGGAAAAAAGACTGGCAGCTCAATGACCTGATTGATATTGTATTCAGAACAGACTTTAGACAAAAATGAGTGGTTTGTTCTGAGAGATACTCTATCAGCACGTAAGGTGGTCTGACAGATAATGCTTGGAGTTCTGACACTCTGCGGGCAGAAGTAATGGCCACTAGAAAAATAGTTTTCCAGGGTAAATATTTGAGATCACAAGAAGATGCTGGTTCAAAAGGGGGGAAGAATAATTTGAGACAGCATAAAGTTCAAATTCCAGGGAGAATAAGGAATTTTGACAGGAGGTTTCATGTGAAGAACACCTTTAAGAAAAGTTTTAGATAACTTATGGCCCGTAACATTCGAGCCACCAAATCCAAGGTGGAAATTTGAGATGGCAGCTAACTGGACCCGAACTGTAGCAGCTGCTGCCCCTTCCTTAAAAATTTTTGTCAAAAATTCTAAAATGGCCGATAGCGGAGCTCGGAAAGGGTCAATTTTCTGTGTGTTGGCCCAAATTGAGAACCTTTTCCACTTACTGCAGTATAATTTCCTGTTAGATGGCTTGTGAGAAGACAAGAGAATTTGCCTTGTATCTTCTGAAATTGAATGAAGCCTGGCAATTTGGGGAAGTGGATTAGCCAAGCAGTCAGTTTCAGGGACTGCAGGGAAGGATGGAGGTCCCCTGACAGGTGCGTCAGAAGGTCCGGAACTGGGTCCAGGATCCATATATCTTTCAACAGGTGATGGTGGAGAAATGAGAACCAAATCTGTCGAGGCCAGTAGGGGGCTATGAGGATAACAGTCCTTCCCAGCGATTTTGCTTTCTGTAAAAATCTGGGTATCAATGGGAAGGGTGGGAATGCATAAAGGAGACCCGGGGGCCAATCGTGTACGAGTGCATCTCTCGGGGGATGTCCCGGAGGTGGTATTAGGGCAAAGTAGCTTCTGCATTTTGAATTGATGTGGCTGGCAGAGGTTGCAGCAAGGCTGGCCCCATTGGCGGAAAATCAACTCCGCAACCTGTTGTTTGAGAGACCACTCGTGAGGGAGCAATATCGCCCTGCTTAGCTTGTCCGCTATCACGTTGGATTTCCCCGGGATGTGCGTTGCTAACAGAAAACGCTGGGATGACACAGCCCACTGCCAGACCCTGAGGGCTTCTCGACAAAGGGGGTAAGACTTGGTTCCACCTTGCTTGTTCAAGTACCAGACTACTGACATGTTGTCCGTCTGAATTGCAATAGTTCCTACAGGAAGAGAGTCCTGAAAGTACTGCAACGCCAGAAGTACCGCTCTCAACTCCAGAACATTGATATGCAGATGTGACTACTGATCCGTCCTTGTGCCTTGGGCAGTCTTTCCCTGAAAATGCCCCCCACCCTATCAGGGAAGTGCCCGTGGTCACAGTAGCTACTGGGGGGGAGAACAAAGGGTCTTCCAATTGTGACATGAAGAGACGTCAACCACCACCGAAGGTCTCGTGCAAGAATCCATGATGAGAATCATGTGGTGCATTGGTAGTTTCTGGTAAGACCACTGAGCAAAGAGGAGCCATTGAAGAATTCGCATATGCATCCTTGCGAGTGGTATAGCCAGGATTGCTGCCGCCATCAAACCTAGCACCTTCAAGACCTCTGCTGCTATAGCTTTGTTCTTTGACACCAGTGAGCTGACGTGTTGGCGGAGAAATGAAACTTTCGATTGGAAGACGTAGAGTGGTAGTTGAGGTATCTAACTCTGCTCCTATAAAAACGGTATGCTGCAATGGTGATAAGGCAGACTTTTCGAAGTTGATTGTAATGCCTAATTGATGGCAGAGTGTCACAGTGTATTGTGTTGCCTGAGTCAATTGATGCCTGGTTGTAGCGGTGAGGAGCCAATCGTCTAGGTATGGAAACACCTGGAATCCTAGACGCCTCAGGTGAGCCGTGATCACTGCCATGCATTTGGTGAACACTCTGGGGGCTGTAGTGAGACCAAAGGGCAGGGCTCGGAACTGGTAATGATTGGCTCCCAGCCGGGAACGCAGGTTATCTCTGGAGCATCTGTTCATCTTTATGTGATAGTATGCGTCCTTGAGATCTATGGAGCACATCCAATCGCCTTTCCCTAGGAAGGGAAGAATGGACTGAAGCGTGACCATTCAGAACTTCTCTTTCTTTATGAACTGGTCGAGTCTGCTGAGGTCCAAGATAGATCTCCAGTCCCCTGTTTTCTTTGGTACCAAAAAGAATCTTGAGTAAGTTCCGAATCCAACTTGGTCTGCTGGAACTGGTTGGATGACTCTTTTTTTCTAGCAATTTGTGGACCTCTACTATTGCTTGTTCCCTAAGACTGGGTGGAACATCTGGGATTCTGTTTACAGGAATGGGAGGGGAAGAGAACGGTATGAAATATCCTCTGGAAATGATGCTTTGTACCCATGTATCTGATGTTATGTTTACCAGGCTTCTGGCTACAAAGACAAGCGACCCCCGACTGCCTCCAGAGCTGAACAGCCGGGCCCCTTTCAGGGGCGCTGGTAGGGTTGACCAGAGAAGTGACCCCTGTCACCCTGTTGCTGCGGACCCCCTCTGCCGCGGGGGCGGTGTCTTCTGTTATAACCCCCTCCTCTGCCTCTAGAGGGTGTTTCTCCACGTGTGTCCTGAAAGGCTCCCTGTGCTTTTCGGAACCCACATTTTCCCTCCCCTAGGGCCCTTGGGGTAGGGACGAGTAGGGGTAGAAAAATGGACTCCAACGACAGATAAGGTCTTGCCTTCCTGCTCACACCTGGTTAAAGTTTCCTTTACTTTAGGCCCAAACAGTGATGAGCCATCGAATGGGGTGTTGATAAAGGAAGACTTAAAGGGTTCCGCAAAGGAACAGAGACATATCCAGGCTTGTCTTCGCAGAGCAATGCCCGAACTAGCAGCTCTACTCGAACCATCAGCTGCATAAGATATGAGACGCATGGATGAGTTCACAACTGAGTTTAGGGTAGCGAGCTGTGTGTTGACTTTGTCAGCAACGCCTGCAGCTACCGTACCCTGGAGAGTATCTCCTAGTTCTTTCAGGAGATCTCTTTGTAGTCTCGTAAAATGGGTTAAGTAGTTCAGTGATTGCAGAGAAAAAGTTGCTGAACTAAACATGCGTTTCCCATATCTATCCATGATCCTAGAATCTCTGTTAGGAGGATGGATAGATGTGGATGTTTCAGACACTTCCTTTTTGGTGGCTGCAGCTACCACCATGGCATCAACAGGTACTCCCTTGGTCAGAAAGAGCTTGCCCACTGGGGCAGACATGAATTTATTTGGCTTGCGAGGGACAGGTTCCATGGCCTCCGGTGACTCCCACGCCTTACGAGAGATCAGTTCCATGAGCTCGTCATAAGGCGGAGACACCCAAGAAGTGGAAGGTTGAGACCCAAAAGCCTTCAAGAGCACGGACTCGTCCACAGTAGGTGTCTTGGACTGCCAATCGCCCCTCTGACTAAGGATCTCTAATATCTCCGTAAAGGAGATATCCTCAGAGGGGGCTCGAGGGGACCCTTCTGACTCATCCAAGTCCGTGTCAGATGTCAAAGACTCCTGTGGGGAGTCAAAGTGCCTCCTCTTGCACAGTCTCTTCCTGGGCACCTCCTCAGTGGGGGGATCTGGGGAGGTCTCAGAAGAGCAGGGAACGCCCTGTGGGGATACCTGAGGCTCAGAGTCTCTACGTTTAGGGGGACTGGTAGACGAACAAGCAGACACAGGAGCTTGAGGGGAGAGGGAAGGCCGAACCGATGTTGACGTTGTCTTGGGAGACAGGATTCTCCTCATAGCATCGAAGGTGCCATGGCTCCGACGAAAAGGGGTAGACGGACCCAAAAGGACCGTCCGATCCTCCTGCACCGAACCCATGGGGTCCAAGCCCAAGGTAGGAGCCGAGCTTATCCGAGCTGAAGCCCCAAGAGGAAGAGTTGGCACCAACAAATCGGTCCAACTATCCTCCCCGGACCCAATGGGAGAGTGTCGGCCACTAGAGTCCTCGGTCGGCGCCGAGGTCATCCGAGCAGATGGAGCCGATAACACCGGTGCGGATGTCGACTCCAAAGGTTCGACAATCATCGGTTCGGTTTCCTTTGGCTCCGAGGGTCCAGTTCAGCTCGGAGGAGGAGTAGACAAATCCGGTTCAATGGTGTTCGGCACCGACGAAATGGTCGGGGCCAACAACAATCTGGCAAGTCCTGGTGCCTGTTAAAGCTTCTGCACTAGCCGATCCATGTCCAAATCAGAAAGGCTGACTGAAGACTTAGATGAATGCACCGAAGGTGCGGACTGGAGCAGAGGAGACGAGGGAACCTGAGAGACCGGCTCCAAGACTGTGAGCTGGCTCCGAATCAAAGGTACACTCAGTCCCGAGGTCTGTGGAACTGATGACCTGTACCCTCTGAAGTTCTTGCCTTTTTTGCAACTTTGGGATCCGAAGATTTTGAAGATTTGGAGGATTTGGAAGAAATGCTAGCACCTTCCTGGTTACTCAACACCTCAGAAAAGGAATGCTGCAGTAATCCCCTGTCAATTAGCTTCCTCCTTCTCTCCAAGAGGACTCTTGAAGAAAAGGAATGGCAAATGCTGCAAGTGTCTTGGAGGTGTTTAGCCCCCCAGACAGTAAACACACTGAATGTGTCTGTCAGTGACGGACATTTTCTGCCCACAATTTGGGCATTTCTTGAATCCCGATTTAGGAAGGGACTTTTCCTTGTCATCCGACATACTCTAAACAGTACAATACAAAAAACAGTATACTGAAAACTAGTAGGGTGAAGTCCTTCCTTTCTTTGTAAAGACCCACACTAACTAAGGAAAGCAACTAAGCCCACACCGGCACTACCTATAACAGAGTTAAACTATAAATTACAAATACAGGGCTAAACAGGCCCACTGAGAAAAATCTGACTAGAAGAAAATAGTGATTATTAACTCTAAATAGGGCTAAAAGGCCCACCAAAACGACTAAGTCAACAGGGCACTAACTATCACAAACTACTAATTCTATTATTATAATTCTAACACTAACACCCAAACTGTATATATGAAAATATCTAAGAGAAAAAAGAAGATTTTTATCAAAAACTTGCTATTTTTTTTTCACAAATGGTCCGAGCTAGCTGGATCACAGAGTTCTCTCTTGCCACAGCAAACTAGATCTGAGGTAATTCCAGCAGTGCATTGTGGGATAAGGGGCTTGGTCTTGAGCTACTGGCAAACCTTAAGCTTTGCTATCGGCCGTGTCGGAGCCGAGGATCGTCTCCAAATCCATCAGTGAGAATAAACGGCGAGATTTAACAAGTTCACATTGAAGGGCTCCACTGCCATGAGGGTCTGTAATTCAGACACTTTTCTTGCTGAAGTGATGGCTAGAAGGAAGGTTGTTTTCCAAGAAAGGAATTTCAACTCTGCAGTAGCAGCTGGTTCAAATGGAGGGAGAGTGAGCTTTTTCAGTACAAAGTTAAGGTCCCAGGCTGGAGTAGGGGCTCGCCTGGGGGGGGGGGGGGGTCTTAAAATTTTGGCCCCTCTGAGGAATTGCTTTTGCAGGGGGGGTGAGAGAAGAGGGGTGGTTCAGTATTATAATGTGCTGAAATGGCAGAGGCATGAATTTTAATTGACGAGAAGGACAGGCCCTTGTGGAGCATTTCTGTTAAGTACTGAAGAATATGAGGTAAGCTGGGCACCGTTGAGCCCATCCCCTGAGTCTGGCTCTAGGAACAGTATCTTTTCCACTTTTCAGCATAGGATTTTCTAGTACTAGGCCTCCTTGCTTCCAGAATGACTTCTAGCACCTGTTTACTGAGGGATGCTATTGGAGAGCTCAAGGAATTAGCCAGGTTGTAAGATTCAGGGTTTGAAGCTGAGGATGCAGAATCTGGCCTGCCTGCTGGGACAGCAGGGAAGGTGTCTGAGGTAGGTGCCATGGCTCCAGCAGTATCATACTGCGCAAGAGGGGGTACCAATGCTGGCGTGGCCAGTCTGGTGCAATCAGTATTGTCCTTGGCTTGTTCTGTTTGATCTTTAGCAGAACCTTAGAGAGGAGAGGCAAAGGGGAAAAGGCATAATCCTAGAGGCTTTCCCAGGTAAAGGACAGGGCATCCACTTTCCAAGCTTGACTGTGGGGAGTCCTGGTGCAATCAGTATTGTCCTTGGCTTGTCCTGTTTGATCTTTAGCAGAACCTTAGAGAGGAGAGGCAAAGGAGAAAAGGCATAATCCTAGAGGCTTTCCCAGGTAAAGGACAGGGCATCCACTTTTCAAGCTAGACTGTGGGGAGTTCTTGTGCAGAATTTGTCCAATTGGTAGTTCTGAGGGGAGGCAAACAGGTCCATCTCTGGAGTTCCCCATTTGTTCCTCAAGAGGCTGAATAATTTTGCTTCCAGTTTCCATTCGTGTGGGTCCATGAGATTTCTGCTTAGGTCATCTGCCAGTGAATTTAGCTTGCCTGGCAGGAATTGAGCTTGTAGGTGCACTTGGTAGCTCAAGGCTGTGTTCCACAGAGCCATGGCTAGTCTGCAGAGAGGGCACAAGTGGGTTCCCCCCTGCTTGTTTATGTACCACATAACTGTGGTGTTGTCTTTCTTTACCCAAAATTGTCCTGGAAGGATGTGGTCTTTGAAGGCTGTCAGGGAATCCTGTACAGCATCCTTCTTTTAGATCGATATGCACGTGCATCTGACTCGGGTTCCATTTGCCCTGAATGCACTGCCCTGCCAAGTGAGCCCCCTATGCATAGTCTGATTCGTCTGTTGTTAGGGTTTGGGCGGCAGGGGGTAGAGTGAAAGGGAGCCCTTTGTTGTGGTAGCAGGCCTCTGCCCACTAAAGGAACTCTGTCTTTATACAAGGAATAATAGGAATCACTGATTTCAGGTCCTGAGAATGTTGGCACTGTAGGCTTTTTAGATACCATTGTAGTTTCCCCATATGCAGTCTTGCATATGGAATTAGTAGAATGCAAGAGGCCATGAACCCCAGGGCGTGTAGAATTTTCCTTGCAGATAGCTGGGTCTTTGTGGCCAGTAGTTTGAAGTAGGTTGTCAAATAAATTTGTTTCTCTGGAGTGAGGAAAGCCATCTGGGAAGCTGTGTTCAAGCTTGCTCCCAGGAACACAATCTGTTGGCAGGGTACTAGGTGAGCTTTCTTTTCGTTTATGGTGTACCCCAGTGAGGTTAGAAGCTTCTGTACGAATGCCAGATGTTTTAATAGCAAGTCCTGGCTTTCTGCCCGAATCAGACAATCGTCCAGGTATGGGTATATCTGAATATTTCTCTGCCTGCAAAATGCCATGGCTGGAGCTAGACACTTTGTGAAAACCCTGGGTGCAGTAGATAAGCCACAGGGAAGTGCAGAGAACTGATAGTGCATGGAGCTTGCCCTGAAGTGTAGGTATTTCCTGCAAGATTCTTTTATTGGAATGTGCAGGTAAGCTTCCTTTAAGTCTAAGGTTGCCAACCAGGCATCACTGCCTAGCATAAGAAGCAGCTGTTGAAGTGTTAGCATTTTGAATTTTGGGATTACCAAAAAGGTGTTTAGAATAGAGAGATACAGGATAGGATGCCAGGAGCTGTCTTTTCTGGGTACCAGGAACCTTGTCCCCTTTCTTCTGCTGGGACAGGTTGAATACCCTGATACTTAGAAGACAGAAAACCTGCTGGTGAGCCTCTGCCCACTGATTTGGTGGTAGGTCTGGCCAACCGTTTGGGGTTGGTAGGGAGTGGAAGTGGAATTTGTATCCTTGGAAAACTATATTTAAAACCCATTTGTCCTGGGTAATGAGTTCCCAGTGTTTTGCATGCAGGGCGAGCTTTCCTCCTAAGGGAGCAGGCAGTTGAGCAGGGCTTGGAAAGGTTTAAGGTTAAGTCATTGTGACATTTTTCCATAGGGGGGTATCTTACTACTTCCTGCTTTAGAAGTGGGAGCCCCCCACTACTTAGGCCTGTGCATAGCCTGAGACTGTAACCTAGGTGGTCTGCTGTTCCTGGGTTTGGACTGAGAAGGCCTGGAAGGGACTGGAAAGGACAAATTCTTTGAGGGCCAATGCCTACTAAATCTGGGAGGCTGTACTTTCAGGAAATCTTTAACAGTTTGCATAGATTTAGCTTTTTCCTCCATCTTTTTGAGGACTTTTTCTGCTTTGTTGCCAAACAGGCGGTCTTGGTTTAAGGGAGCATCTAGTAATTTAGCTTTAACATGATCTGGCAAGTTTTGCTCCTTAAGCCAAGCATGCCTTCTACGTACAGACCCAGTGACAGCAGTCCTGCAAGATGCTTCTAAAGAGTCAAAACCACATTGCAAAGTATGTTTACCAACTTGTTCAGCAGAATGCATTAAATCCTGTAATTCTTTGTGTTCAGCACAGTCAGGAATCAACATAATTTTCTGTTTAAGTAGTCCCATAATAAGCTGCTGATACTTTAACATATGAAACTGGCAATTTAAAGCCCTAATGGCCAAAGTAGCAGAAGTGTATACCTTCTTTCCCCATCTATCCAAGGCTCTAGAATCTTTATCAGAAGGGGTAGGATTTTTGGCAGCAGTAGCCTTAATGCCCTCTGGACCTTGGGAAATGGTCTCTGGATCCGCAGTAGGATTCTTGATGCAGAACTTGTGAGAGTCAGGTACTCCGTAATACCTGTCAGGTTTTCTGGGAGCTGGAGGTAAAGTGTCTGGGGACATGCTAAATTCCAAGAAAGCATCATCTACAATGTCCAGAACAGGAGGGATACCTAAACGCCTGTGTTGAGGAAGGAGTAAGAATTCCCTAAACCTCTTTTTGGAGTCAGAGTAATCCTGGCTTTCCCAGCGGAAATGCTCCCTAAGAGTGTGCAAGGTTTCACCAAAAGAAAAATCTTCTGGAGGGGAAGCAGAGGGAATGGAATCCTCACCATCAGAAGCCTCATAGGTAGATAAGGGCAAATCCTGGTAATCAGAAGAAACAGAAATATCAGAATCCTGATTAGAAGGAAAATCAGTTCTAGGTCTCAGAGGGGGAAGGCTGTCTTCAGCCATTCTAAGCATTTGTTTTTTAGGCATATGGGCCTGACCATGCGGTTTGGACACAAGTTTTTTAGGCGTGGGTTGAATTTTAGACCTGGATGAAGAAGATGGCGTCGGTTTAAAATGCAAGTCTGTAGGCCTGAATAAACCCTCAGAAGCTGGTGCCTGCACAGCGGCTCCGGACCCATCCAAGGTGGCGACTAGCTTAACGGAATGGTCGTCGGCAGGTTTGGACCTATGCGGTCTGTCTCTGTCTTTATCCTTACGTTTTTTCGGAAAATCAGTAGTTAGATAGCTTACAGAAGAATTTCCGGATAGTTACCAACATAATTTGCTGCAAAAATAGACCGATGACGAATAGTTCGGGGGTTGAATAAGGCACAAAACTGACAGCGAGGGACGCCATGGTCTGGGCCTAGGCAAGGAATGCAGTACGAATGAAAACCTTTATGAGGTATTTGCTTTCCACAGGTAAGACAATTGTTAACTTTTACTGACATCGGTTAAGAGCAAGAAAAAGGATCCCCAACGGGGTACTTAGCTTTTTGGAAGACTTCGGTTCTGAAATTGAAAAATGAAAATTTCAGGAGTTGGCCGACTGGCACTTGCAAACTGCTTCTGCTTCGGGCACCGCGCGGCAAGAAAGACTGATGTAATGGCATCAGCTGCCTGTTTTATAACCCTGTCGACCTGATGTCACGGAAGAAGAGATAGCATCCGACGCAGGAATCCAAGACTCTGGTATTCAGGCCGGCTGAGGGCTACCTGCAGGCAGATAACCCAAATGTAATGACTGCAACAGTGAAACACGAAGAACATCAATGCAAACATGGTTTCAAAGGGAAAAAAAATCAAAAGGAGGCACATTTCAACAAGAAAAGTACAGTTGTGTACACTTACCATAAATGTAGATGTTCGAGTGTATTCACTGTTGCAGTCATTACATTTGGGTAATCTGCTGGCAGGTTGTCCTCAGTCGGCCTGATTAACAAAGTCTTGGGTCCTGCGTCGGTTGCCGTCCCTTCTTCCATGACGTCAAGTCGTCAGGGGTATAAAACATGCAGCCGATGCCATTACATCAGTTTTTCTTGCCCAAGATGTCAGGTGCCCCCCTAATGGGGAGCAAATAAACACAAAAACACAAAAGTATACCTCCAACCAAAAGCAAATACACCAAAAAGGCTTTTAAGCATAGTAAAGGAAAGTAGAGGTATAGCCAGAAAAAACTAGGGGGCTGGAGGGAGGGTAACCAGGACTGCAACAGTGAATACACTCGAACATCTATATTTATGGTAAGTGTACACAACTGTACTATATTCTTCGTGTTTCACTGTTGCAGTCATTACATTTTCGTAGATTCCCAAAGCTATGGTTGGGAGGAGCAGATTATACAGCATTAGGGCCAGCTACAAGGCCCTGCAAGACAGTAGTGGCAATGCCAGCTCTGGATTTAGAGAAAACTGGGAAATGACAATGCTTGGTGAAAGTATGTACAGAACTCCAGGTAGCAGCTTCTAAGATATCCCTGGTAGGAACACCTCTGAAGTAGATGCAGCCCTGGTGGAGTGAGATCTGATCCCCTGGGGGATAGGTTTTCCATGGTGCTTATAGCAGAAATGAATGCAATTGCTTATCCATTTAGAAATGGTTTGTTTTGAAATAGCCTTCCCCTCTGCCCTAGCAGCAATTGTTCAGATCTTCTTCGACATTTAGTCTTGTCCAAGTAGAATCTAAGTTGTCTGTGCACATCCAAGGAATGCAGAATCCGTTCCCCTTTGTTCTGTGGATTGGGAAAGAAGGTTGGCAAATGAATGGACTGATTAAGAGCCGGACTGATTAAGAGCCACACTGGAAACCACCTTGGGCATGAAGGATGGATTGGTCCTGAGAGATACCCTGGCCGCATGAAAGATGATGAAAGGCACCACTGCCATAAGGGCCTGTAATTCAGATATCCTTCTAGCTGAAGTGATTGCTAAAAGGAAGACTGCTTTCCAAGAAAGAAATTTTAAGTCTGCAGTAGCAGCTGGCTCGAAAGGAGGTACAGTGAGTTTCTCCAAAACAAAGTTAAGGTACCAGGCAGGGGTAGGAGCTCTCCTGGGTGGTCTCAAGTTTTTTTGCCCCTCTGAGATACTGCTTGAGCAGTGGATGAGAGAAGAGGGGTGGTTCTGTGTTATAGTGAGCTAAAATAGCTGAGGCGTGAATTTTAATGGAGGAAAAAGACAGGCCCTTGTGGAGCATCTCAGTTAAGTATTGCAAAATCTGAGGTAAATTGGGCGTTGTTGTGCTCATCCCTAAAGATTGGTTCCAGGCACAGAATCTTTTCCATTTGTCAGCATAAGATTTTCTAGTACTAGGTCTCCTCACCTCCAAGATGACATCCATCACAGGTTTGCTGAGGGATGATAAGGGTGAATTTAAGTGATTAGCCAGGCTGCAAGGTTCAAGGTTGGAAGCTGAGGGTGCAGAATTTGGTTCTCCTGCTGAGACAGCAGGGAAGGGGTCTGAGGCAGGTGCCATGGAGATATTTGTGACACTGTGCAGGAGGGGGTACACCAGTGTTGGCGCGGCCAGTCTGGAGCAATCAAAATCATCCTTGGTTTGTCCTGTTTGACTTTTAGTAGAACTTTGGAGAGCAGAGGCAGAGGGGGAAAGGCATAGATTGATAGGTTTTTCCAGCTGAAGGACACAGCATCCACTTTTCAGGCTTGTTTGTGGGAGTCCTTGTACAAAACTTGTCCAACTGGTAGTTCTGGGGGGAGGCAAATAGATCTATGTCTGGGCTCCCTCATTCGCTTGTCAACATGTTGAAAATCTGTGGTTCCAGTTTCCACTCGTGTGGGTCCATGAGGTTTCTGCTTAGTCCGTCTGCCAGTGTATTCAATTTTCCTGACAGGAATTGAGCTTGTAGGTGCACTTGGTAGCTCAAGGCTGTGTTCCACAATGCCATGGCTAGTCTGCAGAGGGGGTAGGAATGTGTACCCCCTGCTTGTTTATGTACCACATAACCGTGGTATTGTCTGTCTTTACCATTAATTGTCCCGGAAGAATGTAGTCCTTGAAGGCTGTCAGAGCATTCTGTACAGCTAACATTTCTTTTTGATTGATATGTAGGTGCATTTGATTTGGGTTCCATTTGCCCTGAATGCACTTCCCTGCCAGGTGAGCCCCCCATACATAGTCTGAAGCATCCGTACTTAGGGTTTGGGCGGCAGGGGGTAGTGTGAATGGCAGTCCCTTGCTTTGGTCGAAGGCCTCTGCCCACCATAGGAACTCCAGGCGTAGGCAAGGTATGATAGGAATCATTGTTTCCAGGCTGTGACAATGTTGACTCCATAAACTTTTTAGACACCACTGTAGTTTCCTCATATGCAGTCTTGCATATGGAATTAGAAGAATGCAGGAAGCCATGAACCCCAAGGCTTGCAGTATTTGTCTTGCAGATAGCAGGGTTTTTGTGGCCACCTGTCTGAAGTAAGTTACCAAATTAATTTGCTTCTCTGGCGTGAGGAAAGCCATCTGGGCAGTTGTATTCAAGCTTGCACCCAGGAATGTAATCTGTTGACAGGATACCAGTTGTGATTTCTTTTTTGTTTATGGTGTACCCTAGACAAGTTAGAACCCTTTTTGTAAACGCCAGATGATTTAGAAGTATACCCTGGTTTTCTGCCTGAATTAAACAATCGTCCAGGTATGGATATATTTGAATATTTCTTTGCCTGCAAAATGCAATAATTGGAGTCAAGCACTTTGTGAATACCTCGGGCGCAGTAGACAAGCCAAAGGGCAGTGCAGAGAACTGATAATGCATGTAGCCTGCTTTGAAGCGTAGGTATCTTCTGCAAGATTCCCTGACTGGGATGTGCAGGTATGCTTCTTTTAAATCTAGAGTTGCCAACCAGGCGTCTTTGCCTAGCATAGGAAGTAACTGGTGAAGAGTCAGCATCTTGAATTTTGGAATCTCCAGAAAGGTGTTTAGAGTGGACAGGTCCAGGATTGGACGCCACGATTTGTCTTTTCTGAGTACCAGAAAAAGCCTGGAATAGAAACCTTGTCCCTTTTCCTCTTCTGGTACCAGTTGAATAGCCCCCATGTTTGAGAGGGAAAGTACTTGTTTTTGACTCTCTGCCCACTGATTTGGGGCAGGTCTGGCCACCCGTTTAGTGTTGGCAATGAGTGGAAATGAAATATGTATCCCTGGGACACTATATTTAAAATCCATTTGTCCTGGGTTATGAGTTCCCAGTTCTTTGCATGAAGAGCAATATTTGCCCCCAATAAGTGCTCTGTAATTTTAAAAGGAAGTCATTGAGACTGTTTACCATAGGGGGTCTTGTTGTTTCCAGATTTGGAAGTGGAGGCCCCCCACTGCTTAGTTCTGAGAGTCCCCAGGGACTGAAACCTGGGGTTTTTGCTGTGTCTGGGCTTGGCTTTAGAGGATCGTGAAGAGGCTGGAAAGGACCAATTCTTAGTAGACCAGTGCCTACTAAATCTTGGAGTTTGCAATTGTAAGAAATCCTTTAACAGTTTGCATGGATTTAGCTTTATCTTCCATCTTTTTTAGAACTACTTCAGCCTTATTGCCAAGCAGGCGGTCCTGATTTAAAGGAGCATTCAACAATTTAGCTTTAACATGATCAGGCTAAGATTGCTCCTTAAGCCAGGCATGTCTTCTAAGCACAGACCCAGTAACAGCAGCCCTGCAGGAGGCCTCGAAAGAATCAAAACCACATTGCAAAGTATGCTTTCCAATTTGTTCAGCAGAATGCATTAAATCCTGTAAATCTTTATTATCCACACAGTCAGGAATCAACATCATTTTCTCTTTAAGCAGTCCAATAATATGCTGTTGATATTTTAACATATGACACTGGCAGTTTAAAGCTCTGATTGCCAAGGTTGCAGAAGTATAAACCTTTTTACCCCATCTATCCAGTGCCCTGGAGTCTCTATCAGAAGGGGTACGATTTTTAGCAGTAGAAGCCTTAATGCCCTTAGGCCCCTGAGAAATGGTTTCTGTATCTGCAACAGGATTTTTGAAAAGGAACTTGTGGGACTCAGGAAAGTACAGTTTTGTACCTACCATAAATGTAGATATTCGAGTGCTAATACAGCTGCAGTCATAACAGATGGGTTCTCCTGCCGTCAGGCGGGTCCTCGGTCGGCCGAATTCCAAAGTCTAGGTCCGGCGTTGGTTGTCGTCGCTTCTTCCCTGACGTCAGTGCGACAGGGGTATAAAGGAACCAGCCGACGCCATTTTCTTCAGTTTTTCTTGCCCCAGATGTCAGGTGCCCCCAGAAAGAAGGCAATACATAAATTTATGTAATAGTGCAGTGCAATATAATCAAAAAACAGTAGTTGCAAGCAAATACACCATAAATGAATACCCCAATCAAGTTGTATGAGGAGGTGTTAGCCAATAGGCCTGTCCCAAAAGGGGAAGGAGGGAGGGAAACCTGGACTGCAGCTGTATTAGCACTCGAACATCTACATTTATGGTAGGTACAAAACTGTACTATGTTCATCGTGCATACTGCTGCAGTCATAACAGATGGGTAGAATCCCACAGCTAAAAGAGGGGTGGTAGGCACTAAGTGGAACTAGGAGGAGCCAGGATGCCCTGCAAGACTGCAGTGGCAAAGCCTGCTCTAGTTTTGGAGTATAATGGTAGGTGGTAGTGCTTGGAGAAGGTATGCACAGAACTCCAAGTGGCTGCTTCCAAAATATCTTTAGTAGGAACTCCTCTGAGGAAAGCTGCAGAGGTAGCTGTGGCCCTTGTGGAGTGAGATCTGATGCCTGCAGGCACAGTTTTACCATGAAAAGAGTAACAAAAGCGTATGCAGTGGGCTATCCATTTTGAGATTGTCTGTTTGGAAATTGGCTTCCCTTGAGCTCCTAAGGCATAGGACACAAAGAGTTGTTCTGATTTTCTGAAAGGCTTTGTTCTGTCCAAATAATAACGTAGCTGTCTGTGGATGTCCAAGGAATGTAGTAGTCTCTCCCCTTTGTTTTGAGGATTAGGGTAAAAGGTAGGTAAGTGAATAGCCTGATTCAGAGCTACCCTGGATACCACCTTTGGCATAAAGGACGGATTGGTTCGTAAGGAAACTCTGTCCTGATGGAAAATGATGAAAGGCTGCACAGACATGAGGGCTTGTAGTTCCGATACCCTGCGAGCTGAGGTGATAGCCAGGAGGAAGGCTGTTTTCCAGGACAAATATTGCAAATCTGTTGAGGCAGCTGGCTCAAAAGGAGGCAAGGTCAGCTTTTCTAGAATTAAATTGAAGTCCCAAGTACGTATTGGCCGTTTCCTTGGGGGTTTTATATTCTTAGCCCCTCTGAGGAACTGTCTTAAGAGGGGATGGGAGAATAAAGGAGGATCAGTGTTGTATTCTGCAGAAATGGCTGAGGCATGGATTTTGATGGAGGAGAATGAAAGTCCACTGCTTAGCAGCTCAGCTAGATACTGTAATATTTGAGATAAATTCAATATTCCAGGATTCTAGCCCTTTTTCTCATTCCAGGCACAAAATCGCTTCCATTTTGCGGAGTAAGCTTTCCTAGTAGAAGGCCTTCTGGCCTCCAAAATGACATCCTGCACCTCCTTGGAAAGTAGGGTCTGTTGTGAAGTTAAGGAATCTTCCATGCGGCCAGATTGAGTGTTTTCAGCTGACTGTGAAGAGTTTTGAAGCTGTGCTGAGTCAGAAGAAGAGGCATTAGAGGTAGTGTCCATGGTGGGGAATGTGTCAGGCTCCTCAGAAGTGGGTACCAGTGTTGTCTTGGCCAGTCTGGAGCAATGAGAATCATCTTTGGTCTGTCTGCTTTGGCTTTTAATAGAACTTTGGGCAGCAGAGGAAGAGGTGGAAAGGCATAAACTGTCATTGTTGTCCAACTGAAAGAGAGAGCGTCCACTCTCCAGGCCTGTGGATGAAAAGTCTTTGAGCAGAATTTTGTCATCTGGTGATTTTTGTGGGAGGCAAAGAGATCTATGTCTGGCCTTCCCCATGCTTGAATTATTTCGGTAAAAACTTGGGGATGCAACTTCCATTCGTGTGGGTCTGTCATATTTCTGCTTAGGTTGTCTGCCAGCGTGTTTTCCTTGCCTGGCAAGTACTGTGCTTGAAGTTCGATTTGTAATTCCAGAGCCATGTTCCAAAGTGACATGGCCAGCCTGCATAGGGGGTATGAATGGGTTCCTCCCTGTTTGTTTATGTACCACATTACTGTGGTGTTGTCTGTCCTTATCAATAGTTGGCCTGGATGCAGAAGGTCTTTGAAAGCTATAATAGCATTTATTACTGCTAGCATTTCCTTTTGATTGATGTGTAGGTGCTTTTCTTTTTGGGACCATTTGCCCTGAATGCGCCGATCTGTCATGTGCACCCCCCAGGCGTAGTCCGAGGCGTCTGTTGTGATGACTTGATTTGCTTGAGGCTTGCAGAATAGGAGACCTGTGTTTCTTTGGCATGCTTGAGCCCACCACAGAAATTCCTTTTGAAGACATGGAATCAGTGGTATTATTGTTTCCAAACTGTGGCTGTGTTGAGACCATAGGTTTTTCAGGTACCATTGAAGTTTCCTCATATGCAGCTTTGCACATGGGATTAGTAGGATGCAAGATGCCATGAATCCCAGAGCCTGCAGGATTTTCCTTGCAGTCAGCCTGGTGAAATTTGCTAGTTTTCTGAAGTATTGAGTTAGTTTTGCCCCTGTTTCTCTGGCGTGAGGTAGGCCATCTAGGTGTTTGTGTCCAAGGTGGCACGCAGGAAAATTATTTTTTGTGAGGGTATTAGCCTTGATTTCTTTTTGTTGACTGTGTACCCCAGAGAATTCAACAACATTATTACAAAAGCCAGATGTTTCAGAAGTATGCGCTTGCTGTCCGCTTGGATCAGACAGTCGTCCAAATATGGGTATATTTGTATCCCTTGAAGTCTGCAGTAGGCAATTACTGATGCCAGGCATTTCATGAATACTCTGGGCGCAGTAGATAAGCCAAAGGGCAATGCAGAGAATTGAGAATGGGTTGAACCTGCAAGAAATCTGAGGTATCTTCTGCAATTGTGTCTGATTGGGACATGCAGGTATGTCTCCTTGAGGTCCAATGTTACCAGCCAAGACTTCTTGCCCACCATGGGAAGAAGCTGCTGTAATGTGAGCATCTTGAATTTTGGCACGAGTAAAAATGTGTTTAGGATGGATAGGTCCAAAATAGGTCTCCAATCTTTTCCCTTCCTTGGTACCAGGAAAAGTCTGGAATAAAAACCTTGACCTTGTTCTTGAGTAGGTACCTCTTGAATAGCATTCATGTCCATGGGATCTGAAATTTGTCTTTGTGCCTCTGCCCTTTGATTGTGTGGCAGGTTTGGCATGCCTCTCTTTTGTGGAAGGGTGTGAAAATGGAATCTGTAGCCTCTGTTTATAATGTCCAGGATCCATTTGTCTTTTGTGACAATATGCCAATTTTTCGAAAATAATGCCAGTTTTCCACCTAAGGGTGCTGCCATTTGAGCCTTGCTTGGCATGCAAAGGGGAAAGTCATTGGGTTTGCTTTCTGAATGGCTGCGAACTATCCTCACCACCTCTTTGTGTAGGAGCTTGCCATTGTCTGCCTCTAAACGATCCTTGAGATTGCCCTCTGCCCCTTGGGCGCCTGTATCTACCTCTTTGGGGTCTGTCCGTGGCTGGAAAGGACCAATTTTTGGAAGGCCAATTTCTACTGAAACGTGGAGGTTGCACCTGTAGAAAATCTTTCACTGTTTGCATTGATTTAGCCTTTTCCTCCATTTTCTTTAATACCTCCTCCGCTTTAACACCAAATAATACATCCTTTTGTAGAGGGGCATCTAGTAATTTAGCTTTGACATGATCTGGTAAGGTTTGCTCCTTGAGCCAGACATGTCTACATATGACTGATCCTGTAACAGCAGCTCTACATGAGGCCTCTAGAGCATCAAAACCACATTGTAAGGTATGTTTACCCACTTGTTCTGCACTATGCATCAAATCCTGCAACTCCTTCAAGTCTGGTTGTTCAGGTTGTGACATTTTGCTTCTCAACTGTGATAACAGAAACTGTTGGTACTTTAACATATGGAACTGGCAGTTTAATGCCCTCATGGTTAAGGTGGCCGAGGTGTATACCTTTTTTCCCCACCTTTCTAAAGATCTGGAATCTCTCTCGGAAGGTAATGGATTTTTAGCAGTGGAGGCCTTAATTCCCTTGGGGCCCTGTGAGATAGTTTCTGGGTCAGCATGGCTTTTGTATAAAATTGGTGTGAGTCAGGAACCCGGTAGTACCTGTCAGGCTTGACTGGGGCTGGAGGTAAAGAGTCTGGGTTAAGGCAGGCCTCGAATACACATCATCTAGTATGTCTAAGACAGGAGGTATAGCCAGAGGCCTGTGCTGAGGAGCAAGAGAAAATCCCTAAGCCTTTTCTTGGAGTCTGAGTACTCTTGGCCTTCCCAGTGGAAGTGTTCCCTCAAGGTATGCAAGGTTTCCCCAAATGAGTAATCCTCTGGGGGGGAGACAGAGGGAATGGACTCCTCTGCATCAGAATCTTCAAAAGGGGAGTATGAATGTTCCTGTTCATCAGAGTGCTCTGAAATAATGGAGGCCTGGTCAGAGGAGGGGGATTCTTCCTCCACTCTGGGCCTTTTGTCCGGGGTTGGGAACCCCTGATAAGAGTAATTAAATCCTCAGCCATTTTAAGCATCTGTTTTTTAGGCATGGGGCCTGTGTAGCTTGTCTCTTGGAATGCATAGCTGCTTTAGACTTAGTGAAAGCCTTGATGGAAAAAGAAGAGGAAGGTCTGAAGACACCTTGAGAGGAAGCAGACGTGTCTACATTTTGAGTTTCACCACCTAGAGTGGCTTCGGTATCTGTAGTCGGGGTGTGGGCCGAGGAGCCTGCGACCTCGGGCACAGTAGACACCGCCAATGAAGTGTCGTCGGTAGGCAGGGGCTGCGTAGGCGCCTCGCTGAGAACCGGACCACCTGTAGTCGGCTTTGGCGTGGTGTCGGTAGAGGCCATGGACCTCGTGTGTTGGTCCTTATCTTTGCGTCTTTTAGACAAAACTGGAGTCGGAGTATCCGACGACATAATGTAGTTAAATTTTTTGCCAAAATAGTGCTGGGCGAACTCCGCCCGATGCTTAATGGTGCGTTTGTTGAATGTAGCACAAAAACGACAGACCGAGACATCGTGGTCTGGGCCTAAGCAAGGAATGCAGAGGGAATGAAAATCCTTATGCGGTATTTGCTTCCCACATGAAATACAATTATTAACTTTGTCTGACATCGGTCTGAGGCAAGAAAAGTTTCCCCAACGGGGTACTTAGCTTTCAAGAAGACTTCGGTTGCAAAATTTTCGTAATTTCAGGAGCTGGCCGACCGGCACTTGCGAACTGCTTCTGCTTCGGGCACCGCGCGGCAAGAAAGACAGAAGAAAATGGCGTCGGCTGGTTCCTTTATACCCCTGTCGCACTGACGTCAGGGAAGAAGCGACGACAACCGACGCCGGACCTAGACTTTGGAATTCGGCCGACTGAGGACCAGCCTGACAGCAGGAGAACCCATCTGTTATGACTGCAGCTGTATGCACGATGAACATCACTGTAGTATCTGTCAGGTTTACTAGGAGCCGGAGGCAGGGAATAAGGGGCCAAACTGGATTCCGAGAATACATCATCAACAATGTCTAGTACAGGACGTATAGATAAAAGCCTATGCTGAGGTAGAAGAAGGAAATCCCTAAGCCTCTTTTTTTGAATCAGAAAATTCCTGGCTTTCTCAGTGGAAATGCACCATTAAAGTATGTAAAGTTCACCCAAAAGAGAAATCCTCAGGAGGGGGAGCAGTGGGAATGGAGTCCTCTGCATCAGAATCCTCATAAGTAGGTATGGACAAATCCAGGTCATTAGAAAAGTCAGAAGAAACAGAATCCTGATCAGAAGATTCATAATCAAGCTCAGCCATAGGCCTCTTAGAGGGGGGGGGGGGGTTGACTACCCCTGATTAGAGTAATTAGATCTTCAGCCATTTTTATCATTTGTTTTTTAGGCATAGGGGCCTGAACACGTGGCCTGGGTGTCGTTTTTTAGACATGGATCGAGGTTTAGACCTTAGTAATGAAGGCAGTGTTGATTTAATATGCAAGTCTGATGGCCTGAATACACCCTCAGAAGCCAGTGCCTGCACAGCGGCTCTGGACCCATCCAAGGTAGAGACATCTGTGGGTTTCATAGGTGAAGCATCTCTCGGCATACCACACTCCGAATGGGTCTCAGTAGAGGCCTGCGAATCAGAAGTAGCGGGCATCAGGGGCTGCGAAAACGCCTCACTGAGTACCGGCGAACTGTCAACTGGCTTAGGAGAAGCGTCGTCAGCAGTTTTGGACCTCGGCGGCCTATCTCTGTCTTTATCTTTGCGTTTTTTCGGAATCTCGGTAGTCAGATGGCTAACCGACGACATTTCTGGATAATTAAACCGAGAAACAAAATATTTAGAGGCAAAAATGTACCGATGATGGATACTGCGCTGATTAAATAAAGCACAAAACCGACAGCAAGGTACGTCGTGGTCAGGGCCTAGGCAAGGAATACAGTACAAATGAAAATCTTTATGAGGTATTTGCTTTCCACAAGTAATGCAATTATTAACTTTTATTGACATCGGTAAGGAGCAAAAAAAAGTTTCCCCAACAGGGTACTTAGCTTTAAGTTGAAGACTTCGGTTCTGAAACTCGAAAACGAAAATTTCAGGAGTCGGCCGACCGGCACTTTCGAACTGCTTCTGCTTCGGGCACCGCACGGCAAGAAAGACTGATGTAATGAGGTCGGCTGCATGTTTTATACCCCTGACGACTTGACGTCATGGAAGAAGGGACAACAACCGACGCAGGACCAAAGACTTTGTTAATCAGGCCGACTGAGGGCAACCTGCCAGCAGATTATCCAAATGTAATGACTGCAACAGTGAAACACGAAAAACATCAGATGTCTGAAAGAGAAAATGTTTCCATCACCACTATGTACATGTACAGATGTAGCTGCTCAAAGACTACAATCAGAGAGCTGTCGACTTCTGCTTGAACACGTAATTCAGCTAAAGTTAAGTAAGTCTGGCAATGCTGGGGAGGAAGTGGGAGTTTAGATTAAATTTCAGAAGCGATCAGGAGGGGATTTTAGGTTTAGGCAGTGATAAGGAGTGGAGTTTAAGCTTATGAAACTGAAGGAAATTGTAGTGTTAAAGTACAAGGTTACTGACTTTGGGGGAGTCTTAAGATTAGAATTAAGGTTCTGGGAGGGTTGGGGTATGAAAGGGCTGTCTAATTCAGTAGGACTGACCTAGAGAGAACTAAGGCACTTGCCAATAGAGCAAGTGACAAACAGCAAGTAAGCCACTAGCTAATAGCACGCATGCACTTATAAGCAGACCTTTAACTTCACAGCGAAATCACTTGCACCTTCCTTGATTTATCTCCAAGCTTGAACTGTGCACTGGGGGTTGTACCAGCTTAGTCTATATCACTGGCCAAAGGCTGTAAATGAATATGGGTCATAGCTGCTATTTGGAGGACGGGGCTGGAATGTAAGATACGATACTGGAAAAGTCTAACTGGCTGGAATGAAGCTAACAACATCCTCCTGAATGCAGAAATGAAAAACTAGAAAGAAAGTACAGACATTGGCATTGGGGTAATTGAGATTTAAAATAGAATCCCAAAGGTGAGAGAAACTAAAATATTTTATCCCTAGGCCTAATGACAAAAACCTTCCATATCAAAGAAAGTACAGTTGTGTACACTTACCATAAATGTAGATGTTCGAGTGTATTCACTGTTGTAGTCATCACATTTGGGTTATCTCTGCCAGGGTAGCCCACGGCCGGCCTGAATAACAGAGACTTAGTATTACTGCGTCGGTTGCTGTCACTTGAGGACTGCCGGTCAGGTCATCAGTAGTATAAAGTAAGGCAGCCGACACCATTCCATCAGTTTTTCTTGCCCTAACCTATCGGAGCCCCCAGTAGGAGGCCAAGGTCTGGTGGAAGGAACCCCACCAGTGGAAAATAAATACCAATAAGTCCTTTTAAAGGAAAGGAGAACTAGAATGGTAATAAAAGGAGAAAGAGAAGAAAGGGGGATGGAGGGGGGAAAACCAGGACTGCAACAGTGAATACACTCGAACATCTACACTTATGGTAAGTGTATACAGCTGTACTATGTTCATCGTGTTTCACTGTTGCAGTCATCACATTTGGGTTGATTCCCAAAGCTGAGGAAAAGGGTGGAGGCAGTCAATGAAACTAGAGGCTGGCTAGGATGCCCTGCAAGACTGCAGAGGCAGACCCTGCCCTGGATCTGGAGAACAGAGGCAGGTGGTAATGCTTGGTAAAAGTGTGAACAGATGTCCAGGTTGCAGCCTCCAGGATGTCCCTGGTGGGAACTCCTCTGAGGACATGCGCAGAGGTGGAGGCTGCTCTGGTCGGGTGTGTTCTGACCCCCTTGGGGGGAGGTTTTCCATGCTGCTTGTAGCAGAAATGGATGCAGTGTGCTATCCATTTGGAAATGGTTTGTTTGGAGATGGCTTTGCCTTCTGCCCCTGTAGCAAAGCTAACCAGCAATTGGTCAGACTTTTTGAAGGCTTTAGTCCTGTCTAGACAGAATCTGAGCTGCATGTGCACATCTAGGGAGTGAAGAATCGTTCCCCCTTGTTCTGCGGATTAGGAAAAAAGGTGGGTAAATGAATGGATTGGTTGAGAGCCACACTGGACACCACCTTGGGCATGAAGGATGGGTTAGTTCTGAGGGATACCCTGTCTGCATGAAAAATGATGAAGGGTTCCACAGCCATGAGTGCTTGCAGCTCAGAGACTCCTCTGGCAGAAGTGATGGCCAGAAGGAATGCTGTCTTCCAGGAGAGAAATTTTAGCTCTACAGAAGAAGCTGGTTTGAAAGGGGGCAGAGTGAGCTTTTCCAATACAAAGATAAGGTCCCAAGCTGGTGTTGCTGCCCTTTTGGGTGGCCTCAAGTCGTTAACCCCCCTTAAGAACTGTATGATTAAAGGATGTGAGAAAAGGGGCTGCTCAGTGGGAAAATGAGCAGAAATAGCAGAGGCATAAATTTTTAGAGGACAAAGAGAGGCCACTGTGTAGTAGGTCAGCTAAGTAATCCAGGAGGAGAGGGAGGGAGGGCTGTACCATATTGGCTCCCTTAGCCTGGATCTAGGTGCAGAACTTTTTCCATTTATCAGCATAAGACTTTCTGGTGCTAGGACGTCTGGTCTCACGGATAACATCCAGAACCTGTTTACTGAGGCTGGCAGATTGGGTTAGTGAATAAGCCAAGCTGCTAAATTGAGTGTCTAATTGGGGCTGCAAGAACTCCCCTTCCCTCTGGGTCAGGAGGTTTGGAATCTGAGGAAGACAGGGGACAGGCTGCGCAGCAAGGGGTACCAGTGCTGCCAGGGCCAGTCTGGAGCTATAAGAATGGTCCTTGGTTTTTCCTCCCTTATTTTGAGCAGTACCCTGGGGATGAGAGGTAGGGGAGGAAAGCCACAGACCGATAGATTGACCCAGGGGAAGGACAGGACATTCACTTTCCAAGCCATGCAGTGATGCTCCCTGGTGCAGAATTTGCTGAGCTGATGGTTGGTGTGGGAGGCAAAGAGGTCGACCTTCGGGGTTCTCCATTTTTGAGTTATTAGGGTGAAGGTACTTCTGTTGAGTTGCCACTCGTGTGGGTCTAGAAGTTTTCTGCTTAAATGGTCTGCCAGTGAGTTGAGAGAGCCTGGTAGGAATTGTGCTAACAGGTGTAGTTGCATGGCAGAGGCTGTGTGCCAAAGAGTCATGGCCACCCTGCACAGAGGGTAAGAGTGAGTCCCTCCCTACTACATCACATTGGTGTTGTCTGTTTTGATCAGGAGAGCCCCTGAAGACAGAAGGGGCTTGAAAGCTATCAAGGCATGCTGCACATCCATCATCTCTTTTTGAATGGTGTGCAGAGGGATTTGCTGTGGGCTCCATTGGCCCTGAATGCACTTGCCATCCAGGTGTGCACCCCAAGCGTAGTCTGATGTGACCGTGGTGAGGGTCTGGGTGGCGGGGGGGGGGGTGAGGAGAAAGGCATTCCCCTTGTTGTGGGAGCATGCTGTTGCCCACCAAAGAAAATATATTCTGAGGCAAGGAATTATAGGTATAAGCGTCTCCAGGTCTTGAGAGTGTTGACACCAAGGCTCTTTAGGTACCACTGAAGTTTCCTCATATGCAGTCTGGCATATGGAATGAGTAGTATGCAAGATGCCATGAACCCCAGAGCTTGCAGGATCTTCCTTGCAGTTAGCTTGGGCCTGGTGGCTAGCTGAGAAAAGTAGGCCGTCAGGAAAATTTGTTTCTCTGGAGTAAGGTATGCCATCTGGGAAGCTATGTCCAGACTTGCACCCAGGAAGACTATCCTTTGGGTGGGCACCTGTTTGGATTTATTTTCGTTAATTGTGTACCCTAGGGAGGTTAGTAGGGTCTTTACAAAGGCCAGGTGCTTGAGCAGCTTCTCCTGGCTGTCTGCCTGAATAAGGCAGTCATCTAAGTATGGGTAAATCTGAATATTTCTTTGTCTGCTAAAGGCAATGGCCGGAGCCAGACTTTTTTGAAAACTCTGGGAGCAGTAGATAAGCCAAAGGGAAGTGCAGAGAACTGAAAGTGTTGAGATCCTGCCCTGAAGTGGAGATATTTTCTGCATGATTCCCGGTTAGGAATGTGGAGGTAGGCTTCTTTTAGATCTAGGGTGGCTAGCCAAGCTCCTTGGACAGCATGGGTAGCAGCTGCTGGAGCGTGAGCATTTTGAATTTTGGGATCACCAGGAATGTGTTTAGAATGGATAGATCGAGGATGGGGCGCCAGGTGCCCTCTTTCCTGGGCACCAGAAAAAGTCTGGAATAGAAACTTTGTCCTATCTGTTCTGCAGGAACGTGCTCTTCTGCCCACATAGACAGCAGGGAAAGGATTTGCTTTTGAGCCTCTGCCCACTGATTTGGTGGTAGATCTGGGAACCCTTTTAGGGTTGGAAGGGTGTGGAAGGAAAATCTGTATCCCTGAGACACAATGTTCAGAACCCAATGTTCCTTGGTATTGGTGGCCCAGGTGCTTGAGTGAAAGGAGAGTTTTCCTCCTAGGGGTAAATAAAGGTGGGCAGAGGGAGGGGGTGGAGGAGATGAGTCATTTTGAGTTTTTACCATAAGGGGATGGCTTAGAACTCCTTGGTTTTGAAGTGGAGGTAGTCCACTGCTTAGATCTCTGCATTCCCTGAGGCTGCTGTCGGGGGGGGGGGGGTCTGCTTCCACGGGGCCTAGGCTGGGCCAGTTTACTGGGAGCAGGAAAGGACCAGTGTTTGGAGGGACAATGCCTGCTGTACCTAGGGGGCTGGACCTGCAAGAAATCCTTAACTGTTTGCATAGATTTTGCTTTTTCTTCCATCTTTTTAAGACCTCTTCTGCCTTAGTGCCAGGAGTCAAGCTGGATTCGAGGAAAACTTTGTACAAGGGGGCATCCAACAATTTAGATTTGACATGATCTGGCAGGGGCTGTTCCTTAAGCCATGCATGCCTTCTAATGACTGACCCAGTGACTGCTGCCCTGCAAGAAGCTTCTAGGGCATCAAAACGACTGTGCAAGGTGTGTTTACTTACTTGACTTGCAGAATGCATTAACTCTTGTAAATCTTTAGGTTCTGCCCAAGCAGGAAAGGAAGACATTTTTTTGTTTAAGGAGTTCCAAGGTATGTTGCTGAAATTTCAGCATATGGAGCTGAGAATTTAGTGCCCTGATAGCAAGAGTAGCTGAGGTGTACACTTTCTTACCCCATTTGTCCAATACTTGGGAATCCCTGCCTGAGGGGGTGGGATTCTTAGTAGAGGTTGCTTTAATTCCTTTTGGCCATTGAGAAATGACCCCAGGGTCAGCTGTAGGATTTTTTAAAAAGATATTTGTGTGAGTCAGGAGTCTCTTTTTAGACTGAGGGTAGTCCTGACTCTCCCATTGGAAATGCTCCCTTAAGTTATGCAGGGTTTCCCCAAAGGAAAAATCCTCTTGGGGAGAGGCTGAAGGAGTGGAATCCTCTGCATCAGAATCCTCATAAGTGGAGACGGGTTGCATCAGATTCATCTGACTCTTGTTCAGACAAAACTACAGGGCACAGATCCCTTTCCTTTTGGAGGCGTAGCTTGGCTTCCCCTGATCAGTATAAAGTCTTCCGCCATTTTAAGCATTTGAGACTGAGGCAAGGTAGCAGATGCCTGAGAGTGGGTCGTCGGTTTCTTGGGTGTGGTTTGTACCTGGGGCCTAAGAAACTCAGTAGTTTTAGAAAGAACGGTAGTCATGAAAGAAGACGTCGGTTTGGTGCGAAGAACTTCCATGGAGGCCGGTGCCTGCTCAGCGGCTCCGGACCCATCCAAGGTTGAGACGACCGCAGGATCCTTAGTCGAAGAAGAGTTTTGTGGCATACCAGACTCCGAAAGGGTCTTGGTAGCGGCCTGCGAATCAACAGAAATGGGCATAAGGGGCTGCGAAAGCACCTCACTGAGGACCACAGAACTGACGACTAGCTTAACGGAAGTGTCGTCGGTAGGTTTGGACCTGTGCGGTCTGTCTCTGTCTTTATCTTTATGTTGTTTAAGAAGATCTGCTGTCGGATGGCTTACTGAAGCCATATCGGAATTCGAGGACTGTAAGCAAAAATATCTGGCTACAATAAGGGTCCGACAATGGATAGTTGTGACGTTAAACAAAGCACAGAAGCGAGAACGAGGGATGTCGTGGTCTGGGCCTAAACAAGTGACACAGTAAGAGTGGAAGCTGGAAGTCTCAGTGTGGTATTTGTTTTCCACAGGCGAGACAATTATTAACTTTTTCCTGACATCAGTTAGTGCAAGAAAAAAGGATCCCCAACGGGGTACTTAGCTTTAGAAGACTTCAACTTCAATTCGGTAGACGAAACTCAGGTAGCGGCTGACCAGCACTCATGTGAACTGCTTCTGCTTCGGGCTCAGCGGCAAGAAAGACCGATGTAATGGTGCCAGCTGCTTTACTTTATATTACTGATGTCTTGACATCAGTCCTCAAGTGACAGCAACTGACGCAAAAATACTAAGTCTCTGGTATTCGGGCCGGCTGATGGCTACCCTGGCAGGAATAACCCAAATGTGATGACTGCAACAGTGAAACACGAAGAACATCATATTTTTCTGTAGATGTTTCTAGCAGTTTTAGTATGAGGAACCTCTAGCTAAAAGTACAAGTCTAGATGTCAAGTGTAATGATGTATAGACAACTTCTGGAATGAGTCAATTTCTTATCTTACACAATTATTTCTGCAAGATTCATACTAATAAGTACAGTTATGCAAGTTGAACTTACCATAACAGTAGATGTTGGAACGATCACTGCTGCAGTAGCCTTAGCTATAACGGGATATACCCTAACAAGGATATAACCAGCTGGTCAGTTTTCAAAGCTTCAGGGCATCTTTGATGCACCTAAACTGTCAAGCAGCTTGAGCTGCCTGAAAAACAAGTGTGGGTGTGAAGCGCTTCAGAGCTTTCCTGCCACAGACAAAGAGAGAGAGAGAGAGAGAGCCCTAAAAGGGCAATGCTAGGAACAACAAAAAAATGTCCACACACTGGCATAAAAAAACGCACCACAAACAAGGGGTTGAGAGAGTGGCTACTGCAACAGTGATCATTCAAACATCTACTGTTACTTAAGTTCAACTTACACAAATGTACTATGTTCATCATATTGATCACTGGTGCAGCAACCTTAACGATATGTTTAGATTACCATGGCTAACTACATATGGGAAGTGTTTGGAGAAGTGTCCAGGAGCCCACTGAGAATGGTCCTAGCAGAGCCTGCTCTGGACACAGAGAAGGAACCAAGCTTACAACGGTGTTTTGTAAAAGTATGTACAGAGGACCAAATGGCAGCTTCTAGAATACTTCTAGAATCCAGCCCTTTCCAAAAAGCCATAGATTAAGTCAAGACCATTATGAGTGGACCTTGACCCTGCCTGAAACAGTTTTGTTATGATGAGTATTAAAAAAGGTAATAGCCTTAGACAACCAACACACGATTAATGTTAATATATATATAAAACATGAATTTATTAAAATCATTTGAAGTTTAATTATATTTATGGTATAAATTGTTTAAATAGTACATTTTAAGTATCAATTAATTAGGTAATTGATTGAACCTGTTGTGTATATAAAGGGGAGGTAGTGAGTGGTATAGTTATTCTGAAGAAGTTCGTCTTGGCGGACGAAACCCGGGTAAATTCTGTTGGATGTGTTCATTGCACGTTGTGTTGGCTGTACCAGTTTGTATGTTTTTAAGAATAAATTCCATTATTGCTGCAGATTCGTTGGTGAACATTCTTCAGCGTGGAACTTTTTTGTAACAGTGAAAACATTTAACTTTGACAAGGAGGTACGTGCTATTGCTGTGGTTTACCCAGACCGTGGAACTTCCTGGTCGTCATTTACCAGTTTGTGCCTTATATACGTTTTTTTGTGTCAGTATGGAAGACGAGGCGGTTCCGGCGGACACCGGAGTTATACTTCAGCAAATTAATGCACAACTGAAGGAGCATTCGGCTCTAATTCAAAAACTGTTGGGCAAGAACAGTCATGATAATTACTCTAATGTCGATGATTCTCTTGGACTGCCATTGACACAAGCTACGCCGCATTCTCCTATTATGGCAAAGCAAGGTGAACCAAATAAACTTTTTAGTGGAGAAAATATCAGCAATATGAACAACTCTAATTTTAACATTTGGCGTGAAAACTCCTTTTTGTTCAATATGGTTCAGAATACTGTTCAACCACCACAAATGAAACATCACGATGCAATGTGTGACATGCTTAAAACCTTTGAAATGAAATTATTTAAATACAAGCGAGTACAACTAGAAAACAGTTATTTGCAGAAAAACATAGATTTACACATGGTCCCTAAGGGACTAAGACTTTGGAAATATCCACACGGAAGTGAAAATAATGATAATATGTTAGAAGAGCTGCATGAACTGTTTAACAACACCGGAGTACGCATGATGGAAATCATGATCAAATACAATAATTTAAGAATAGATAATATGCTTAAGGAACTTGATATACTTAACCAAAATATTAGTCAAGATTCCACCTTTGACAGTCATTATACAAAATATACCACCATCATAAAAGACATTGACTTTAACTACGGAATAATATTTAACAAAAAATGTAATAAGATTACAAGGGACATTAAAAGGTATGAGAGTGGTGAAATCTATCCTAAATCAAAAACAAATACAAAAACCATGGTGATGAGATACAAACAGAACGTATACGGCAAGGACAGGAAGTGTATGACATCACTTCCGACAATGAGGAACAGCAACAACATGGTCCCCATGGACAGAATGTATACAACGCAGAAGGAACAAGGCGTTCGGAAAGGCTTCTCAATCGTGGAAATAATCGTGGTGAGGATGACTACAGAAATACGGGGGCGAGACCAAAAAGAGGTTTTTTAGCGGTAAACAACGCGAAAGCCGGATGGAAGAGTCGGAAATGAGGAATCCATCCGTATATCGTATTGATACCAACGCGCTTATTTCTGTGGATATGGACAATGTTATCGCTGTACCAACTGCGGACTTATACCAACATATTACGGTACAAGATTCGTTACAGTGCAACCAGGGCACTTGTGAACAAGGTTTGGGACATATTCATGCTATAAATGTATTACAGCCCCATATACAACAAGTACTAAGTATGAATGATACTGCTGGGGAAAGTCAATTGTATCATGGCAATGTTAAGCAACTTGATAATAGAGTAAATCATACATATAAACACAAGGATGATATAGCATCCATGATACGTGATATGGTACCTAGTTCACATAGACAGATGGGGCATGTTTGTATCCGAAATTGTATGAAAAATAATGATAATACTAGTGATGCAAAAGAGTACAACCATACTACAGATACGTGTGATTTTGTAATTGAGAAAATAACTGAAGAATCACTAACTGTTAATAATTTTCAGGGTGATACACAATTAGAATCAAGTACAATACGACAAGATGATTGAGTATTATTAGACTTGACTATATATGATTACCCTGAAATCATTCACCTTTCTCCTAATATACCGAATAGTTATACAGAAAAAACAACTGATACTATGACCAATGATGGTGTGAATTGTAATAATATCAACTTTGTAAATGATGAAATGTTGGATAATCATGAAATTAATATTCCTATTAATTTTAATATTGATTTAAATATTGACAATTATTTGGATAAAGAAAATATACGTATATCAGATAACAACTTTGAATTAATTGACAGAGAACCTTTAAGCAACCCAAACATAATTACCAACACTCATGGAGATTATAAAATATTTAACTATTCTAAACATGTATTTCATAGTAAACATGCTAACTTATTATCGCGAGGATATAATTTTGTACCCTGTCAAGGAGATTAGTTAATTCAATTGTCAACTTGAAAGTATTCAGTAGAAAATTAAATCTGAAATTATTTTTTGACGGTAGTGTACAAGACAATAGGAAGAACAATATATGAATTGATTTGAAGAAACCCAGTATTTTTAATCCCCCCATGAATGATAAAATAATTACTTTTGAAAAACGGGCTGAAATGGACATCAGGGATTTTTTTAAACAATATAAAACTCCCATACATAGTAATATGACTGAAAGTGATGAAGAAATACTTAAACATATATTAAATACAAAAGATATTAGAATAATGAGGCCTGATAAAGGTAGTGGAGTTGTTATAACTGATAAAGGGGATTATATTTCTTACATGACTACCATGTTGTTAGGCACATCTTATTCTGAAATAAGTTTAAATGAAATTAATATTGCACATAAAAGAATTGACAACCTATTGGAAGACATGTTAATGCAGGGTGAAATAACAGAGGACTAATATAATATTTAGCTAATGACTATCCGGTCATTAGCGGAATATTAGTATACCAAAATCCACAAGGGTCTAGATAATTTACAATTTAGACCTATAGTGGATGGGAAGAGAAATAAAACATGTTTCATCAGTCAATACTTAGATAGTTATTTCAAATTGAGTATGTCTAAATTTCCATACATTACAAGAGACTCCTGGGACTTCCTTAATATGATGAATCAAGTTAAAATGAAGGATGGAGATATCATGGTAACTATAGATGTATGTAATCTTTTTACATCTATACCACATGACATAGGTTTAATTTGGTTAGAAGAACAGCTTTTTGAGTCTAAAATGTTTGACCAAACCAAAATTAACACCCTGATTAGTCTAATGGAAATTGTACTTCATAACAATTATTTGTATTATGAAGGGAATTATTATAAACAAATTGATGGAGTTGCAATGGGGGCAGCATGTGCCCCCATGTATGCGAACTTAATTATGACATACTGGGAGTACAATTATATTTTTAACAGTCCATTCAAAAAATACATCAAAATATATACTAGATATTTGGACGATATCTTTATAATATGGGACAACGATGAGACAGCATTAAAAATATTCCTTGAATATATTAATCAAAATGTTCGATTCTTGAAATTCACACATCATATTGGTTATGAAAGTATATCATACCTGGATGTGGAATTAACCTTTGATAAACATAGGGGACAATTAAAATCAAACATTCACAGAAAATCGACATTTTCCAACTCCTATCTTCACTATGATAGCTGGCACCCTGACCATCAAAAGAAGGGAGTTGTAAAGGGTCAGATGGTCAGGGCAGCCAGGATGATTAGTGAAGAAGGGGAATTTTATGATGAGTTGGAGTTTATGCAAAGTATGTTTTTAAATAGGGGTTATCCAAAAATCTTATGTGAAACAATTAAACAAGAAGTTAAAGTTAAGAGACAGGTAGGAATATATCAAGCCATATTACGTTATGGCTATGACAAAGATATAAGTAAAATTCAATATGAAAGTAAGGACCAGATACCCCTATATATTTCTGTATTTGATGATTGTACCCCAATAATTAAGAACATTATTATCAGAAATTGGAATTTGTTTATCAGTGAACATATGATAGCACCAATATTTCAAGGACCCATCAAGTTCGTATATAAAAAGGATGCATCTTTCAAGGAATATTTTGAACATAATATGGAAGTACAGCAATATAAAACCAATAGACCAATAGGAAATTTCAGATGTGGAAGATGTACAACATGCAAATATATACATGATACACAGGACAAAATTAAAATTAATTTTAATAATATCAAAATTAAAGGACATTTCAACTGCCATACTTCAAATGTGATTTATGTAGCACTTTGTCAACAATGTAGAGCCTTTTATATAGGCAAAACAAGTAGGAAGTTCAGGAGTAGAATAAAAGAACATGTTTTGGATATAAAGCACATGAAAACCACAAATGCCCTAGTGAGACATATTCAATTACATGCTGATCATAGATTTAAATTTTGTATAATTGATCATTTACTATATGATGTACAGGGTAGAAACACAAAATATGATTTAGACATACAGGAGTTAAAATGGCAGATCCTTTTGAATGCCCATAATTGGCCGGGACTTAATGAATATTGTACAATCAAACCTATCCTTATGAAAAATCATATTAAGGGTAAGTGTTGACTTTGTCTCTGTACACTACCGATTTTAGGTAAATGTAAGCCTAATATATATATATTTTTTCAATAATAATTAATATTTCTTATAAATAGTTTCACAAATAATTTCTACTATAAGGGAAGTGTAATATATTTATGAGCAAATTATGTTCATTTATGTACAACAGCTTGTATAATAAGTATATTCATATATACTCCAGGAGTTACCCATACACCCTTATATTTCATTATATAATCAAATAAGGAAGTATACACACATTATATAATATTATATGTATACATTAGGGTGGAGAGTTTATGGGAGATACTGTATATCAATTTATGAGACACACATTGCATCATTAAGTATATAATTCTCACATATATATACACATATATATTTTTTTATATATATATAATTTTATATATTATTTTAGGGTTTTCATATATTATTATACATATATTTACATGGGAACTGGAATAGAATAATTGTTTATGTATTCTGTCGTTTTTTGTATAAGTATGCTGTAACTAATTTTTATAATGTGGTTTTTAATAATGTTTATGTTTGTTTCATGGATATACAACACACGATTAATGTTAATATATATATAAAACATGAATTTATTAAAATCATTTGAAGTTTAATTATATTTATGGTATAAATGGTTTAAATAGTACATTTTAAGTATCAATTAATTAGGTAATTGATTGAACCTGTTGTGTATATAAAGGGGAGGTAGTGAGTGGTATAGTTATTCTGAAGAAGTTCGGCCTTGGCGATGAAACCCGGGTAAATTCTGTTGGATGTGTTCATTGCACGGCGTTGTGTTGGCTGTACCAGTTTGTATGTTTTTAAGAATAAATTCCATTATTGCTGCAGATTCGTTGGTGAACATTCTTCAGCGTGGAACTTTTTTGTAACAGTGAAAACATTTAACTTTGACAAGGAGGTACGTGCTATTGCTGTGGTTTACCCAGACCGTGGAACTTCCTGGCCGTCATTTACCAGTTTTAAACTGTCAAGCAGCTTGAGCTGCCTGAAAAACAAGTGTGGGTGTGAAGCGCTTCAGAGCTTTCCTGCCACAGACAAAGAGGGAGGGAGAGAGAGAGAGAGAGAGAGAGAGAGAGCCCTAAAAGGGCAATGCTAGGAACAACAAAAAAATGTCCACACACTGGCATAAAAAAACGCACCACAAACAAGGGGTTGAGAGAGTGGCTACTGCAACAGTGATCATTCAAACATCTACTGTTACTTAAGTTCAACTTACACAAATGTACTATGTTCATCATATTGATCACTGGTGCAGCAACCTTAACGATATGTTTAGATTACCATGGCTAACTACATATGGGAAGTGTTTGGAGAAGTGTCCAGGAGCCCATTGAGAATGGTCCTAGCAGAGCCTGCTCTGGACACAGAGAAGGAACCAAGCTTACAACGGTGTTTTGTAAAAGTATGTACAGAGGACCAAATGGCAGCTTCTAGAATACTTCTAGAATCCAGCCCTTTCCAAAAAGCCATAGATTAAGTCAAGACCCATTATGAGTGGACCTTGACCCTGCCTGAAACAGTTTTGTTATGATGAGTATTAAAAAAGGTAATAGCCTTAGACAACCATTTGGAAAGAGTCTGTTTTGAGACAGGTTGTCCCTTCTTACTTTCACAAGAAATGAACAACTGATCCGAAGATCTAAAATATTTACTTCTGTCAAAATAGTATCTCAGGTTTCTGTGGAGATCCAAAGTATGGAGTACTCTTTTTCGCTCATTTTAAGGTTCAGGGGGGAAAAAAAGGCGGGAGATGGACAGTTTGGCTTAAAGTAAACTCGGACACCACTTAAGGCATAAACCAAGGATTACTTCTCAAAGAAACCCTGTCCCAATGGAAAATGAGTTATGGTTGACTCACCATAAGAACTTGCAACTTGGATACCCTTCATGCAGAGGTCAGAGGAATCAGTAAAACTGTTTTCCATGTTATGAAACTCAAGTCAGCCAGACTAGCTGGTACAAATGGAGCAAATGTTAGCTTCTCTACCACAAAATTAAGATCCCAAGAAGGGGCCACAGGTTTTTAAGGAGGCCTCTTATGCAAAACACCTTTCAAGAACATTTTGACATCAGACTGCATTAAAAGAGGAAAATCAATGGGTAGATATGCTGAACTGGCCAATAAATGAACCATGATAAAGAAATAAAAAGGTCACAGGATAGTAACTCACACAAATATTGTAAAAGCAGAGAATAACTAGCCTTGAACTGGTTACTTGTTATGGTGTTGGCACCAACTAGAAAACCTTTTCCATTTGCTAATATATGATTTTCTAGTAGCAGGCTTTTCTGCGTACATCAGTGCCTGCTGCACATCCTCAGTTAACAGGTGTCTAAAAGGAATTAGGACCCTATCATCCAGGCAGTCAACTGAAGTTGACTGATGTCACAGTGTATCAAACACCCCTGTTCTTGAAAGAGCAGATTCAAGTCTGTGAGGAAGCTTCTGGTAGTTGTCCCACATGATGAGTGAATCATAGTTGCCTGGGTCAGAAGGGAGTCATCACATTGATCTTGGGGGATTCCCTTTGAATCTTCAGAGTGGAAAGGGTGGAAAAGCCTACAGGAACATTCTTGTCCAAGGAAAAGAAACGGCATCTGTCTTCCAGCCCTTCTTGCATGGAGTCCTGGAACAGTATCTTGCTAGTTGATTGTTCAGAGATGAAGCAAAGAGATGTACTTGAGGAACTCCTCACAAATTAATCAAATTTTGAAAGACCTCCTGATCTAGTTTCCATTTGTGAGGGTCTGCCCTGTTCTGCTCATAGGTGTTTACTAGGCTAATGACCACAAAGGCCTTTTTAAGTCTAGCCATGGATTCCAAATCTCTGACGAGTTCTGAAACCCTTGATAAATGTAAGCATGGGCATGGGAGATGAACAATTTACAGGTTACCTGTTTGCATCAGAGACATAGGTGCCAAACCAGGGATGAATTTCCGGTTTCCCATCCAATTGTCCAAGTTGTACTTGAATTGGATTAGGGAGCAAAGTACAGTTGTGTACACTTACCATAAATGTAGATGCTCGAGTGTATTCACTGTTGCAGTCATCACTTGTGGGTTATCCCTGCTGGATAGCCACTGGCCGGCCTGAATACCAGAGTAAAGGGTTTCCCTCCTGCATCAGCTGTTTAGAGACTGTGGCTGACGTCAGGGCTATAAAGGGTGACAGCCGACGCCATTACATCAGTTTTTCTTGTCCCCAATAATCAGGAGCCCCTAAGAGGATATAGAAAAATGGGAGGGAAGGTGGATGGGAAAAGTACAGTTGTGTACCTACCATAAATGTAGATGTTCTAGTGTATTCAATGTTGCAGTCATTACACTTGGGTTATCCTGCTGGCAGGCTACCCGCAGTTGGCCTGAATTCCAAAGTCTAGGTCCGGCATCAGTTGCTGTCGCCTCTTCCCTGACGTCAGTGCGCCAGGGGTATAAAAGATGCAGCCGACGCCATTTTCCTCAGTTTTTCTTGCCCCAGATGTCAGGTGCCCCCAAATTGGAAGGCTGAAAATTATGCCAATAAGTATGCATGCACAAAAATAAACATTTCCTTCATCTACAAGCAAATACACCACATAGGTTGTATAGGATAGAGAAGTACAGATAAGTCCCAGCAAAGAAAAGGGGGATGGTGGGAGGGTAACCTGGACTGCAACAGTGAATACACTCGAACATCTACACTTATGGTAGGTACACAACTGTACTATGTTCATCGTGTCTCACTGTTGCAGTCATTACACTTGGGTTGAATCCCAAAGCTTGGGTGGCTGGGTCTAAATAGAATTAGGAGAGGCTATAAGGCCCTGCAGAACTGCAGTGGCAAAGCCTGCTCTGGATTTAGAGTAGAGAGGTAAGTGGTAGTGTTTGGTAAAAGTGTGCACTGAACTCCAAGTTGCAGCCTCTAAAATGTCTTTGGTTGGTACTCCTCTGAGGAAGGCTGCTGAACTGGCTGCTGCTCTGGTTGAATGTGGCCTAATGCCCTTAGGCACTGATTTGCCATGTTGTGAATAGCAGAAACAAATGCAGTGGCCTATCCATTTTGAAATAGTCTGCTTTGAGATAGCCTTTCCTTGTGATCCTCCAGCATATGCTACTAAGAATTGCTCAGTCTTTCCGAAAGCCTTAGTTCTGTCCAAGTAGAAGCGTAGCTGTCTGTGTATGTCCAAAGAATGCAGAAGTCTCTCACCCTTATTCTGTGGGTTTGGATAAAAAGTAGGCAAATGAATGGTTTGGTTAAGGGCCACACTGGACATTACCTTAGGCATAAATGTCGGGTTCGTCCTCAGAGAAACCCTGTCTGGATGGAAAATTATAAAATGTTCCAAAGCCATGAGTGCCTGTAACTCTGAGATTCGTCTTGCAGAGGTTATTGCTAGGAGAAGAGCTGTTTTCCAAGATAAGAACTTTATTTCAGCTGTATTGGCTGGCTCAAAAGGCGGCAGTGTGAGTTTTTCGAAGACATAATTAAGGTCCCATGCAGGAAATGGTGTTCTCCTTGGAGGTCTTATGTTTTTGGCCCCTCTGAGGTACTGCCTTAGCAACGGATGTGAAAAAAATGGTGGTTCTGTATTGTAATGAGCTGAAATGGCAGAGGCATGGATTTTAATTGATGAAAGGGATAGGACTTTGTCCAGCATCTCAGTTAGGTATTGTAAAATCTGAGGAATATTCGGTACAAACATGTCAATTCCTTGTGCCTGGTTCCAAGCACAGAATCTTTTCCATTTTTCTGCATAAGATTTTCTGGTACTGGGGCTCCTGGCCTCCAAAATAACATCCATCTATGCTTTAGAGAGAGGTGTGTTCTGAATGGCTACATTATCCGCCATGCTGCCAGATTTAGGGTTCTGAGTTGGCTGTGCAGGATCTGATTGTTTCGTTGGGTCAGTAAATGAGGAATTAGAGGCAATGTCCAAGCTGGGCCTTGAGACAAGCTCTTTAGGATTGGGTACCAGTGCTGGCGAGGCCAGTCTGGAGCAATCAGAATCATTTTTGGCTTCTCTTGTCTGACTTTTAGGAGTACCTTGGGGAGGAGAGGCAGAGGAGGAAAGGCATATACTGTTAGGGTTTTCCAGCTGAATGATAGAGCATCCACTTTCCATGCTTGCTTGTGATAAGTCCTTGTGCAGAATCTCTGTAGTTGGCAGTTGTGAGGGGAGGCAAATAGATCTATGTCTGGGCATCCCCATTTCTTTATTATCATGCCGAAGACTTGTGGATCCAGTTTCCATTCGTGGGGATCTGTGAGGTTTCTGCTTAGTTCGTCTGCCAGCATATTTTTTTTTCCTGGCAGGAATTGTGCTTGCAGGTGTACTCGATAAGTCAATGCTGTGTCCCACAAAGTCATGGCTTGTCTGCAGAGTGGGTAGGAATGTGTGCCTCCCTGCTTGTTTATGGACCACATGACTGTAGTATTGTCCGTCCTTATCAGTAGTTGTCCTGGATGGAGTAGATCCTTGAAAGCTGTCAGGGCATTCTGAACAGCTAGCATCTCTTTTTGATTGATATGAAGATGTCTTTGGCTTGTGGGCCATGTGACCTGAATACATTTTCCTGCCATGTGGGCCCCCAGGCATAATCTGATGCATCTGTTGTTAATGACTGCCTGGCTGTGGGTAGGGTGAATGGCAATCGTCCAAGTAAGGATATATTTAAATTCCTCTTTGTCTGCAAAATGCAATTACTGGTGCCAGACATTTTGTGAAGACCCTGGGCGCAGTAGATAAGCCAAAGGGCAGTGCAGAGAATTGGTAGTGCATTGAGCCAGCTATGAATCTGAGGTATCTTCTGCAAGATTGTCTTATTGGAATATGCAAGTATGCCTCTTTTAGGTCCAAAGATACCAGCCACGCCTTCTTGCCCAGCATGGGCAGAAGCTGCTGCAGAGTCAACATTTTGAATTTTGGAACGTCCAGACATGTATTTAGAATAGACAGGTCCAGTATTGGTCTCCAGGCTTTGTCTTTTATGGGTACCAAGAAAAGTCTTGAGTAAAATCCGTGTCCCTGCTCTTGCTGTGGTACTTGCTGAATGGCCCTCATGTCCATAAGGGATGAAACTTGTTTTTGTGCCTCTGCCCATGTGTGACAGGTCTGGCATACCTTTTGTCCTTGGCAGGGTGTGAAAGTGGAACCTGTAGCCCTGGGACACTATATTCAAGACCCATTTGTCCTGGGTGATCATGTGCCAATTTTGAGAAAAAAGTGCTAGTTTTCCCCCTAAGGGGGCTGCCAAAAGATAAGTGCTTGGTGCTGGCAGAGGAAAGTCATTGGGACTTGTTTCTTGTATGGCTGTGATTTGTCTTCTCCGCTTTTGGAGGTAGAAGCGCCCCACTGTTTAGGCTGTATGAGCCCTGGGGCTGGGATCTGCCTCTGGGGTGTCTGTGTCTGCCTCTTTGTGGCCTGTCTGACACTGGAAAGGACCAATTCTTTGTAGGCCAATTCCTGCTAAATCTGGGTGGCTGTACCTGTAAGAAATCCTTTACTGTTTGCATAGATTTTGCTTTGTCCTCCATTTTCTTCAACACCTCCTCTGCTTTAACACCAAATAAGGTAGCATGCTGTAATGGAGCATCTAATAGTTTTGCTTTAACACGATCAGGCAGATTCTGTTCCTTTAACCAAGCATGCCTCCTAATGACAGAACCCGTAACTGCAGCCCTGCAAGAGGCTTCCAGAGAATCAAAACCACATTGCAATGTATGCTTTCCCACTTGTTCAGTTGCATGCAATAAATCCCGCATTTCCTTATTTTCTGCACAATCAGAATTTGACATTCTCTGTTTTAGCAGTGACATTAAGTATTGCTGATATTTAAGCATATGAAATTGACAATTTAAAGCCCTCACAGCCAAAGTAGCAGAAGTGTAAACCTTTTTTCCCCATCTGTCTAGTACCCTTACATCTCTATCAGAGGGGGTAGGGGTTTTTGCAGTAGAAGCCTTGACCCCTTTGGTCAGCAGCAGGGTTTTTATAAAGAAATGTATGTGAATCTGGAACCCTGTAGTATCTGTCTGGTTTAACAGGGGCAGGAGGTAGAGAGTCAGGAGAAAGTCCTGACTCTGAAAATACATCATCTACAATGTCTAACACAGGAGGAATAGCCAAAGGCCTGTACTGAGGTAGTAAAAGAAAATCTCTAAGCCTTTTCTTAGATTCTGAGTAATCTTGGCTCTCCCAGTGGAAGTGCTCCCTCATGGTATGCAGGGTTTCCCCAAAAGAATAATCCTCAGGTGGTGAGGCTGAAGGGATAGATTCTTCAGCATCAGAATCCTTGTAAGGAGGAAGAGAGTATTCCTGTTCAGAAGAGGAGTCAGAGGAAATGGAAACCTGATCTGAAGATTCATATTCTGTCTCTTGCCTAGGCCTCTTGTCAGGAGGGGGATAGGAACCCCTGATCAAGGTAATTAGGTCTTCGGCCATTTTGAGCATCTGTTTTTTTAGGCATGTAAGTCTGTCCAGGAGAATGCTGTACTTGTTTCTTTGTCTTTAGAACTGCTTTAGTCTTTGCTTTGGAAGCTGAAGTAGGCTTTAGATATAACTGTAGGTTTGAAAACACCCTCAGAAGCCGATGCCTGCTCAGCGGCTCTGGACCCATCTGAGGGAATAGTTTCCAAATGTCCAATACCTTGAGTATCCAGAGGCCTAGCTGGCTCCACATGGGAGTCGTCAGTGGCCTGTGGCTCTGAGGTAGCGGGCGTCAGGGGCTGCGAAAGCGCCTCACTGAGAACCGGTGAACTGGCGACTGGCTTAGCGGAAGCCTCGTGGTCTGTTTTGGACCTCGGATGCCTGTCCTTTTCTTTTTTCCTTGCGCTTTTTATAAACTCCAGTCTTCAGCTGTTCCGATGGCATTATATAATTGAATCTTCGGCCAAAGTAATGAAAGGCAAAATCGTACAGACGCTTAACAGTGCGTTGGTTAAATCTAGCACAAAACCGACAGCTAGCAACATTGTGATCGGGGCCTAGGCAAGGAATACAGTAAGAATGAAAATCCTTATGAGGTATTTGTTTCCCACAAGAAATACAAATGTTAACTTTTTCTGACATCGGACTGGAGCAAGAAAAAAGTTTCCCCAACAGGGTACTTAGCTTTAATGAAGACTTCGGATCTGAAATTAGTTTTCGAAAATCTCAAGAGTCGGCCGACCGGCACTTACGAACTGCTTTTGCTTCGGGCACCGCGCGGCAAGAAAGACTGAGGAAAATGGCGTTGGTACATCTTTTATACCCCTGGCGCACTGACGTGAGGGAAGAGGCGACAGCAACCGACGCCGGACCTAGACTTTGGAATTCAGGCCAACTGCGGGTAGCCTGCCAGCAGGATAACCCAAGTGTAATGACTGCAACAGTGAAACACGATGAACATCAGGACTGTAACAGTGAGTACACTTGAACATCTACATTTATGTAAGTGTACATAACTGTACTATGTTCTTTGTGTTTCACTGTTAAGTCATCACTTGTGAGAAGTTTCCCCACAGCTGAAGAAGAGGGTGGAGGCAGGTTATATAGGTTATGTGGATGCTATCATGCCCTGCAGGATTGCAGATGCAAATTCTGCCCTGGTTTTGGAGAATGTAGCCAGCTGGTAGTGCCTAGTGAAGGTGTGGATAGATGTTCATGTAGCAGCCTCTAGGATATTCTTGGTAGGAATCCCTTTCAGGAAGGCCATGGAAGTACAGGCTGCTCTAGTGGAGGGACATCTGATGAATTTAGGAGGACTCTTTCCATGGAAGGCATAGCAGAAAAGTATGCAATGAGAGATCCATTTGGAAATGCTGTGTTCACTAACAGGTTTCCCCTGCCACAGGGGCAAACAAAATCAGGAACTGGTCAGTTTTTTCTGACCAATTTAGTCCTGTGAAGGTAAAATCTCAGTTGTGTGTGTACGTCCAGGGTATACAGAATTTTTTTCTCCTTTATTGGTAGGCTATGTGAAGAAAGTAGGTAGATGAATGGCCTGGTTGAGGGAAACCTCAGAGACCACCTTTCGCATAAAGGCGGAGTTGGTTCTCAGAGAAACCCTATCTGCGTGGAAAATGATGCAGGCCTCAGTGGCCATTATGGCCTGGAGCTCAGATACCCTCCTAACAGAAGTGATGCCTAGCAATAGGGAAGTTTTCCAAGAGAGATACTTGAGATCTGCTGAGGATGCTGGTTCAAAAGGGGGTATTGTCAACTTTTCCAAAACAAAGTTAAGATCCCAAGCTGGAGCAGGTGGCCTTCTAGCCGGTCTGATGCGAGCTATACCTCTGAGGAACTGTTTTAAGTTTGCCAGGAGCTCTGCCAGGTAGTCCAGAACCAGTGGTAAAGTGGCACAGACGCTGTCTGTGCCTCTGCTGCTGCACCAGCAGGTGAACCTTTTCCATTTTGCTGAATAAGATTTTCTGGTGCTGGGTCTACAGGCCTCCTTAATAATGTCTAACACTTGCTTGCTGAGGGCTGCAGTATTATCTGCCTTTGAGGAATCAGCCATGCAGTTAACTTGAGAGTGGCCAGGCCTGGGTGCAGTAGCTTCCCTCCCTGTTGAGTGAGAAGGTCTATGGAGGGGGGGTAGGAGGATGGGAGGGTACCTGCTTAGACTGAGCAGAATGGGGTACCAGTGCTGCTTCGGCCAGTCTGGGGCAATTAGGATAGCCCTTGGTCCTTCCTCTCTGATCTTGAGCAGCACCCTGGGTATCAGAGGCAGTGGAGGGAAAGTGTATACAAACAGGCTGCCCCAATGAAAGGAGAGGGTGTCCACCCTCCAAGCTTTTGGGTGAAACTCTCTTGAGCAATATTTTGTTAGCTAGCGTTTCTGGTGGCTTGCAAAAAGGTCTAGGTCTGGTTTTCCCCAGATTTGATTGATCTGCAGGAAGGTCTTCCTGTGTAACTGCTACTCGTGGGGATCCAGGAGTTGTCTGCTTAACTGCTTTGCCAGGGTGTTTTGCTTCCCTGGAAAGTATTGTGCTATCAGATGCAGTCCAGGTTTGAGGCCGACTGCCAGACTTTCATAGCTAAGTGACAGAGGGTGGTAAGAATGGGTGCCCTCTTGCTTGTTGATGTACCACATGACAGTTGTGTTGTCTTGTCTTGACTAAAAGGACTCCTGGTGACAGGTGCTCTTGGAAGGTTAGAATTGCTCTGTGCACTGCCAGCATTTCTTTCAGGTTGATGTGGAGACCCTGAACCTCCTGTCCCCGAAAAACCTGAGTTTGCAGGGTTCCTTTGTGGACTCCCCAGGGAATGTCTGAGGCATCTGTGGTTATGGTTTGGCCGTATGGGTGAAGAACAAAGGGGAGGCCATTGTTCAGGCTGCAAGCCTTGGCCCACCAAAGGAATTCCTTCTCCAGACAAGGAATCAGGGGGAGTTTGTGCTCCAGTGACTGGGAGTGCTGGCACCAGAGATTCCTTAGGTACCACTGCAATTTTCTCGTGTAGTCTGGCAAGGGGGACCAGCATGAAACAGGAGGCCATGTATCCCAGGGCTTGCAGGATTTTTCTGGCAGTGAGGTGTGTTTTGTGTGTCAGCTGGGTGAAGTAAGACTGTAGGAAGGCCTGCTTCTGTGAGGGGAGGAAAGCCATTTGTGCTGAGGTGTCTAGAAGGGTGCCCAGGAAGGTAATCCTTCGTGTGGGTTGCAGATGGGACCTTTCCTGGTTTAAGGTGAATCCCAGAGAGGTCAATAGGGCTTGCATGAAGGAGAGGTCCTGCAGAAGTTTTTTCTTGATTTCTGCCTGAATGAGCCAGTCATCGAGATAGGGATAAATGTGTATGCCCTTCTGCCTGCAAAATGGAATGACTGGAGCCAGGCACTTGGTAAAGACTCTGGGAGCAGTTGATAAGCCAAAGGGAAGAGCAGAGAATTGAAAGTGTTGTGACTCTGCTCTGAACCTTAGGTAACTCCTACAGACCTGCCTGACAGGTATATGCAGGTAGGCATCCTTGATATCTAGGGTCACTGGCCAGGCTTGTGGCAGGAGCATAGGTAGTCAGCATCTTGAATTTTGGAACCAGGAGGGACAGATTCAGGGTGGAGAGGTCTAGGATAGGGCGCCAGGTGCCCTCTTTTCTGGGGACCAGGAATGGTCTTGAATAAAATCCTTTTCCGGTCTGTTCCTTTGGTACAGGTTCTACAGCACCCTGTGCAAAAAGCTTTCTGATCTGGCGAATAGCTTCTGTCCTCTGATTTGCAGGGACGTCTGGGTAACCTGACCTTTTTGATTTCTCTTTGAAATAGAATTTGTACCCACTGGTAATAATTTTTAGGACCCACAGATCTGAGGTGATGACCTGCCAGTTTTTTAGGAAGAGGGAAAGTCTTCCTCCTAGCCTGTTGGGTGACTGGAGGGACACATGGGAGGGGAGAGTGGCACTGTGCGTCCTTGGAGAAAGGGGTTGGTTTAGAACTCCCTTGCCTAGGGGCAGTAGTGGACCACTGTCTGGGTCCTTGTTGGCTATGGGATTGATGCCTAGGGCTTCTGTCTCTGCATCCCTTTCAATGGACTGGCTTTGCCTGTGGGGTAATTTTGTGGGGAAGTTTCTGCTGAACCTGGTAGGTTGCACCTGCAAGAAGTCCTTGATAGTTTGCATGGACTTAGCTTTGTCCTCCATTTTCTTAATGACCTCCTCCGCTTTAGGGCCAGACAACTGGTCTTTATCCAAGGGAATTTCTAGCTTTGACTTGGTCAGGCAAAGGCTGCTTACTTAACCAGGCATACCTTCTGATTACTAAGCCTGTTACTGCAGCCCTGCTAGAAGCTTCTATGGCATCTAAACCACAATGTAAGGAGTGTTTGGCTACCTGAGAGCTAGACTGTATGAGGTCTGTTACTTCTCTTCAGTAATGGAAGATAATGAGAAGTTATGTACCTACCATAACATTCCATGTTAGTGGTCTTCTCTCGCCTTCTTTCTTGCTGGATGGGTTCGGAGCCGATCCTCGGCTCCGACTCGGCCACTTACTAAAGCTCGAGAGCTTATTTTACCGGCTCGAGGCAACCCTATATCCCATGATGCTAGGCGATAACTCCCCAGATCTCGTTTGGAAGCTGAAAAACCTAGCATAGGCCAATAAAACAAAATCCTCCAACTGGAAGGAAGAGGGATAAAACCCCCCAAAGATCGTTATCTACACTATATATCCTAGGACACCTAGATGGTGAACAAGGGAATAAAAGGACCCTTCAAGGAAGGGAAGATCTTCTCGGTCTGTCCAGGCTAGGGGGGATGGTGGGTGGGACGCAAGAAAGAAGGCGAGAGAAGACAACTAACATGGAACGTTATGGTAGGTACATAACTTCTCAATGTTAAGTTGTCAATCTCGCCTTCATTCTTGCTGGATGGGACCGCGTCCCTAGCACCTTCATCCTGGATGGCTCATTGGAACAGACTCTTAAGAATGGTGGAACCAAATGTTGCTCTGTCCCTGGAGGCCATGTCCAATTTGTAATGCGAAACAAAGGTATGAGGAGAGGCCCATGTGGCTGCCGCACAGACAGTGTCTATTGGTAGTCTAGCTTGAAAAGCTGTAGATGTAGCTAGTGCTCTAGTTGAATGGGCTTTTGGCTTAGAAGTTAATTCCCTGCCTCTGAGTTGATATATAGATGTAATCACAGAAGACAGCCACCTAGATAGGGTTACCTTAGAAATAGGAAGGCCTTTCTTATTTTCTGCGTACGATAAAAACAGTTGATCAGACTTCCTTATTTGTTTGGTTCTATCCAAATAGTATCGGAGCTGGTGGTGAACATCTAGATAATGTAGCTTTTGCTCCGCTCTATTAGTATAGTTTGGGAAAAAAACTGGGAGATCAATTGATTGATTTAAATTTGTCTGCAAAGCCACCTTGGGTAAGAAGGATGGATTAGTCCTTAGAGAAACTCTGTCTTTATGGAAGATTAAGTAGGGAGGACGAATGCAGAGGGTGTGAAGCTCAGATACTCTCCTAGCAGAAGTAATGGCGACTAGGAAGAGTGTCTTCCAGGAAAGAAATTTCAATGAACAGGAGACCGCAGGTTCAAAGGGGTGGAGAATCAAGGATGTTAAGACTAAATTAAGATCCCACTGAGGTGGAGGGTCTTTGATCGGAGGCTTAAGTAAATATACACCTTTAAGGAAAGCTTTGCAAAGCTTATTGGACATGATGTTGTGGTCCGGTAAGCCTGTATGAAAATTCGATATGGCTGCCAACTGAACCTTTACTGTAGAGGCAGAAGACCCTGAATGAAAAATTTCAGCTAGGAAGTCTAAGACCGAATGAATTGGGGCAGTAAAGGGATCTATATTCCTTGCCTTTGCCCACAAGGAGAAACGTTTCCATTTACTAGTGTAAATCCTTCTGGTGGAAGATTTAAGGGAAGCTACTATGATATCCCGGACGGGATTAGAAATCATAGGAAGCCTGGCTAAGGACGGAAGTGGAGCAACCAAGCAGTGAGGTTGAGAGAATGTAGGGATTGGTGCAGCTGCCCCGACTGATGGGTCAACAGATCTGGAGCTGGGTCCAGATGCCAAGGCTGTACCAAAAGATAATGATGTAGGAACGGAAACCATATCTGTCGAGGCCAATAAGGGGCAATGAGAATCAACTTGGCTCTCAAGGCGGTTGCTTTCTGAATTACTTGTGGGATTAGAGGAAAGGGTGGAAAGGCATAGAGAAGTCCCCGAGGCCAATCTTGGACTACAGCGTCTCTGAGGGGATGGCCTGGAAGGGGGAAGAGGGTGAAGAAGTCGGGGCATTTGCTGTTTTGGGGTGTAGCAAAAAGATCGCAGCAAGGAAGGCCCTACTTCTGAAAAACCTCTTCCGCCACAGATTGTTTGAGAGACCACTCGTGTGGCATGAGTATAGCTCTGCTCAACCTGTCCGCTATGATGTTGGACTTCCCGGGGATATGCGTTGCTATCAGAAACCGCTGAGAGGAGATTGCCCATTGCCAAAGTCTGAGTGCCTCTCGACACAGGGGATAGGACTTGGTTCTGCCTTGCTTGTTGATATACCACACTACGGGCATATTGTCCGTTTGGATTGCAATAGTTCCTAGGGGAAGAGTCTCGTGAAGGGCTTGCAACGTTAAAAGCACTGCTCTCATCTCTAGGACATTTATGTGCAGGTGGCGTTCGAAAGGTTGCCAAGTGCCATGGACCATCCTGCCCTGAAAATGCCCCCCCACCTGATCAGGGAGGCGTCCGATGTCACCGTGGCGACCGGGGGAGGAGGAACAAAGGGTCTGCCTTGATGGACTTGAGGGGACAATATCCACCAGGACAGATGACTTTTGCAAGTTGGAGTTATCATGATCTTGTGGTGCATGGGGAGTTGCTGAAAAGACCATTGGGCGAAAAGCATCCACTGTAGAAGACGCATGTAAAAACGTGCAAGGGGAAGAAGTGTTATGGCGGCCGCCATAAGACCCAATACTTTCAGGACATACCTGGCCTGAATTCTGTCGCTCTGAAGAAGAACATGGACATGGTTTTGAATATCTAAGACCCTTTGATCTGATAACTTTGCTGAAAGTTGTACGGTGTTCAAGTTGGCGCCTATAAAGGTAATAGACTGACAAGGCGACAAGGCAGACTTTTCGAAATTTATAGAGATTCCTAGCCCTCTGCAAATGTGAATGGTGTAAGCTCTGGCTTGGAGAAGTTGATGCCTGGTGGTGGCAGTGAGGAGCCAGTCGTCTAAATATGGAAACACCTGGAATCCTTGCCGTCTCAGGAGAGCCGTAACCGCTGCCATACATTTGGTGAACACTCTGGGGCTGTAGTGAGACCAAAGGGCAGGACTCTGAACTGGTAGTGACTGGCCCCCAGCCAAAAGCGGAGAAACCTTCTGGAGCGCCTGTGAATTTTGATGCGATAGTACGCATCCTGAAGGTCCACGGAGCACATCCAATTGTCCTTGCCCAGAAAGGGTAGAATGGACTGTAGCGTGACCATCCGGAATCTTGTTCTCTTTACAAACTTGTTTAGTTTGCTGAGATCTAATATTGGTCTCCAGTCCCCTGTCTTTTTCGGTTCCAAAAAGAACCTTGAGTAGATTCCAGATCCTAGTTGGTCTGCTGGGACTGGCTGGATGGCTCTTTTTGCTAGCAGTTTTGATATTTATGATACTGCTAGTTCCCTTAGTCCGTTAGAACGTCTGGAAGGGTTTTGCTGAATTGGGGTTTGGATAAAGGGAATTTTGTAACACTCGGATATGATCGACTGTACCCATTTGTCTTGAGTAAGGGAAAGCCAGGCTATTGGGTACAGCGACAATCTTCCCCCGACTGCCTCCGAAGGTGGACAATCGGGCAACATCTCAGGGATGCTGGAAAAGTTTGTCAGAGAGAGGCTCCCTGCTACCCTGGTTCTGCGGACCCCTCTGCCCCTAGGGTGGCGTCTGTTGTTGTTACCCCTCTGCCTCTGGGGTAAACTGACCTCTTCGTCAGGCGTGACTCCTTGAGATTTATGGAACCACATTTTCCCACCCTTCCGACCCTTAGGGTATGGTCTTGAAGGGGTGGAGAAACAGACTCCTACAGCAGAAAGAGTCTTGCCATCTTGTTTGCATCTGGTCAAGGTGTCTTTCACTTGAGGTCCAAACAAAGCCGAACCATCAAAAGGGGAATTTGTGAAGGGCCTTGAAAGGGACCGTGAGAGTACACAGCCGCATCCAGGCGTGACGCCTTAAGGCCACTCCTGTGCCCGCGGCCCTACTCGCTCCATCGGCTGCATATGAAATTAGACGCATGGAGGAGTTAACAATCGAGTTCAGGGTTCCAAGCTGTGAGTTTATTTTATCCTGGGACCCAGCAGCTGATAGATCCTGTAAGACTTCTCCCAACTCTTTGAGAATATCTCTCTGAAGGCGGGTGAAGTGACACAAGTAATTCAGCGACCGCATGGCAAAGGTCGCTGAAGAAAACATCCGCTTACTGTACCTATCCATGGTCCTAGAATCCTTATTAGGAGGATGGATAGGTACTGAAGGATAAGCTAGTTCCTTCTTGGTGGCTGCAGCCACCACCATGGCATCAGCCAGTACACCTTTTGTTAGGAATTGCTTGTCAACTGGTGCTGTGATGAATTGAGATGGCCTCCGAGGGGTGGGTTCCACCGAATCCGGGGCCGACCACGCCTTCCGAGCCACTACTTCCATAAGGGGGTCGAAAGGTGGAGACACCCAGGAGGTGGAGGGTCGAGAACCAAACGCCTTCAGGTACACAGACTCGCCCTCAGAAGGATTAAGGGAAGACCAGTTCCCCCTCTGCTTTAGGATTTCTAGGATGTCTGAGAAAGAGACATCCTCAGAGGGGGACTTTGGGGATCCCTCTGACTCATCCAAGTCGGTGTCAGATGTAATGGACTCAAGGGAGTCCACATGCTTCCTCTTACATGTCCTCTTACGCGGAGGCTCCGCTGACAGGTCAGGAGAAGCCTCGGAAGAGGAAGAAATTCCCAGTGGGGAAACCTGAGGCGTTGGATCTCTGGGTCCGGGAGCAAGAGAGTGGGTAGAGACATCAGCAGGCACTGTAGTGGGAGGAGCTGATGGAGCTGACCGTTAACTATGCCCTGGGGCTAGTACACTCCTCATCACCTCGAAGGCTCCCCTATCAGAAAGGCCAGAGGGCCCCGCTCAAGAGGTAGGCACCCCAGGCCGCACCGACAGGGAAGGCTCCGAGGTCGAGCTCACCAGCGCCGACGCTCCGAGAGGGAGAACGGGGTCGGACAATGGTCCGATGCCACTCGCCCCCTCGGAGCCGACGAGAGAGACCAGGCGCCCGGATCCATCCAATGAAGGCATCAATGAGGAGATCGGAGCGGAAGACGAAGGAGCCGAAGGGGGAGGTATTGGCTCCGACGCCACAACAGTCACGGCTCTGAGGAGCTCCGGCTCCGAACTCTGAGGGAGAGTCGAAGGAGGAAAAATAGTGGAGTCGTAATAGCTACCGTCTGATGAGACGGGCTACAGATCATCTGGGCCAATGCCTGAGACTTTAACAGCCTACTTACCACTTTCTCAAGGTCGTGATCTGAAAGCCTGGACGACCGAGAAGATCGGCTCTGATGGCTCCGCTCCAAGAGCAGGGGAGATCTTGGAGCCGAATGGATGGACTCCAATGAAGGGGATCTTGACCTCTTCTTAGATATGGATGGAGCCAAAAGAGCTGAGGACACGTCGGCTCCAGCCGGAGCCGACAGTAAATGCATGGACTCAGAGGTATCGGCACCGAGTGGTGCCGAGACCGGAACCTGTGACTCAGAGGGATCGGCTCCAGCCGGAGCCGATCTAGGCACAAAGAGCCAGCAGCCGAAGGCTTAGTACTCGGAGCCGACGGTTTTGCTGGTTTCGAAGGCCTGCCGAAGCAGACTTAGTCTGGGAGCCCTCTGGCTTTAACAAGCCCCTCAGTATAAGTTTGTTCCTGCGCTCCTGCAGGACTCTTGGACTGAATGCATGACACACAGAACAAGAGTCCTGCAGGTGCAGGGGTCCCAGGCAGTAAACACAAGAAGTGTGACCGTCTGTCAGAGACATTATAAATGCCCTTGGGCAGATAGCCTAGTATGAACCTATGAACCTATGAGCACGAGTCACACTTCTTAAAGCCTGAGACCTTACTTTCCTTTGGTTCCTTCGACATAACAGTGTCGAGGGATCACAAAAGGAAAGAGAAAACACACAACACACACACACACACACACACAACACTCAAAAAACAATAAAAATATTAATTAGGATACTGACACACCCAAACACTCCACAGGATCCCTAAGAAAAATTAGGAAAGGGGCAGGCTTAAGGCCTAACCTAACAGTGGAGGGGGGGGATATAAAGGATAAAAAGGGAAGAGAATTAAAGGTAGTTGCTAACTACTGAAAAACAACTGGGTGAAAAATTTACCAAAAAGGGTGACTGAACACTATATTTTTAAAGACTTACCAGGAGCCGGTAAAATCGCACCTCAAGCTTAAAGCGGCATACGAGATCTGGGGAGTTATCGCCTAGCATCATGGGATATAGGGTTGCCTCGAGCCGGTAAAATAAGCTCTCGAGCTTTAGTAAGTGGCCGAGTCGGAGCCGAGGATCGGCTCCGAACCCATCCAGCAAGAATGAAGGCGAGATTGACAACTTAACATCATCTGTTTAATCAGTTCAAGGACATTTTGCTGGAATTTGACAATTTAATGCTCTTACAGCTAAAGTGGCTGAACTGTATACTTTTTTTCCCATTCTGTCTAAAGCTCTGCTTTCTTTGTCAGCTGGAATGGGATTTCTAGATGAGTCTGCCCTAGCTCCTTTAGGGCCTTGAATAATGACTTCAGGGTCTGCAGTAGGATTCTTGAAAAGATATTTGTGGGCATCTTGCACCCTGTAATATCTGTCTGGTTTTCTGGGTGCTGAGGGGAGAGAATCTGGTGAAGGGGCAGATTCTAGGAAAACATCCTTCACTATATCCAGGATAGGTGGAATGGCTAGAGGTTTGTGGTAGGGCAGGTCAAGTAATTCTCTCAGTCTCTTCTTAGACTGAAGGTAATCTTGGGTCTCCCATTGAAAATGCTGTCTAAGGGAATTTAAAGTTTCCCCAAAGGAAAGGTCCTCAGGTGGGGAGGCAGAATGAATGGGGTCATCAGCATCAGAATCCTCAAATGCTGCTAAGGGCAGGTCTTCCATGTCTGACTCCTCAAGGACAGAGTCTTCTGAATCTTGGTCAGAGAGGGCCTCAGGGGAGGTGTCCCTTTTTCTTCTGGCTGGGGTGGGAGGATGGGGTTGGCTTCCTCTAATAAGAGTCATCACGTCTTCTGCCATTCTGAGCAGTTGCTGTGAATAAGGAGCAGGCTGCCTAGGAGTAAGTCGGTGGCTGGGTCCTTGGGGAGGGACCTTTTTGGGGTAGTCTTAGGCTTGGGCCTGGATTGGTTGGTAGTCTTATACAAAGTAAGTTTAACCGAGGGTGTTGTCGTCGGTCTGAGTCTGGCTTTTGTAGTTGAAGGAGTCTCAGCGGAAGCTGGTGCCTGCATAGCGGCTCCGGACCCAACTGCATGGGGAAAAGGCGACATACCAGAAGAGGGAGGTGGATCCAGTGGCGTACCAGATTCCGAACGGGTCTCGGCAGAGGCCTGTGATGGTTCCTCGGCTGGAATCAGGGGGCTGCGAAGGCACCTCACTGAGTTCAGCTGTAGCACTGAGTACAAAAATACCAGACTTTTGACTAGAGTCATCAGATGGCCTAATGTTTAGAGGCCTATCCCTATCTTTTTCTTTCTTTTTCTAGGTAAGTCAGTAGCCAGAAGAGAGTCCGACACCATATCTGGTTGAGAAAAGGACTCACTAAAATGCCTAGCTACAATTTCAGCTCTTCTACGTATGGTTCTAGCATTAAACAGGGCACAGAACCGACACCCGGGGATGTCGTGGTCTGGGCCTAAACAAGTGACGCAGACAGAATGGAAGTCTCGGTGTGGGATCTGCTTTCCACAACTGAGATAAGTATTAATGTTTTCTGACATTGGTTAAAAGCAAGAAAATGTTCCCCAATGGGGTACTTAGCTTTATACTGTTTTCCTCACTCTGGCAACGGCCAACCGACGCACTTGCAGAACTGCTTCTGCTTCGGGCTCCACAGCAAGAAAGACTGATGTAATGGTGTTGGCTGTCACCCTTTATAGCCCTGATGTCCTGACGTCAGCCACGATCTCTGAACAGCCGAAGCAGGAGGGAAATCCTTTACTCTGGTATTCAAGGTCAGCCGAGGGCTACCCAGCAGGGATAACCCACAAGTGATGACTGCAACACTGAAACATGAACATCATCTCTGCTTCACATGGATGGGGAGCCTGTTCCATAGAGGGGATAGTCTCTGGGATACATACCTATCTCTCCAGCAGGTCCTATTTAATTCACAGGCAAGGATTAAAGTCTTTAGAATGGGTAATTCTGGCACTGTTTATTTTGTGAATATGCAGGAGGTCCATCAGAGTGGGGTCTGACAATGCCCTGTATGCCAGGCATAGATCTCCCCTCAAAAGCGTGTAGGAGACAGAATACAGGGGATAGGGCCTTGAAGTGGCCTGTACACGATATTAGGACATATTACTTATGCCCTGTATTCTTTTAGTGAGGAACCTCAGTAGACATTCCAGTTGTTGGATATGCCTGGTAAGGTACATACCAAAGGGGGCACTGTACTCAATGACAGGTCTGATGAATGCCAAATACAGTGGAACAATGACTTCCTTGGACTTGGATGCCATATCTTTGTTTATAAATTGCACAACATAGAATGATTTCCTCACCACTGTAGACACGTGATGATCAAAGGCTAGATTATCATCTGTGTGCTTCCCTAAGCCCCTGACCACTGGGTCAACTCTAAGGGGTGTGTTGTCAATATGATAGTTAACAGGGATGGATGACTTCCCAAAGGATACTATTATGCATTTCTTGGCATTTAGTTTTAGTCCATGACTCTGACACCAGTTGTTTGTCTGTGCCAGCCTCAAAGAGAGATCCTGGAGAACATTTGTATCAGTGTAAGACTCAATGACAGCTCCTAATTTGCAATCATCTGCAAATGTACTCAGAGACCACTGACACTGGCCTTGGCTTCTGAGAAGTAAATGCCCAAAAGGAGTGGTCCAAGGACTGATCCCGGAGGGACTCCACTTGTGACTGGCCTCTTTGTAGAGGTGGACTCAGCTTGTCTGCCACATAATTCTGCTCTTATGGAATGTAGGGTGCCTGTAGACTGAGACTATGCTATGAAGCTATATCTCAAGCTAGCACTGCTAATCTGCAAAGTGGGTAAAACCCGGTTCCCTCTTGCTTGTTGATATACCACATGACTGTGATACTGTCTATAAAAACTGAAGAGGTCCAGGGGATCAAAGCTGGTTCACAGAGTTGAGTGCCTTGATTGGGGCAAGCATCTCCTTAATATTTATGTGCTTGTATCTGTCCTTGGTGTCCCACACCCCCCTGCACTTTTATTCCTCCTGAAACTGCTCCCAAAGCAAAGACTAAAGCTTCTGTGGTGACTGACAACTTTGGAACAGGGAGGGAGAAGGGGAGACCTGGATTTAAGCACATTTGTTGTCTCCACCAAAAGATTTTTCTTCTGACAACCATCGGCACTGGGATTCGAAAAGATAAAGGGGTGTTTATGCTGGAACTAAAAGATTTCAGATACTGCTGTATTTTTCTCATGTAGATTCTTGCCATGGATATCATGAGAATCATAGATGCCATGAGACCCAAAATCATGAGGTATTCCCACACAGTGACTGAAGTCTGAATGGAAAACTTTAGAAGTATCTCTAAATAAATATCTATTTTTCTTTGTATGGAAGAAAAGCTCTTTGAACTGATGTGTCTAGTTGACATCCCAAGAATACAATCCTGTATGATGGAATCAAGAAAGACTTAAATGTTCTCTTGTAAACCCAGCCTGTATAAAAAATCTCTCACTCAAGACTGAGAGAGATTCCTGACACTTTAACAATGACTCTTGCAAAGATAAGCAAGTAGTCTAAATATGGAAAATGTGGATACCCTGTAGCCTTGTAAAGAGCTATAAATGGAACTAGACACTTTCTGATCACTCTTGGTACAGTGGATAGTCTAAAGGGTAAGGCAGAGAACTGATAATGTGACCCAGACACACAACACTTAAATAAATGTCTGAAGTCTGGAAAAACAGGGATGTGAAGATAAGCATCTTAAGTCTAGTGCTACCAGGAAACTTACTAGAGATACAAGAAATGTGAACTGAGACATTGTTTTGAATTTGGGCACTGTCACAAAGAGGTTTAGGTAAAGGAACATCCTTGAATAAAACCCTTCCCTGCCAGGGAAGGAGGAACTTGGTTCTGTCACTCCTTGCGACAGCATGTGATGAATAAGAGGTGGAAACAAGAAAGTCTGATCTGGAGGATGAGGAATGACCACCCGGAAAGGAAGAATTTCCTCCCACTACCAAATGCAACCCTGATGAAGGATTTTCAAAACCCATTTGTCTGAAGCCATCTATTGACAAAGAGAAAAACTGAGATTCAGACTTTCTGGAAGAGAAAAGGGGCTAGGGTGGGAGGGGTTACAAGGTCTCTTGAACAGTCATCCAGACTTGTTGGACTGTCCTAGGTTTTAGGAGGAATTAGATGAGAAGATAAAAATCCCTTGGACAATTTGGAAAAGGAGGGCTGAAAAGATATTCTTTGGATCAGCTTACCCATTTCATCACACTTTTTGATCACCGCTACAGCAGAGGGACCAAACACTAAAACTCTATCCAAGGCAGAATTTAAAATCTCATTGTTAACACCTGGGAGCTTCTGAGAATGCAGCCATGCAGACCTCCTTGGCATAGTACCAGTGACCAATGCCCTGGAAGAAGTATTAACAGAGTCGGCAAACTATGAGTAGCAACCTGTGCAACAGAGGAAACTAAGTTATTTAAAGCAGATTTTCCTCACAAGAAGCAAATGCAGATAAAACCTTCTTGATACTTTCACAATTTGTCAAAACAAACTAACATATGAGCATGACAATTTAAAATTTTGCAAATAATTTGCAGAAGTATACACTTCTCCCATATCTATCAATAATTTTCCCATCCTTAACAGAAAGAGTATGACTGGAAATAACTTGGTGCTTAGTGGAAATGGTATCAACTAAATCTATAGCTGCTAGGTGAGGTTTGGGAATAGTGTACAAAAATTTAAAAGCCTGAGGAATTTTATACATCATATCAGTCTTTTTAGAGGCTGCTGGCTGACTATCTTTTAAAGCAGACAGAAAAGGAGGAATGGGAGTAGGTTTTGGAAAATCCTTCAGTAACAGTGTTTTCTGAGGGTCTGATAAACCTCAGTTTTCTCTCACTGAAAACATTGGCACATTCTAGCAATAGTCTCAGAGAAAGAGAACCCCCCCCCCACACACACACACACACAGGGAGAACCAGAACCTGAGCTCTCCTCGGAGTCTGAATCAGAAACTTGAGGGAAAAAAAAACTGTACCTATCCCTTTATCTTCCTGTTCAGACTCCATCTTGAATGTCTTCAGGAAAACAGGAACTGATCTGTCTTTATCAGAAAGTTCTTTACAAGATGGATCAACAGCCTAAATTAAACCCTGCACCAGACCCAGTAAACTACTCTATCCAAAGAAAATTGAGGAACAGATACATGCTTAGTTTCCCCGTTTCGTTTTACAGGAAAAACAGGGCCAACCATGTTATTAATGGCAGCAGTTGCTTTCCCAGGGTGGACACAACATTCTGACACAAAAGGGAAGCCTTCCCTGTTCCCTCTCCCAGGACTGATAAGAGTGGCTCTCCCTTGTCTACTGAGTGGACCCCAACAGTTGTAGAGGAAGTGGCTAACCTCTGGTTCATAGTGACTGAAGGTGCTACATCAGTGGGATCTGGGGTAAAAGATGAGTGGTTTGAGGTACAACAAATCGTCACAGCAGAGTCACCCACCTTTGGCGGAAGCAAATTGCTAGCTTGCTGTGTTTGCAAAGGCTGTTAGCTTACATTTTTCTTTTTGCAGCTGGAAGAAGGACCGACTGTCCATGGTTAAGCTAAAAATGGTGCCTCCTTCCTGGGGAAGATGAGCAGCAATTGCCAGTAAACACTACCAGTCCATAAAAGTAAATTTTTTGACAGAAAAACATAGTAAAAAACACTATGCTAGCCCCATAAAAGAAAAAACTTTCTCCACAGAAAAATATTTTCAGTTACTTTGCACTAATTTTAAACTGAAAGAAAAAAAAAAAGAGTGCTCTGTTTTAAAGTACATGACAGTCTCTTGACAGTCCTTTAAAACACAAAACTTCTAACTTTAAAATAACTTTCCTGAAGAGCATAGGCATAGTAATAAATCAACAACAAAACTAAGAAAATGCAAGTTTTTTCCCCAAAGGGAACTCATCTGCCCAGCAAAGAAAAGCTCAAGCCAACTGCTGATCCTCAAAAGCCTCAGAACAGCGTACTCTTCAGCGGTAGTAAAAAGTACAGTTTTGTACCTACCATAAATGAAAACAAATAATTGTTGAGATCTTCTGAACTCTTTGGTTCTGCTCAAATAATAATACCTTAACCCTATGTACATCCAAAGAATGCAAAACTTTCCCCTTCACTAAGAAACTGTTTAACCAATGGATGTGAAAAATAAAGAGGGTCACAATCATAGTGAGCAGAAATAGCTGCAGCATGCACTTTTACAGAAGAGAAGGACAAACCCTTTGTCCAATAAAATAGTCAATATTGCAATGTACTCACTCAAATTAAATTTGATGACAAAAAAGCCTTTAGTGAACTCAAAAGAAAAAATTCCATTTACCAGCATAAACTTTTTTTTTCGAGTACTGACGCGCCAAAATAACATCAAATAAAACTTGTTAGGCTGCTCCAACTGAAGGATAGTGTGCATCTTCCAGGCTTTTTTTGATGAAATAGCCTTGTGCAAAACAAACAGTGGCAGTTGGAGAAAGAAGGAGAGAGACAAACTACAGTCTGGTGCCCCTCCCCCAATTTTTGGTCAACTGAGGGTAATCAACACCAGTCCTGGTTGAAGTAGGCTCTTGAATCCTCCCCCAAAGCACGAAACCAGCATCTCTAGGTGAAGATTTCTTTGTTTGTCCGGGTAAGAAAAAATGCCCTGAGCAGCTGTATTCAGTCTTCACCCAGAAAACACATCTCTTGTGAGGGTACTAGACTTTACTTTATTTCGCTCACAGAATACCCTAGGCATCTTAAAAAACTGTCATATACTGCAGATGTTGAAGTTCGTGGCTTGCCTTGAGCCAGAATCAATTTGAATTCCTGTTAGTCTGAGAAAGCTATTACTGGGCCAGGACTTTTTGAATGTACCCCTGACAGTAGACAAGCCAAAGGCAAAGGGCAGAACTGATAATGCCAAGTATTTCCTTTCTTTGGCACTAGAAAAAAGCAGGGAAAAAAACTGTGCCTCTTTCTGCAAAAAGGTACTTCTGTATTTGCCCCAACTGGAAAAGCAGAGAAAAAATTTGTGTCTGTGCTTCTTTGATTTTGATGAGGCACATCATCTGCTTTGAAAGGAGAAAGGAGGGAAATAAAATTTAAATAGTGATTTGTTATGTCCAATACCCATTTGTCTTGGGTAACCAAATGCCAATTCCTTTTGAAAAGTCCCAGTTTTCTCCTCCTTCCTTCCTGCCAGCCAGCAAGGCCGCCAGAGCAGTGCAGCTGAAGACACAGGTCATTGGGTCTGTGGACTGGACTGACCCCCCTCTCCTCAGAGAAAGAAGAACTCAAAGAAGAGAAAGACCTAGGAAGCCCTGGGAAGCCCCTCTCCTACCTCTCTACCTCCTGCCCCTAGATGCCTAAATTGATGAAAAGAGGAGAAGAACTACCAGGCTTGTACACCCAACTGAACAGGGGGCTGGTGTAAAAAAAAAAACTTGTCTGTCTCATAGAAGCTTTTCCTCCATTTTTTTTTGACTCATTCTACTTCTGGAGGAAATTCTACTGGAGGACCAAAAAGATTCATCAATTTGTGAGACATGCTCTGACAAGGTCTCTGATCTTTAAGCCACAAGGTCTGATTTTTTGCAACTGACCTGCTAATCAACACCTGGAAGAAGGCAGCAAAGCATCAAAAACCACACTGCAAAGCCACAACTTAGTCTGCTATGCAATGCAAATCCTGAAACTCCTTACAGCAAGCTCCTATTCAATACATAGTCAAAGTAGAAGAGGTATACAGTTTTTTTACCCCACCTCAGGGCCTTAGCATCCTTGTCCAGAGGAACTGGATTCCTTCCCCTAAGCCTAAAACACACCCTGGTTTAACCGGGCAGGAGGCAGAGAGAGAATCTGGGTTAAGAGCCTAGAAATACATCCTGAACAACATCCAGGAATAGGGGAGGGGAATAGGCAAGGGCCTATGCTGAAAAAAAACAAATTTCTCTTGAATCAGAATAAGGGAATCCCTCCCTGGCCCTCCCATCCCAGTCTCAGAGAAAGAAAATCTTCTGGAGGGGGCGAGAGGTGTCTGTGTCCTCCTCTCAGAATCAGAATAGGAAGGGAAGGGAAAGTTCTTTTCTCAGAGAATCTGACTCATTGGAGGGCAGAACACTCCACCCAAACTCTCTTCCTCTCCTGGCCCTCCTGGGGAGGGGGGGGGGTCTATAATTAAACTAATCACTCAAAACATATCTCTTTAACATGTGCTTCTACAGGAGCTGGAGGGACTAGCATTGCTTTGAGAAGGAGGAGGGCCTAACTACCCCCCTAGGAGGGAAGACCACTGACATCAGAGAAGCACCTCAGCCTGGCCTAACACAGGAGAAGCCACTTCCTGTAGTAAGTAGGCTCCCTTGAGACTCAGGTCTGTTTGGACCAAGAAAGACTTTTTCTTTGGCTTTAGAAGAACCAGTCGCCATCTGTTTCCCACAAGAAATAGTTATATACTTTTTTTTTGACATCCCACTGAGGCAGGCAAGCAGAAAAGACGCTGCTTCTGCTTAGGACCGCCACAAGAAAAGACTGACTGAGGCGCCGGTCAGGCGCATTTGTTTGTACTGCACCTATGAAGGGCTTCTTGCTAAAACTTGTCTTCTAGTCAACTCAGCTTGAGCTGCTCTACAGTTTGAGGGCGTGGAAGGTGCCCTGAAGCTCTGGAAGATGGCCAGCTGTTATATCCTTGGCAAGATATAACCCATACAGCTAAGACTACTGCAGCAGTGTTCAGCATGATGAACATTTAATATGACTTAACCAAATCAGAAGAATGTCTACAAAAAGTTATTAGACTGAGTAACACACAAGATGTGCAACATGCAAATTTTTCAGTGCTGGTCAGTTCGACTGTACATTGTGTGAGACAGGCTGGGGAGTTTACAACTTACATGGTCTTCTTATCACTAAAGGCAGTATATAGCTGAGAATAAACAAAACTAATTTATAAAAGCTCACCTGTATTTCCTCTGTCAATAAATGTATGCAGAAGTAGATGAGGACCATATCAGTTACAGAATCCAGTCATGATCTTTATTAGGAGTGGGGTTCAGGTACTGCTGCAGGAGGTTTGCATGTATAAGAACATGATGTTACAAGCTGTTTGAGGAATGGCAAAGAGTTCCAACAATCATGACACTTACATTCTTCTCCAAAATAACAAAATCAAGTAAGGTAACAAGAAGAACAGGATGGCCTTCGACAAGGTTAACATTACAAGACTGCTGGGGCACAGACACAAACAAAGCTGTCAAGAAAGTGTGCTTTGTTTGCTCGTTCTACTGACAAAGCCAAATGCAAGAATCTAATGTCTCATAGCATACTGGATGAATAGTGGGCAACAAGACTAGCACTGCCACAATGAGGTTATTACAAACTGTTCTACACCCCTATATAGACTGAGTGCAACTCTGATGAAAAGGAAACTAGAAAAAAGAAAGTGCCTGAAAAGATAACCAAAAAATGCCACTGTTTGATGAATTAAAGCAAAATGATATAGTCAAGGAAATCCCTCACATTTTCAGGGCTCTGTGAATAAAGTTCCCACTCAGATTCTACTGAAGCCAACATACTGAAGGCATCTGCCAAGATATCATGGATGTTTTGACTGTATTCTTCCAAAAGGAAGAGTAGAAATACATTCCATAATTTTATGTCTTTTTTGAAGGACATAAAATTCTGTGCTTCCTTAACTGTTGATTTACTAGCCTGTGGAGGACATTCTTATCTGTTCTGAAAACAATGGGGGTCAAAAGTTTTTATCTCAAAGAATGCTTTGTTCCAAGTCCTAGAACAAGAGTACAACCCCCCCAACACACACACACATACTTCATGATGAAGTCTCCAGTGGCTCTAAGCTGTTCAGCCCCCCAAATGCACTTATTATTCTAAGGGCATGCAAACTTTTTTCAGCAAAATTCCAAAAACCTGGCTTGTACTCTTACAAGACTTCAAGCGCCAGGCAGACAATCTGTCTCAGCTCAGGAGGATGATACCTGAATAGCAAATATCTTGCGCAGACATCTGACTAAATTTGTCATCAATTAACAAATCAACCCAGGTTTGAAAATATAATTGTCAGAAACATACAAAGTAAGACTCTACTGCCATTGATCAAGATTTTTTGCTCTTCTGCTTCCAAATAAAGTGTCAAGTAAAATGCATTCAAAATGTGAAATAAACAGCCAGGTGAGATGCTACTACATTAAGAGGTATATCACCTTTTACTTCACTAATCTAATGCTACAGTATACAAGAAACTAACAAAACAAACAGCCCTTATAAGTTCTGAATTATAGAACAAAAACCCTTCAGAACAAATTATTTTATTTACTTACATAAGGTTTACATGTTAGAAAGTAAATATCATCAACCCCCACCCCCTTTTCCCCATTTTTCTACAAGGGGTTGGGGATACAGTGTGAATAGTCTGCACCTCTCAATTCAGTGCAACTCTCCTACCTTCTTCGAGAGTCATGCTTGACTGTCATAGATGATCTCATGCAATCCATTGATTTCTTTGTTGGATGCCTGTTTCCCTTTGCCTTCTTCCTTCCTCTTAAAATCCTTTTCGTAAACCATCTTCTGCTTTTCTGCACATGTGCCCGAACCACAGTAATCTGTTCTCAATGACCTTCTCTGTAACTGGAGCTATTCTGACTTCTTTAATGTCATCATTTCTTTCCCACAGCATGCTTCCTACCACCTGTCTCAGGCATTTCATCTCTATTACTTCTAGCGTCCTCAACTTCTTTGGCATTTTTCTGTCACACATCACCCCTATCACTCTGTGCCAGCTAGCTGCAGCCCCTCTGATTCTAGCTTTGACCTTCCTATTCAGACTTCCCTTCTCCTCAACCACCCCAACTAGATACTTGAAGCTGTTAACCTGTTCCATCACTTTTCCTTCTATCTCAGTTTCATCTTCTTCTGATTTCCCCCAAATGCTAACCATGAAAACTTTCTTGTCAGTATTCAGTTTCATTCCATGTGCCATCAGTTTGCATTCCATTCCTCCATCATTTGATGACGTTCCTGTTAGGGTTTGTTTGTAAAGCTACATCATCTGCATACAGCAGCTAGTTTTGTTGATTTGTCCTGTTATTGCTGGCATCCCTAATGAATGATGCCTGGTGACAATCTTTTTTATCTTTCTGTCTCTGCCTTGGAAAAGTAATAGATTTTCTTTCCATCATCTGCTGAGTCACTTTCTAAAAGTTGGTGTCTGATGCTTTCTTTATTCTTTGCTATTGTAACTGCCCTCCTAGCCTTTTTGTTAGCCAGCCAGTATTCCACCTGAGCCTAGTCTATCTTTTCCATTTCCCACTTTTTTCTGCACTCCTTTCTTTTGATAACTCTGTTGACTTCTACATTCCATGACCAACTTTGCATAGCTAACTTAGTTCCATATCTGGCTCAACTGCATTATCTTTTCTATTGTCTTTAAATGTGCTGTCTTGAAATGCTGCTATTCTTCTTAAGCTCTACAACTTTACAAAGTAAACAACATCACATTTAAATAGCCACAACATCATAACTGCTTAATGTAAAACCTATATCCCTACCAATCAAAATAGACATTTAATTAACATATTGATCCACTAAAGTTTTACTTCACTTTTCCATTAAACTCTTCCAAGTAATACCCATACTGCAGCCCTAGGGCAATGAAGCTCCATATCTTAAAATAAATTTGACTGTTTCAAAGAAAATCCATCCATATCCCTACCATCCTCTGCCTCTTTAGCACACAAAACAATATATTTCATTTAACTGATTCTGCCTGCAATACAAACATGTGATGCTACTACCCTAAGAGATGTATAACTTTTTAATTCCTTCAAATGCTCCTGCATTCTGGTTTTAAACTTTCTAACCATTTTGCCAACAAGTCAACTACTCAGTGTGCGCATGCATCCAACAGCATATACCAACCTGGCAGAATTTTAAGTACAAAAAGTTTTTAGCTTGCAACAAAACCCATTAATGTATCATTCACTTCTTTCTCACAACAAATCACATGTAGTACAACTGCTACATTTTCTAAAACCACTGACGTTATATGGAAGTACAAGTCTTAAGGTTGTTCGGGTTAATGTTTAATTCAAATGGGTAGTTCTCTTAAAGGAGAAAAAAAAATAATTTCTGCACAAAACAGCGTCCACTTGTGTATCAGATAAAGTATTTTTATTTTTTGAAATAATCTGTCATCTACTCAGAAAACCCATCACAAGTAGTGGTATTGTACCCAGTATGGGGAGAGACTATCATTCATTTGCTAACACTCATTATTTGTAACTTTACTTACCTTTCTTTGTTCAATACCAGACAGTGTCAGAACCTTAGAAATAGCTTAACATAAACAATTTTTTTACCTGTTAGTTGTATATCGCCTTATTCTCAAATACAGTGATGATACAGTGATGCCTTGTGTAGTGTATGTATGTATGTATGCTGTCTGCTGATAAAAATGTACAGGCCACAATTTTCCTTGTGGTGGAAACACTATACACTTTGATGCCTACCTTACCAACTAATATTACATCAAGAAATCTAATACATCTGAAAATGGCATACTATGAAAAGAAAAAGAAACAAAACAAAACCCTTCATTGTTGCTTTGTAAGATGTCAAAAAAAATATTCAAACCTTATTGGGTTACCCGTACAGATGAAAAAGGTGTGAATTGTGCCACATCAGTATTCTTACTTGCAAACAGATTTTACTGAACTCAAAATAATTACAGGTCAAACAAATGTATAGTAAATTCAGGATGAAACTGAGTTTTGGGGCTTTCATTTAAAATGTTTTAATATAGTTATCCCTAAGGTATGCTTAACTGAAGTGTAGAGAGGCCCCGTGCCCACTGGTGTTCCATAATACTCCCCCCCATGAAGTAACAGTAGTCACCTTTTGTAACAAATGTATCTCTCTAACATGCAATTCCAGCCAATAACATACAGTTTCCAATTAGCATCTAATAATTTGCCAAGGTAATACGACTAAAAGCAGCTACAATCAGATATCCTAGAAGTTGACATAAATCTATATGCACCTTGCGTATGAACACTACAATATGAATCCTCATGATTTGCAACATGCAGTTTCTGCACATCTTTGGGAGGTGTCTAAAAACATAATTTCCCTACCCCTTTGTAAAAGACATGCAAGTCCTCATTCTATTCTATTCTATGTTCTATGTGAATGAGGTAAATATATAATTTTAAGTGCACAGCAAATCGAAGCACACCTGTATATGCTGGACTCTATTCTAACTATGGTAACTCCATGTCAGTTACTCTGTTACAATGTACTGTTTAACCATTCTGAATTGCTGTTAATATAAGGAATTATTAATGGTTTTGTTTCTATCGGTGTGTTGGCAGTTTGGGATTTTCTTTTTTCATCTTTGTGCAACTGTGAAGTTAGTGTACATAACAAGGCATAGGTGGCTTGCCTACCTAAAAACATACTTTTCACTGTTGGTTTCACGGAGATAAAGTGTTTAACTCTTGTTCGTTAAGCAATGAGTCCAGGCTCAATTAAAAGGAATGGAAATTTACTGGACAACTAGTTATCACCTGATTAAGTAAAATGTTATCCTCTCTGCCTATCACACAATACTGCAAAAAATAAATTATTAAAAAAAGCTCATCAAAAGTAGGTACACTTTACAACTCAGCGATGTAGACAGATGAGTAGCACAATTAGGCCTCTTCACTAACTAGTCATGAGAAATGGAATGTCATTTTAGGTAACACTTAAAAATAATGGTGCCACCTCCTATGATCACATGATCCAATGACAGAAGCCAGCAAAATATTTTTCAAGCATTGCACATTAATTAAACTTACAGCAGAGCAAGCGATGGGATGTAAACCTAAGGCATGACAGCAGTAAAGTGTTATTTTTTGTCATCTTTTACCAATTTGCAAGTTGGCACAGTATTTCATCCCTCCTGCTGACATATCCTCCCATAATAAGTCAGCTACAGTGAAGATGTTTTATGTTTTCCAAAAAAGTATGCCTTCTGGATAAAGACGGGCTTAGCTACTTTCCCGATTTCTCTAATAATTGTCTATACTCTCAGTCCTACACCCTAGTTTTCTTCAACTACTCCCTATGCAATAATTTCCCTACACCTGTCATATGCATTCTTGAATTAGTTCAATGTTACCGATCCCATAATCTCTACAATATGCCTATTCATTTCATGCAATACCTTTGAAGAAAGCCAGGATGATTAGAATCACAGGAATTACAAAACAAGCAAGTCTGGCGATCATTCACACCTTACAAATATCTACCTTAAAGATGTACTTCACACTGTCAGAACAGCAAAGACAGGTTAGGCCAGGAATGAATTTATGGATCCCATCCAACTGTCAAGGTCTCTCTTTAAAGAGGCAAGGGTGTCATTCTGTTCAGAGAAAGTCATTCCAAAGTTGGGTATGGGTTGTGTAACATGCCACGTGGAGGTTTAAATCCTTAGTCTGAGTTTGTGGAGCTGTGCTGATGAGGTCATAAGAAGGCCAAAACGTGCATGCCCACAGCTAGTGGCATTTGGCTTTGTTGGCCTGAAATTCTCCATTAAAACTTAAACAGGAAAAAGTAAAAAGTCATGGACATTCAGAAGCCATACTGCTGAAACATTTGATGTCATTAAGGGGTCATTTGCATATATCCCATGGGCCTCTATGCCAGGAGGTTTAAGGTATTACACAGTGAAAACTCTAGCTTGGCTAAGTTTTTCTTGTAGCTTTTACTAATTGATTTATCTGTGTGACCTATTTACTTTTTGGTTTTGTGTGGAGCTGTTGCTCATGTGTAAGTGCAACAGACTGATGAAGGTTAGGCCCTTAAATGCACTTTTTCCTCCATTTACTGTTATCCCTTTTTACTGTACATCAGTGAAGCATAAGAATTAGCCTTTGCTGAAGTGGCTAATTTAGTTAACGGTAGGTCTCGATTGTTTACATATTATTTATGATAATAGCATGGGGATGGTGTGAAAAGCCTTGGCCAGATCTAGATGTACTGCATACACTGAATGACCACTCTCCACTGCCTCCATGTCTTTTCCAAGAAAATTACTAAATTAAGTAGACAAAGACATCCTTTTGTTACAGCCAAACTTTTGAAAGTCTAGTTATAGGAGATTTCTGATACTGTAGTTTGCAAAGTCAGATATGATGCATTCCATGGCTTTGAAAATTAGGACTAGACAGGCCGGCTGATGGTTCTATACTTCCCAGAGTGTGTGTTAAGTACCCCCCCCCCAAATGAAGGGACATCTCAGAACTCATTGTAAGCACTAAATAGCTACAAATTACTACAGCACTTAACTTTCCTCACTTGTCTAGAGGAAAACAGTTTTTAGTACTTAATAAATAAGCACATATCCAGGCATGTCTAAGGGTCAGCTCCCGGTGTTTTCTCCTGTCTACCTGATGAATCTGGGCATCTTGGGGCAATGCAGCAATTGCCTCATGTACACAGACAACCCTCTCCTCCTACTATCCAACACTACAACCTGTGAGAGATGCACTTATATAGCCAAACTGGAAGCAGAGCTCTCTTCACCCGAGTCTGGACTAGACAGTCAAGAGGAGAAGGTGAACACTTGCACCACACCACACTCACCACGTAGTCCCTCAAAACCTACACCACCACAACACACACATAGAAAACACACACCTACCTTCATGGAGGCTCTCAATAAAAATCTACCCAAACAACAGGGACCTCCAAAGCAGAAACGCAAGCAACCTCCACCCCCCAACACAACCCAAATGACACATAGCCCACAAACTCAGTGTGCCACTCAACCGCAGCCCATAAGGCATATCAACGTACCAAACACTCTAGTCATAGGTCACTCTATAGTCAGGCACACTGATGTTCCACTCACCAGGCTAAAGAAGGAGAAAGTTACTGTCAGGTGCCAGGATCTGCCACATAATGCACGTACTCAGGTCACTCCACAACAAGTACAAATATGACACTGTCATTGTCCATGTTAGTGTGAATGACCTGAGATGTACCTCCCTGGACTACATGAAAATAAACATGGAGGAGCTATCCGATCTTGTAGCCCAGGCAGGTATGACCCTAGCCCTGAGTAGCATCCTACCATCACCCAGAATGATACCACAGTACAAGGACAAAATGATTGACTGCAACAATTGGCTAAGCTTCTGGTGTCATTCTAAGGGAATCCAGTATCTGTCTGCCTGGGATGACATAATTGACAAACCACAATGCTTTGCCAGAGATGGCCTGCACCTGTCGCCCTTGAGATTCTGGATACTGTCTAACGCTCTTGCCACCCCTATAGTGCCTTTTTTAGGCAAGGTTCAAATGCCAAATTCACTACCGTAACAGGTACAAGCAAGCAAAATCTGAGGGTAATACTACTTAATGCTAGAAGTCTAAACCTCAAAATGCACTCACTCGAGGCACTCCTTAAATGGAGAACATCGACATCTGTGCAGTGACAGAGACCTGGTTCAAGGCTCCAGAGAGCACCCCTGCATTACCAGGCTAAAATTCATACCATACCTTTCGGCCACCTAACCTGGACTGAAACACTAAAGGTGGAGGCGTGTCCATATTCATTAAGGATATCCACACTGCCAGGCTAGTTGCTCAGCATAATGCATCCGAGATTATCCAAGTGCAACTAACTCTGGGCAAGACAGCAATCCAAATTGTAGCTTGCTACAGATCCCCCACCAAGCCCCAGGATTCCCACTCCTCATTTCTTAATACACTATAAATATTAGGGTACAACCTAACACCCTAATAATGGGTGATATCAACTACCCCACCATTAACTGGAAAAACTACTCATGTACCAACACTTGTGCTCAACGTTTTCTGGAATTCATAAATTCCAACGCTTTAGATCAACTTATCCACACCCCCACCAGGGGCAGCAATATTCTAGACCTGGTCATTACCAACAAGGGCAACCAGTGTTCCACACCAGAGGTCAAATTCCTCGTTGGTCAGATCCGACCACAAGCTAATCATCCTTGACATCCATATCCCACCCCCACCCCCCATTAGGGAAACCACCTTAAAAAATTTCTCCAAAGCCAACATAACGCTACTTAAGACAGAAGTGGCAAACTTCACGACACCCATGCTGCTGGACAATAGAGGTACGACTGCTGAATCCTATACAAATGCACTTTACAAGCACTTACACGAGTGCTATCTTCCAAAAAAAAAAAGGAAGCCAATCTGGTGGTCCCCTGCCATAAACAAACTCTACAACAGAAGAAAGAAGCTGTCGCAAAAAAGAGTAAAATCCCATGATTTGAGGACCTCCTTGGTCAGCCTCAGTAAGAAGCTGAGATCCTTCATAAAATCCTCCAAAGCTAGTTACAAAAACAAAATTGTCACAGATTCTAAAGACAACCACAAAGCATTCTATAACTATGTCAAGAATCTCAATGGCAACACTCAGATCTGCTCTGAGTTACAGCACAATGGCACTAAATATACAGAACCAACTGATATTGCCAACATCCTGGCAGATAGGTTCAGTGTTAACTTTACCCCTCTCTCACCCCCTAAAGGGCCCATCTCTATACTGGAAGAATGCAAAGTTCCTGTAATCATGGCTGCACAGGTAAAAAGAACACTCTCCAAAGCCAAGAACACAGCATCCATGGGACCTGACAACATCCCAGGGTGCGTTCCACATAAACTACAGAACAAACTGGCACCCCACTAATTACCATGTTCAATCATAGCCTCACCTCAGGCTTTGTGCCCACTGAATGGCACACAGCAACGGTTATCCCACTCCACAAAAGGGGAGCCACCACGGACCCCGGGAACTACCGCCCCATTAGCCTGACGAGCCTGGTCTGCAAGGCTATGGAATGTATCATCATGGAACTTACAAACAATGACACTGGTAATCTCCAAACTCTGGACCCTACCCAGTTTGGGTTTGTAAAAGGCAGATCATGTCTCCTAAACCTGATAGACTTCTTTGAAGCAGTCACCAAAGCCGTAGATGAGGGTAAGGTGGCTCACACAGCCTATCTAGATCTCACCAAGGCTTTCAACACCATCCCCCACTCTGGAATTATAGATAAACTAGGTATAAATCCCTATGTTATAAGATGGGTTGCCAACTGGCTCACTGACAGAAGCCACACTGTGAAAGTAGCAGACTCTAAATCCAATTTCAGACCAGTGATAAGTGGAGTACCACAGGGTTCAGTCCTAGGTCCTCTCCTGTTTGGTATCTACTTCTCTGAAGTGCAGGTTAACACAGAAGGTCTTTGGCTAACAAAGTTCGCAGATGACTGCAAACTAGGAGCCATAATCAAAACTACTAACAATGTGGACATCCTACAAAAGGGCCTCGATGAGACAGATGCCTGGTGTGAAAGCCATGGCCTCAAGCTCAATGCCAAAAAGTGCACTGTCATCCCTTTTGGTAAAAACTCTGTACCCATGAACTACCACATAGGCGGTAGTCTACTTAACACCGAAGGTGTGATGAGACTTTGGGACACAGGTGGACATTAGTCTCTCCTTTGATAATCACATTGCCACAGTAGTCAGGAAATCCTTCTACGTGGCACACCTCATCACAAAAGGTTTCTCATCCAGGAAAAAAAGAGGTCATTGTTCCCCTCTACTCATCACTCATTAGATCCATTATAGAGTACAACGCCCCTTTTGGTATGTACCTCACAAGACATCTACAACAACTGGAAAGGCCGCAGAAATACCCCACAAAGAGGACTACAGGCCTCAAACAGATATCCTATGCATACCGTCTCAAAAAACTCAAGCTTTACTCTGTCGCATATCGCCTACTCAGAGGCGATCTCTGCCTAACATACAAAGCTATGTCAAACCCAGAGCTGTTGGACATGCTCCACTTAAAGAAATCCCAATCCCTCTGAGCTACACGCTTCTAGGGACCTAAACCTTGTCACCACAATAAACACAACATGCCGGAGGGATAGATTCCTGTCCCAGAGACTTCCCATACTCTGGAACAAACTACCTATCTGTATCAAACAAAGCTCCTCATTAGCACTCTTTAAGAAAAATCTTGATGATTGGATGGGAGATAGAAAATGCACTCCGGGGATCACTTCTGTGGCTTTGATTGACAGGGGCACAGGAAAATAATTGTTGTGGGTGGCAAAAGCCAGGGTACTGCTTGGCTAGGCTTATATAGGCCCTAGGGCCAATAGTCTAGTACCTACCTATGAATCTCAGCAGCTATCTTTCATACATCTTGGAAATATCCTGGGGCTATGTTTAAATTAAACAAGTTCAGAAGTTTTGCTATGACATGTTTGAAGCTATTTATTAGGCAGTCAGGTAAACTGTCTTGAAGCTGTGTCATCTTGTTCATGTAAATCCCTTCTAAACTTTGCTAAGTCTTGGATATCTGTTGAATTTTTCCAGGTTATGCTTTTACCACATTTCTCCATTTCCCAGTTTTCTGAAATAATTTATTATTTTCTGTGATTCTCTTCCTCAGAAATACTATTTTCACTGATTTAAGAAGACTACAAAACTGAAACCTCATCTGCAACATAAACAAGACATGTTGGGAGGAACAGAATATGTACTGAAGATCACCCGGTCAATGGAACAGGCTTTCCATCCATGTGAAGCAAAGTTCATCCCTAACCCTATTCAAATACAACTTAGACCAGTGAATGGGAAATCGCAAATATACCCCCTTTGGCACGTATGTCCCTAATGGGCAGGGACAGCCTGTGAACGCTTGATGTGTACAAGGCTATTTTGTAACTCTTAAAATTCCTTGTGGTATTGACACGTCGGAAATATGTTGTTAAATTTGGTGTAAGCCAAGCTTAAAATAGCTCTTGAGCTGATAGCCTAGTAACCACCTATGAATAAAAATGTATAAAATTTAAGTGATTGTTGGCGCTTCTCTCCATCTACTGCATTTTAATGTACAAACCTGCTCAGTAATGAGTTCTTCGTACAATGCCTGCTCAGCATCGTCCCATTTCCTTTGTAAGGCTTCACTCAATGTTGGATAAACTGCAGTAAGAAAAATGCAGAATATATTTTCTGAATTAGAATCTAAGCACACTGTAGTAAAAGAGAAGATCAATGAATGAACAGTATTTTATGGTCATTAAAAGAATTAACTTTCCACTACTTCAATAATGCACTGGAAACACATGCACATGTTGTACAATTAATGTTTACATGAATGAACTAAAAGCTAGAAAGGCTGACACAAATGAAGAATAGAAGTGATAAAAAAGGATTTTTTTTAAACTGGAGGAGGGATACATTAACTTAACAGATATCTTAAATTAAAAAAAGAAAGTTAATGCACACCTAGAGGTAATACTATACGAGTGGTGGAAAAACTGGAAGAGGAATTCTACGTGACCAGTTTTAATGAAGGAAAAATAAGTAAACAAGCAAGAAGGACGTAGGATACTGGGAAAATTACTCACAAAAACAAAACATAACCATATCTATGCAGACAGTTGATGAGACACCATATGAAGTACAGCATACAGTTCTAAAGACCCAGTTTACATTGTTTCACATTTGGACTGGTCTGAGGACCCTTTACAGGCACTACTCCTGCTGCAAGGAAGACAACATTACATAGTGTAAATCATATGCAAACAATTAAAAACTATATGCAATAAAATACAGTTTCTGAATGCATGACAGAATACGAAGTCAGATATCAAAACAGGGCAGAGATGAGTAGATGAGTAAGAGGCAGAGGGGGTATGAAGACAGGAGTTGATTTTGAAGTTAAGGAGGTTAGTAGCAAAAAAGGGAACAATTTAAGAGGAAAACCAGAGATGCGACAGGAAGACATGCTGTTAATAGCATCATGTCTTGATTCTCATATAAAAGTGGAAAATATTTCTAGCAAGCCCTTTTCCACTTTTCCTGGAAACGTATAAACTCCTGCAACATAAGCAAGTTTCCCCAATAAGTACATATTTAACATATACTTATTTTTATTATATGATAAATTAAAACTTTTTCACCATGGAAGCAACTGGAACCAAGTGTAAGCAGAACATACATTCTGAGAAAAGGTGCACTTATCCATGATCATTAAAGCAGTAACATGAGGATTCTCACAACTGATTCTTAAGGGTATGCATCTGATTTCCTGTTGAATTTTATTCCAGGATGTTGGGTCTAAATCAGACATAGACAAATTGTGTGGGGGTGTGAATATTGCAGTGTGCTGTCTTTCAGATGAGAAGTTAAACTGAGGTCCTGCTTGCCTCTATCGGTAGAAGTGCAGGTGGATGCAAAAGATACTATGGTACTTTTCAAAAAATGAAGGAGTTACATTATTTAGACATACATTATTTACAAATTTTTGTAACCCCATATCTATTATTTTTACAATTACTTCATCAGTAATACAGCACATTTTTTCTATACAACTTCTTCATTTTCATTTCCTTAATGTTCATCTACCTTCCCTAAAACCATTTTATTTCTGTAAAAATAGATTTATTTGTCCTTTCTGTTATACAATATAGTCTTTCACACCTTTTCCACAATCCCCAGACTAACAAATATTTTATCCCATTTAGCAATTTTCTTAATCTTTCTGTTTTCATATTTACCATGCATGCAGTATCATTTCCAATTCCTCAAAACCTTCTCAAGTAAATAATTTTTTAAACTTTTACCAAAAAGACATATTCATTTTACGTTCTAAAAAACAATGATTTGCAGTTTCCTCTACCTAGCAATCATAGCACATTTCTTTTACTGCTTTATAGTTCAAATTTCACTTAACAGGTAACTTGTTTAAAAAAATCCTCTGCAAAAAGTCCCCAGTTTCATAGAAATCTTCACCACTTTTCCTTTTTTGCTTTATTACACTTGTAATATCATCTGATAACTCAATCCATGGATACACAATAAAAAAATGATTGCTTATTTTTTTTCATACAATTCATTCCTTTTTCACTACATTCTCAAATTTTAATTTCAATAACTTTACCATTACATTATTTCTTTCTTCCCATAATATAGTTTTCATCCTTTATTTTCCATTTTACCTGTATCCATGTTTCTTCATACCTCTCAAATAATTTTCTCACCATTTTATTCTTCATGATTTTGACACTATTAATAACCTAAAACATGTGCATTAATGATAAAAAAATAGGAGTTTGAGATCTAGCACCTTTTTTCTTTTTTATTGTATATTACTTCCCCTCCCTTTTAATAGCATCCTGTCTTGAACCTCATATAAAACTGGAAAATATTTCTAGCAAGTCCTTTTCCACTTTTCCTGGAAAAGTATAAATTCCTGCAACATAAGCAAGCTTCCCCAGTAAGTATGTACTTAACATATACTCCTTTTTATTATATGATAAATTAAAACTTTTTCACCATGGAAGCAAGTTTTTAATTCTTCCAGTTTCACTTAACACCTATTCAGTATGTTTTTATATCCTCCAAACTTAACCCCTATTATATTAATTTTGTTCTTATTATAATAAATCTCATTCATCATCTTTTTTTCACCAAACTCCTTACTTTTTGCTTTATTTAAACAGAAACCTGCCCCTTTTTAATAATTTTTAATTCTTGTAACAATTTAATTCATCCATCGTCGATTTTTTTTTACTACAACAACTAAATAAATCATCTGCATAAGACAGACATACTGATATATTAACTTTCTTTCCTATCCTCCAACATTCTTCATACATTCCTTTCACAAAAGTTTGAATAACTGTACTAATTTCTAGAAAAAATAATATTTCCTTAAGGGGGCACCCCTGCTCAACTCCCCTACTTATAATCTTTTCCCATATATCCATCTACCATGACTTTCAACCATAAATTTTCAAAACAGGTTTTTATAACTTCCAGTATTTATTTTAGTTACTCCATATGCTTCCAAAACTTTCCACATCTCATGACTTCTGTATCAAATGCCTTCTCTACATCACACACAACCAATCTTACCTTGTTTTTTTTCTGTAAAGATTACTTATTTTCTTTACTACTGCTAACATTTCCTTTACTTCTCTCCCTTTTACACCAAACACACCATTTCATGTTACTTCAGTCAATACTTACTGCATCCTTTTTTATAGTCTTCTTTCTCTTTTGGCTGTTCCCGTTATGGGTCGCCACAGTGGATCATCTGTTTCCATTTCTTCCTGTCCTCTGCATCTTGCTCTGACACACCAACCACCTGCATGTCCTCTCTCACCACATACATAAATCTCATCTTAGGCCTTCCATTTTTCCTCTTACCTGGCAGCTCCATCCTTAGCATCTTTTTCCCAATATACCCAGCATCCCTCCTCAGCACGTCTCCAAACTGTCCAACCTGAGCTGACCCTCTAATATACCGATTCCTAATCCTGTCCAACCTTGTCACACCCAGTGCAAATCTTAACATCTTTAACTCTGCCACTTCCAGCTCTGACTCCTGCCTTTTTGTCAATGCCACCATCTCCAACCCATACAACATAGCTGGTCTCACTACCCTCTTGTAGACCTTCCCTTTCACTCTTACTGGTCTGTCACAAATCACTCCTGACACTCTTCACCACCCATTCCACCCTGCCTGTACTCTCTTCTTCACCTCTCTTCCACACTCACCATTACTCTGAACTGCTGATCCCAAGTACTTAAACTCATCCACCTTCGCCAACTCTATTTCCTGCATCCTCACCACTCCTCTATCCTCCCTTTCATTCACACACATATATTCTGTCTTAGTCCTGCTGACCTTCATTCCTCTCCTCTCTAGAGCATATCTCCACCTCTCCAGGGTCTCCTCAACCTGGTCCCTACTCTCACTATGGATCACAATGTCATCTGCAAACATCATAGTCCATGGGGCCTCCTGTCTGATCTCGTCTGTCAACCTGTCCATCACCACTGCAAATAAGAAAGGGCCCAGAGCTGATCCTTGATGTAATCCCACCTCCACCTTAAACGCATCTGTCACTCCCACTGCAGACCTCACCACTGTCACACTACCCTCGTACATATCCTGTACCACTCTTATATACTTCTCTGCCACTCCCGACTTCCTCATACAATACCACAACTCCTCTCTAGGCACCCCATCATATGCTTTCTCCAAGTCCACAAAGACACAATGCAACTCCTTCTGATCTTCTCTATATTTCTCCATCAACACTCTCAGAGCAAACATTGCACCTGTAGTGCTCTTTCCCGGCATGAAACCATACGGCCGATCACTAATCATCACCTCCCTTCTTAACCTAGCTTCCACTACTCTTTTCCATAACTTCAAGCTGTGACTGATCAGTTTTACCCCTCTGTAGTTACTACAGCTCTGAACATCACCCTTATTCTTAGAAATAGGTACCAAAACACTTTTTCTCCACTCCTCAGGCATCCTCTGACATTCCAAAATTTCATTAAACAATCTGGTTAAAAAATCCACTGCCATTTCTCCTAAGCACCTCCATGCTTCCACTGGTATGTCATCTGGACCAACAGCCTTTCCATTCTTCATCCTCTTCATAGCTGTCCTTACTTCCTCTTTCCTAATCTGTTTCACTTCCTGATTCACTATCCCCACATCATCCAACCTTTCTCTCTCTCTCTCATTCTCTTCATTCATCAGCCCCTCAAAGTACTCTTTCTATCTGCTCAACACAAACTCCTCACTTGTGAGTACATTTCCCTCACTATCCTTCATCACCCTTACAAGCTGCACATCTTTCCCAGCTCGGTCCCTCTGTCTAGCCAATCGGTACAGGTCTTTTTCTCCCTCTTTAGTGTCCAACCTTTCATACAACTCTCCATATGTCTTGTCCTTAGCCTTCGCTACCTCTCTCTCTGCCATGCTCATCTCCTTATACTCCTGTCTACTTTCTTCATCTTTCTGACAGTCCCACTTCTTCTTCACCAGCCTCTTCCTCTGTATACTTTCCTGTACTTCCTCATTTCACCACCATGCTCAAAAAAAAAAAGTTATGTACTCACCATAACATAACAACTGAGTAGTTAGACTTCATTTGTCAGCAACCTGTGGGTTTCAGATCCGATATGGATCCGAGCTGGGAGATTTCCAAGCTAAGATCCGAGCTCCAAACTCTTCCCCCTTACCCATACTACACTGCAACCTCCTTCCAACCCTCAGATCGAGTTTGCTAGCCACAACGTGACACACATCAACCCAAGAGACATAATTTGACCTGATCACACAGACTAGGCTCACAAGACCTAAGATGTCTGAGTCCAAGGACTATCGTAAACCACTAAGGTTAGGGGGAAGGTGGGAGGGAAGGTTGCTGACAAATGAAGTCTACTCAGATGGAACATTATGGTGAGTACATAACTTCTTTATCTGAAGTAGTTAACTTCATTTGATCATCAACCTGTGGGACAGAGTCCCCAGCTACCAAAGACCTTGGGAGGCCCTTATGGAAGGATATTCCGGAGCACTGCAGAACCAAAAGAAGCCCTTCCTCTAGATACCATGTCCAACTTATAATGAATAATAAAAGTGTGAGAGGAAGCCCAGGTAGCCGCTGAACAAATGTCATCCAGAGAAACTCTGGACCAGAACACAGCAGAAGTAGCCATAGAATGAGTAGAATGAGCATGAACCCTGTCTGGTTCTGGTAATCCATGATCCTTGTACACCTGCAAAATACAAAGTGAAACCCATCTAGCAAGAGTCACCTTTGAAACTGGTTTCCTCAAAAAGGGCTTGGCAAAGGAAACAAATAGCTGATCAGACTTACGAAAAGGTTTAGTCCTATATAAATAAAAGCGCAACTGTCTGCGGACATCCAGCAAATGAAGCTTGTATTCCCCTTTGTTTTTAAAATTAGGGAAGAACACTGGGAGATTAATAGACTGATTGATATTGTCCTTAGAGAAACCCTATCCTTATGAAAAACTAAGTATGGGGATTTCATACACAAAGCTTGAAGTTCAGGCACTCTCCTAGCCGAGGTGATGGTGACCAGGAAGGCTGTCTTCCACGACAAGAATTTTGAATCAACTGACGCTGCGGGTTCGAACGGAGGTGCAACTAAGGCCTGAAGAACCAAGGTCAAATCCCACAGAGGGGAAGGATGCTTAATCGGAGGTTTCAGCAAAACGGTGCCTTTGATGAAAGTCTTGCAAATCCTAGAAGCGGCTAGTGAACCTGAATTCAGCCAGCTGGACCTTAACAGTGGAAGAGGTGGCCACTGTTGGAAAATCTGAGACAGAAATTCTAATACCGCTGGAATAGGGGCGGTAAACAGACCCAAATCTCTCTGAGTAGCCCAAATGGAAAAACACTTCCATTTACTACGGTACACCTTTCGGGTGAAGGACTTGTGTGCCGCCACCAGAATGGACTTAACACGAAAAGAGAGTCAGGGAGTCCTGGCAATTAGAGGAACTGGAGCAACCAAGCAGTAAGCTTGAGGCTGTCCAGATTCGGGGAGGAATTCCGGAGGGATCACAAAAGAGATCCGGAATGGGATCAAATATCCAGGGCAGAGCTACTAGATGAGACCATAGGCGAGGGAACCAAACTTGACGAGGCCAGAATGGGGTTATGAGGATAATCCTGCTCCCCAACCAACGAGCTTTCTGCAAGAATTTTGTCATTAGAGGTAGCGGGGGATACGCATAAAGAAGACCAGGTGGCCAAGCATGGACAAGAGCGTCTCTGGGGGCTCCCCCCCAAAGGGGGAATCAGTGCAAAAAAACTCGCTGCACTTTGTGTTGGACGGCAATGTGAAGAGATCACAGCAAGGCTGACCCCACTTGAGGAAGATCTGTTCTGCTACACAAGGGTTCAGAGACCACTCGTAGGGTAAAAGGATAGTCCTGCTCAGTTTGTCCACTAAAATGTTGGACTGATTCGGGATGTGTGCTGCTATCAGAAAACGGTTGGTGGAGATCGTCCATTCCCACACTCTCATGGCCTCGCAACAAAGCGGGTAGGACCTGGTTCCCCCCTGTTTGTTGATATACCACACCACTGGCATGGTGTCTGACTGAACTGCAATTGTTCCCAGAGGAAGAGAAGCATAAAGGACCTGCAACGCTAGAAGGACCGCCCTCATCTCTAGAACACTGACATGCAGAATGGTCTCGTTCGGAGTCCACGTGCCTTGGACAGTCCTGCCCGAGCAATGCCCCCCCGACCCTAGACGGGAGGTGTCCGTGGTCACTGTGGCTTGGGGCGGAGTCGCAATAAAGGGGCGTCCTCCTCGAAGATCCTGGAATTGAAGCCACCAGATGAGTGAAGTTTTGCACACCTTGCTTAGAGGAATCGGGTAACTTAAGGGCTGGTATAACAGAGACCACTGAACTTGTAACGTCCATTGTAACTCTCATGTGCAGACGTTTGCAAGGAACCAGATTTATAGTTGCTGCCATGGACCCTAAGGCCCTCAGAACTAGCAATGCTGGGGGTGAAGAAGTCTGAAGAAATGCCAAGACATGGAGGGTTAGGTTCCGAAGTCTGTCTGGAGTCAAAAATACCTTGACCTGGAGAGAATCTATTCTTGCCTCTATGAAGTCCAGAATCTGAACAGGCTGAAGAGAGGACTTTGCAAGGTCTATCGTGATACCCAGTAAATTTGACAGCTGAAGGAAAGAATTTCTGGCTTGAACAAGTTGATGCCTGGAGGGGGCAGTGAAGAGCCAATCGTCCAGGTACGGAAATATGCCTCAGGTGGACTGCTACAACTACCATGACCTTGGTAAACACCCTGGGGGCTGTGGTGAGACCGAAGAGTAGGACCCTGAACTGGTAGTGATTGGCTCCATGCCAAGCGGAGAAACATCCTGGATCGCCTGTCCATCATAATGTCGTAGTACTCATCCTTAAGGTCTACAGAGCACATCCAGTCTTCCTCCTGCAAGAATGGCAGGATGGATTTTTAGGTGACCATCTGGAATTTCTCCTTGGCAACAGACAGGTTCAGTGTGGATAGGTCGAGAAACGGCCTCAAGTCCCCTGTCTTTTTTGGCACCAAAAAGAACCTGGAATAGCTGCCTGATCCGGACTGGTCTGGGGGGACCAGCTGGATTGCCCTTTTGTTTAGCAGCTTTTCTATTTCCAAAGCTGCCACCTCCCTTTGAGCGGGTGAAACGTCTGGGAGTTGCTTTGGAGGTAAGGGACTGGTCAGAAAGGGAATGGAATAGCCTCTGGATATTACACGAAGCACCCAGCGGTCTGACAGTATGGACTCCCATTGAGCTAGCTGCTGTGAAAAACACCCCCCTGACTGCCTCCAGAGTGGAGCAGTCGGGCAACCCCTCAGGACTGCTGCGTGGGCTGATCTCAAAATGGTTCCCGTGACCTGAAATTCTTCGGACCCCCCCTGCCTCTGGGCCGATGTCCACCTCGTCCCCCTCTGCCTCTAGGGGAAAAGGAGTCCGGAGTGTCCCGCGAATGCTGAGACTTCCAGAACCACAACTTCTTTTGCCCTCGCTGATTCCTGGAAAAGGACCTTTGAGGGTTCGAGAAGCGGATCCTGACGGCCGACAGCGTCTTCCCATCCTTCTCACTCTGGACTAGCGTATCTCAGACGGTCTTCCTGAACAGGGTCGAACCGTCAAAATGGGCATTCACGAAGGACACCTTGAAAGGTTCTGAAAAGTCGCAAAGCCGGAGCCAGGAGTGATGCCTCATGGCAATGCCAGACTCAGCCGCCCTAGCGGCTCCCTCGGTGGCAGAGTGGTCATACGTGTCGAGAATGAGCGTTTATCCTCAGCCGAAATGGACTCTGGGGGAGAATCAGCGTACTCTTTCATGAGGTCATGCTGAAGTCTGATCACATGGGCCAATGTAATTCAGCGCCCTTATAACAAAGGTAGCTGAAGCATACGTTCGCTTTCAGAGTCGATCCATTGCCCTGGGCTTCTTGTCTGGAGGATGGACCAAGGAACTCTCCTGCGCCAGTTCCTTTCTGGTGGCCACCGCCACCACCATGGCATCAACTGGGGAACCCTTACTCCATGCAGGTTTGTCCGTAGGAGGGCTCAAAATCTTGTCTGGCCATTTAGGTATAGGTTCTACAGTGTCCGGCTTCTTCCAAGCTCTGGTGGTAATGAGGTCCACCAGAGGATCAGCCGGGGGGGACACCCAAGAGGTAGATGGGCCTGCATCGAACGCCTCCAGGAATACTGACTCATCCGATGAAGACTTCTGGGCGGACCAACCTCCCATCTGACAGAGGATTTCCATTATGTCTCCAAATGAGACATCTTCGGGAGGTGATCTGGGGGAGCCTACCCCCTTCTTCCCAGTCGGTATCTTCTGTGAGGGACTCAGAGTAGTCCATGTGCCTCCTCTTGCACTTGCATTTACGAGGGAACTCTTCGGGGGGGGGCTCTCCGGGGAGGACTCACAAACAGCTTCATATTCCTCGTGGGAAACCGTCTGGGGCTATCAGACACAGGCTGTCTCTGGGAGGACTGAATGACAGAAGATACACTTAGCAGCGAGGGAGCAGGGACGGACTCCGAGGAAAGAGTGAGGGGTCTCGATCCTCCTGAGAGAACCCTCTCCACAACGTCGAAGGGGAACCGGCTTCATTGAAACTAGCAGGACGAGTAACTTTACCCCTCGGATCAGACGAAGGGATCGGAGCTGAATCCGGAACAGACGGACCCAGAGGAATGGTATGTCCCAACCATAAAGGAGCCGATGACAGACTCATCCCCCCCCCCGGAACCGATGCCCAAATCACGGCTCCGAGAGCTCGGATCTGACATAGGATCCGACAAACTCGAGAGCATGGCCACAGCGTTGAGGTTGGAGGAACCATCGGTGCCGACCCCCTGACTTTGGGACTCCTCAGATCCAGGGACTCAGAAACCTGGGGATGGATCAGAGAAGAAGCTATCGAGGCAAACATCGGAGCCGAACTCCCCACTCCGGCAGGAGGGGGAGCCAGCAATACTCCCATCTGCAACTGAGTCTGTAAAAACCTTCTCATCATCCGGTCCATGTCAGCCTCCGAGAGGCTTCTTGTGGATCTGGAGGATGCAACCGACACCGGCCGAGAGGGCTGATGAGGATGACCTCGAAGCAGGCTGAACTTCCTCCTCTGGCTCGGGAGAAAATCTAGGGGAACGGAGCCGAGGGGAAGATGCTTAGGGGTCTTATCCGGGGCAGTGACCCCCTTAACAGGAGGACCCGAAGGATCTGACGGGTGTGCTGGTCTCTTACGACCCCTATCTTTGTCTCTCTCTCTTTCTTTTTCTCTCTCCCTATGCTTCCCCTTCCTGGCCTTTTTGTCACCCTTTTTAGAAATGGGAGTGTGAGTCCCGGACAGGGGAGGAGGACCAGAAGCTGATATGGCCACAGCCATGGCCGTAGAGGAAGAAGAAGAAGCAGATTCTGCCGGGAAAAGCCCAGCCAAAATTAACTTGGCCCTGCGATCCCACAGAGCCCGTGGGTTAAAGAATGCACAAATTTTGCAGTCTGAAGAAAGGTGGGGAACCCCCAAACACACAGAGTGTGGCCATCAGCCGGGGACAACTTATGGCCACACTCTCTGCATTTGCAGAAAGTCGGCTTTTGAGAGTCCGACATCTCAACCCCCACAACAACAAAAAGGCTAACTAAAGCCCTACCTAAACACACACACACACACACACACACACACACACACACACACACACACACACACACACACACACACACACACACAGCAAAGGGAGGCCTACACTAAATAAAAATTACAAAGTTTTACTACTACTATTTTTTTTTTTTTGAATGGAAACCGGGGGGGGGGGGGGGTAAACACTATCCACGTACACGAAACTGACTTTGTACAGTTAAAGCTGGAAAAATCCTACTCTACCTGCCTGGAGTTCAGAGATCATGTCTTGGCGAAGCCGCGGCAAACGAGATCTGAGGTTTGGAAGGACATTGCAGTATAGTATGGGTAAGGGGGAGGAGCTTGGAGCTCGGATCTTAGCTTGGAAAGCTGCCGGCTCCAGGAGCGGCCTTATGTCAACTGGTGCCCTAGGCAAAAAGTACAGTTTTGTACCTACCATAAATGTAGATGTTCGAGTGCTAATACAGCTGCAGTCATAATAGATGGGTTCTCCTGCCGTCAGGCGGGTCCTCGGTCGGCCAAATTCCAAAGTCTAGGTCCAAGGCCGGTTGTCGCTTCCTCCCTGACGTCAGTGCGACAGGGGTATAAAAGAACCAGTCGACGCCATTTTCTTCAGTTTTTCTTGCCCCAGATGTCAGGTGCCCCCAGAAGGAAGGCAATACATAAGTTTATGTAATAAAGCAATGCAATATAATAAAAATACAGTAGTTGCAAGCAAATACACCATAAATGAATACCCCAATCAGGTTGTGTGAGGAGGTGTTAGCCAATAGGCCTGTCCCAAGAGGGGAAGGAGGGAGGGAAACCTGGACTGCAGCTGTATTAGAACTTGAACATCTACATTTATGGTAGGTACAAAAAGTACAGTTTTGCACCTACCATAAATGTAGATGTTCGAAGATCCACATTGCTGCAGTCCTAACACTTGGGGTAGTCCGCTGTCCCAGTCGGCCCGAATACCAAAGTATAAGGCTGACGTCGGTCAAGGCGCATTTGACTGACATCAGAACGTCAGGGTACAAATGCGATGACCGACGCCATATCTCTTGCCCCAGATGTCAGAAGACCCTAAAAAGATAAGGCCAAAACCAAAAACACCAAACACTCCTGTGCCTAAAACATGTACAATATACACAAATGTACAAAAATAGAACCTCCCACACAACCACCCCTAAACACAGAGGGAAGGAGGGAGGGGACTGCAGCAATGTGGATCTTGAACATCTACATTTATGGTAGGTACAAAACTGTACTATGCTCTTCATCTCACATTGCTGCAGTCCTAACACTTGGGTAGAATCCCAAAGCAGAGGTAAGGGAGGATGGCTAAACTATAATGAAGCAGGAGCTGCCAAAATGCCCTGCAACACAGCAGTGGCAAAACCAGCCCTGGACTTAGAATAGAGAGGAAGGTGGTAATGCTTGGAGAAAGTATGCACTGAACTCCAAGTAGCTGCCTCCAAAATATCCTTAGCTGCCACCCCCCTTAGAAATGCTGTGGAAGTGGCAGTAGCCCTAGTGGAATGAGGCCTAATCCCAGCTGGAATCTCTTTGCCATGATGGGAGTAACAGAATGCAATGCAAAACCCAATCCACTTAGATATAGTTTGTTTTGACACAGGCTTGCCCTGAGAACTCAAAGCAAAAGAAACAAACAACTGCTGAGACTGCCTAAAATCCCTAGTCCTGCTTAAATAATAACGCAACTGCCTGTGTACATCTAAAGTGTGCAAAATCTTTTCCCCTATTTTGGGGATCTGCATAAAAGTAGGCAAATGAATAGTTTGGTTTAAAGCCACACTAGAAACCACCTTAGGCATAAATGAAGGATTAGTACGTAATGATACCTATCCTTATGAAAATCAAAAAGGCTCCACCATAAGGGCCTGCAATTCAGAAACCCTTCTTGCAGAAGTAATGGCCAACAAAAAGCAGTCTTCCATGACAAGTATTTCAACTCAGCAGTAGCCGGCTCAAAAGGTTGTAGAGTAAGTTTCTCCAACACAAAATTGAGGTCCCAAGCAGGAGTAGGAGCTCTTTGGGGGTCTTATATTCTTTGCCCCTCTAAGAAATTGCTTGAACAAGGGATGAGAAAACAATGGTGGGTCACAATCATAGTGAGCTGAAATTGCTGCAGCATAAATCTTAATGGAAGAGAAAGACAAACCTTTGTCCAATAGCTCAGTAAGATATTGAAGAGCCACACTCAAATTAGGCTCAGAAACATCCAAATCCTTTGCTGCACTCCAAAATAAAATCTCTTCCATTTTTCTGCATACACCTTGTACTAGGTCTTCTGGCTTCCATAATCACATTCAAAACTTGTTGAGGAAGTTGAGACCTGCTGTGGTTCAAAACAGAATATGCCAGGCTGTTAGATGAAGAGAGTGAAGCTTGACATTGAGTAGATGACCGTCCCTCTGAGACAAAGGTGTGGAATCAAAGGTAAAGGCCATGGAGGCTTTCTTACCAGATTCCTCAGTAATGGGTACCAGTGTTGCGAGGCCAATCTGGAGCTATCAAAATCATCCTTGGCTTGTCTTGTCTGACCTTTAGGAGTACCTTTGGGAGGAGAGGCAGAGGTGGAAAGGCATACACATGAAGATTTTCCCAACTGAACGAAAGAGCATCCACTTTCCAAGCTGTGTGATGATAACTTTTCGTGCAAAACTTTGGCAGCTGGTGGTTTTGTGGAGAAGCGAACAGATCTATGTCTGGAGTTCCCCATGACACTGTCAATTTTTGAAATACATGAAGATCCAGTTTCCACTCGTGGGGATCCATGATTTGCCTGCTTAACACATCTGCTAAGGAGTTCTGTGCTCCTGGCAGAAACCTTGCTTGAAGAGTAAGCTGCAAGCTGAGCAGTCTCCCACAAAATCATTGCTTGCCTGCATAGAGGATAAGAATGTGTTCCCCCTTGCTTGTTGATGTACCACATGACAGTTGTGTTGTCTGTTAGAATCAACACCTGCCCTGGAAGAAGTAACTCCTTGAAAGCCATCAATGCAAACTGGACTGCTAACATCTCCTTCATGTTGATATGTAGATGCTGTAGTCTGGCAGGCCACTTGTCTTGTATCCACTTTCCATTCAGATGAGCTCCCCAAGCTATGTCTGAGGCATCTGTCGTTAGAATCTGACTCGCCTCTGGCGGGTCACAGAGAGTCCCTTGTTTAGGTGACATTCCTGAGCCCACCACAAAAATTCCTTTTGAATGCAAGGTATTATTTGAATGACAGTGTCCAGATCCTGGCAGTGCTGTGTCCATACATTTTGAGATACCATTGTAGCTTCCTCATATGCAGTTTGGCATTGGGAAGCACCAGAATACAAGATGCCATGAACCCTAATGCTTGAAGGACTGTCCTTGCAGTCAGCACGGACTGATGAGATAGTTGATGGAAGTAAAGGGATAGACTCTTTTGTTTGTCCGGGGTCTAAAAGGCCATCTGGGCTGCTGTATTCAGTCTCACACCCAGAAAGCACATGTCTTGAGAGGGTACTAGACTGGACTTTATTTCGTTCACAGAATACCCCAGGCATCTTAGCACTGCTATCACATAATCCAGATGCTGAAGAAGCTCCTTTTCTTGAGCCAGAATCAGACAGTCGTCCAAGTAAGGATAGATTTGTATTCCTTTTAGCCTGAAAAAGCTACAACTGGAGCCAGAACTTTTGTGAATACTCTGGGCAGTAGATAAGCCAAAGGGCAATGCAGAGAACTGATAATGGGAATTTCCAGCTCGGAACGCAGATACTTCCTGCAACTGAGTCTGATAGGCACATGAAGGTAAGCCTCCTTGAGATCTAAAGTTACCATCCAGTGATCTTTGCCCAGCAAAGGTAAAAGCTGTTGTAACGTCAACATTTTGAACTTGGGAATGTCCAAATAAGTGTTGAGGATAGACAAATCCAAAATTGGTCTCCACGTGTTTCCTTTTTGGTACTAGGAACAGCGAGAATAAAATCCTAGGCCCCTTTCTGGCACAGGAACCGGCTGAATGGCCCCTATCTGGAGCAACAGAGAAATTTGCTTGTGAGCCTCTTTTCTTTGTAGAGGAGGAATGTCTGGCATGCCTTTGAAAGGAGGCAAGGTATGGAAATAAAACCTGTAACCGTGGTGAACGATATCCAATACCCATCTGTCTTGGGTAATAACACTCCAGTTTTCTTTGAAAAGTGCCAGCCTTCCTCCCAAAGGTGCTGCCAGACGAGAAGGCTCTGGCAGCTGAAAAGGCAAGTCATTGGGTCTGCTTAAGGACTGACCCTGCCCTCACCAGAAGACTGGGCAGGTGAACTGCCTGCTCTAGGCCTAAAAGAACCTTGAGCTCTGCCCCTACCACGCCTAGATCTACCCCTAGACTGAGAATCATAAGAAGGATAAGTCCACCCTTAGTAGGCCAATTTCTACTAAACTTTGGAGGCTGAACCTGCAAAATCTTTAACAGTCTGCATAGACTTAGCCTTGTCCTCCATTTTCTTTAAAACTGCGTCCACAGGCACCAAATAACACATCAGATTGTAAAGGAGCATCTAAAATCCTTGTCTTTACATGTTCAGCTAAATTCTGATCCCTGAGCCAGGCGTGCCTGCGAAGAACAGAACCAGTGGCTGCCACCCTCGAGCAGGCCTGTACAGCATCAAAACCACATTGCAAGGAATGCTTACCCACCTGTTCAGAAACATGAACTAAATCCTGCAACTCTTTACACTCAATACCTTCCGCCAGAGCATCTACCTTAGACTTCAATTGTGAAAGGAGATAATTTTGGTATTTCAACATGTGAAACTGGCAATTCAAAGCCCTCATGGCTAAAGTGGAAGAAGTATACACCTTTTTCCCCCATCTATCCAAAGCCCTTGCCTCTTTATCAGAAGGAACAGGATTTTTAACAACAGAAGCCTTAACACCTTTAGGGCCCTGAGAAACAGTTTCTGGGTCTGCCCTGGGACTCTTAAAAGATACTTATGAGCTTCAGGCACCCTATAATACCTGTCCGGTTTAACTGGGGCAGGAGGCAAAGAATCAGGGTTCAGGGAAGCCTCTGCAAAAACATCCTCTACCACATCCAGAACAGGAGGTACAGCTAAAGGCCTATGCTGGGGTAGAAACAAAAATTCCCTAAGCCTTTTCCTAGAATCAGAGAAATCTTGACCTTCCCATTTAAAATGCTCCCTCATGGAATGAAGGGTCTCTGAAAAAGAAAATCCTCAGGAGGAGAAGCAAGGTGTAGAGTCATCTACATCAGAATCAGAATAAGGAGGATACTCCTGCAAGTCTTCAGTCGAAGACTCAGAATGCTTCGTACAGTGCTCAAAACTTTCAAGCTCAGGTTCCACCCTAGGCCTCTTATCAGGGGGGGGTAAAGAACCTCTAATCATAGTAATCAAATCTTCTGCCATTTTAAGCATATGTTTCTTAGGCAGAGACCCTGAAGAACTAGGGAGACCCCCACTGAAGTTAACCCTGGCCTACCTCTAGAAGCCTTGGAAACAGAAGGAGGGCCTAACCACCTTAGGAAGGGAGGAGAACAGCTACCTGAGAAGCCCCCTCAGCCTGGCCTACCTGCTGAGAGGACACATCTTGCAACAGTAAAGTCTCACCCTGAGAATCCAAAGGAACTTGGTAGAACCACCGGCTCCACCGAGCCCTCTAAAGAACCGGCGTCCGGGACAGACGGTTCTTCCACCCTAGGCTGCTGCTTTGTCCTTGCGTTTTTAGGAGCATCCGGCGGCATGTTGTAATTAACGCTTCCCAAAACTAACCTGGCACAATCTAATCTTCTCTTAATAGTGCGTTTGTTAAATCTAGCACAAGAGCGACAGCCAACAACGCCGTGCTCAGGCCCTAAGCAAGGTATACACAATGTATGGTAATCTCTATGAGGTATCTGTTTCCCACAAGAAATACAGTTATTCACTTTTCTGACATCGGTTAAATACTGAGGCAAGAAAAACCAAAATATTCCCCAGTACTTAGCCAACTTTGATTCGGTCTGAAACTCCGACTTCAGAAAATTTCAGAACGCCAACCTGCACTCGCAATACTGCTTCTGCATCGGACCATGCGGCAAAAGACTGAGGATATGGCGTGGTCATGCGCGTTTGTACCCTGGCGTTCTGATGTCAGTCAAATGCGCCTTTGACCGACGAGCCTTATACTTGGTATTCGGGCCGACTGGGACAGCGGACTACCCAAGTGTTAGGACTGCAGCAATGTGAGATGAAGAACATCTGTACTATGTTCATCGTGCATACAGCTGCAGTCATAACAGATGGGTAGAATCCCAAAGCTAAGAAAGGGGTGGTAGGCACTAGGTGGAACTAGGAGGAGCCAGAATGCCCTGCAAACTGCAGTGGCAAAGCCTGCTCTAGTTTTGGAGTATAATGGTAGGTGGTAGTGTTTGGAGAAGGTATGCACAGAACTCCAAGTGGCTGCTTCCAAAATATCTTTGGTAGGAACTCCTCTGAGGAAAGCTGCAGAGGTAGCTGTGGCCCTTGTGGAGTGAGATCTGATGCCTGCAGGTACAGTTTTACCATGAAAAGAGTAACAAAAGCGTATGTAATGGGCTATCCATTTTGAGATTGTCTGCTTGGAAATTGGCTTCCCTTGAGCTCCTATAGCATAGGACACAAAGAGCTGTTCTGATTTTCTGAAAGGCTTTGTTCTGTCCAAATAATAACGCAGCTGTCTGTGGATGTCCAAGGAATGTAGTAGTCTCTCCCCTTTGTTTTGAGGATTAGGGTAAAAGGTAGGTAAGTGGATAGCCTGATTCAAAGCTACCCTGGATACCACCTTTGGCATAAAGGACGGGTTGGTTCGTAAGGAAACTCTGTCCTGATGGAAGATGATGAAAGGCTGCACAGCCATGAGGGCTTGTAGTTCCGATACCCTGCGAGCTGAGGTGATAGCCAGAAGGAAAGCTGTTTTCCAGGACAAATATTGCAAATCTGTTGAGGCAGCTGGCTCAAAAGGAGGCAAGGTCAGCTTTTCTAGAATGAAATTGAGGTCCCAAGCAGGTATTGGTTGTTTCCTTGGGGGTTTTATATTCTTAGCCCTCTGAGGAACTGCCTTAAGAGGTGAGAGAATAATGGTGGATCAGTGTTGTATTCTGCAGAAACGGCTGAGGCACGGATTTTGATGGAGGAGAATGAAAGTCCACTGCTTAGCAGCTCAGCTAGATACTGTAATATTTGAGGTAAGTTCAGTTTCCAGGATTCTGGCCCCTTTTCTCATTCCAGGCACTAAACCATTTCCATTTTGCGGAGTAAGCTTTTCTAGTAGACGGCCTTCTGGCCTCCAAAATGACATCCTGCACCTCATTGGAGAGTAGGGTCTGTTGCGATGTTAAGGTATCTTCCATGCAGCCAGACTGAGTGTTTTCAGCTGACTGTGAAGAGTTTTGAAGCTGTGCTGAGTCAGAAGAGGAGGCATTAGAGGTAGGGTCCATGGTGGGGAATGCGTAAGGCTCCTCAGGAGTGGGTACCAGTGCTGTCTTGGCCAGTCTTGAGCAATGAGAATCATCTTTGGTCTGTCTGCTCTGGTTTTTAATAGAACTTTGGGCAGCAGAGGAAGAGGTGGAAAGTCATAAACTGTCATTGTTGTGCAACTGAAAGAGAGAGCATCCACTCTCCAGGCCTGTGGATGACAAATGTCCTTGAGCAGAATTTTGTCAACTGGTGATTTTTGTGGGAGGCAAAGAGATCTATGTTTGGCCTTCCCCATGCTTGAATTATCTCTGTAAAAACTTGAGGATGCAACTTCCATTAGTGTGGATCTGTCATATTTCTGCTTAGGTTGTCTGCCAGCGTGTTTTCCTTGCCTGGCAAGTACTGTGCTTGAAGTTCGATTTGTAATTCCAGAGCCATGTTCCAAAGTGACATGGCCAGCCTGCATAGGGGGTATGAATGGGTTCCTCCCTGTTTGTTTATGTACCACATTACTGTGGTGTTGTCTGTCCTTATCAATAGTTGACCTGGATGCAGAAGGTCTTTGAAAGCTATAATAGCATTTATTACTGATAGCATTTCCTTTTGATTGATGTGAAGGTGCTTTTCTTTTGGGACCATTTGCCCTGAATGCACCGATCTGTCATAGTCCGGCGTCTGTTGTGATGACTTGATTTGCTTGAGGCTTACAGAATGGGAGACCTGTGTTTGTTTGGCATGCTTGAGCCCACCACAGAAATTCCTTTTGAAGACATGGAATTAGTGGTATTATTGTTTCCAAACTGTGGCTGTGTTGAGACCATAGGTTTTTCAGGTACCATTGAAGTTTCCTCATATGCAGCTTTGCACATGGGATTAGTAGGATGCAAGATGCCATGAATCCCAGAGTCTGCAGGATTTTCCTTGCAGTCAGCCTGGTGAAATTTGCTAGTTTTCTGAAGTATTGAGTTAGTTGCCCCTGTTTCTTTGGCGTGAGGTAGGCCATCTGGGTGTTTGTGTCCAAGTTGGCACCCAGGAAAATTATTTTCTGAGAGGGTATTAGCCTTGATTTCATTTTGTTGACTGTGTACCCCAGAGAATTCAACAGCATTATTACAAAAGCCAGATGTTTCAGAAGTATGTGCTTGCTGTCCGCTTGGATCAGGCAGTTGTCCAGATATGGGTATATTTGTATCCCTTGAAGTCTGCAGTAGGCAATTACGGATGCCAGGCATTTCGTGAATACTCTGGGCGCAGTAGATAAGCCAAAGGGCAATGCAGAGAATTGATAATGGGTTGAACCTGCAAGAAATCTGAGGTATCTTCTGCAATTTTGTCTGATTGGGACATGCAGGTATGCCTCCTTGAGGTCCACTGTTACCAGCCAAGACACCTTGCCCAGCATGGGAAGAAGCTGCTGTAATGTGAGCATCTTGAATTTTGGTACGAGTAAAAATGTGTTTAGGATGGATAAATCCAAAATAGGTCTCCAATCGGTTCCCTTCCTTGGTACCAGGAATAGTCTGGAATAAAAACCTTGACCTTGCTCGTGAGTAGGTACCTCTTGAATAGCTTTCATGTCCATGAGATCTGAAATTTGTCTTTGTGCCTCTGCCCTTTGATTGCTTGGCATGCCTCTCATTTTTGGAAGGGTGTGAAAATGGAATCTGTAGCCTCTGTTTATAATGTCCAGGATCCATTTGTCTTTTGTGACAATATGCCAATTTTTCGAAAATAATGCCAGTTTTCCGCCTAAGGGTGCTGCCATTTGAGCCTTGCTTGGCATGCAAAGGGGAAAGTCATTGGGCTTGCTTTCTGAATGGCTGCGAACTATCCTCACCACCTCTTTGTGTAGGAGCTTGCCATTGTCTGCCTCTCAACGATCCTTGAGATTGCCCTCTGCCGCCTGTATCTACCTCTTTGGGGTCTGTCCGTGGCTGGAAAGGACCAATTTTTGGAAGGCCAATTTCTACAGAAACGTGGAGGTTGTACCTGTAGAAAATCTTTCACTGTTTGCATTGATTTAGACTTTTCCTCCATTTTCTTTAATACCTCCTCAGCTTTAACACCAAATAGTACATCCTTTTGTAGAGGGACATCTAGTAATTTAGCTTTGACATGATCTGGTAAGGTTTGCTCCTTGAGCCAGGCATGTCTTCGTATGACTGATCCTGTAACAGCAGCTCTACATGAGGCCTCTAGAGCATCAAAACCACATTGTAAGGCATGTTTACCCACTTGTTCTGCACTATGCATCAAATCCTGCAACTCCTTCAAGTCTGGTTGTTCAGGTTGTGACATTTTGCTTCTCAACTGTGATAAAAGAAACTGTCGGTACTTTAACATATGGAACTGGCAGTTTAATGCTCTCATGGTTAAGGTGGCCGAGGTGTATACCTTTTCCCCCCACCTTTCTAAAGATCTGGAATCTCTCTCGGAAGGTAATGGATTTTTAGCATTGGAGGCCTTAATTCCCTTGGGGCCCTGTGAGATAGTTTCTGGGTCAGCCGCATGGCTTTTGTATAAAAATTGGTGTGAGTCAGACACCCGGTAGTACCTGTCAGGCTTGACTGGGGCTGGAGGTAGAGAGTCCGGGTTAAGGCAGGCCTCCGAATACACATCATCTAGTATGTCTAAGACAGGAGGTATAGCCAGAGGCCTGTGCTGAGGTAGCAAGAGAAAATCCCTAAGCCTTTTCTTGGAATCTGAGTACTCTTGGCCTTCCCAATGGAAGTGTTCCCTTACGGTATGCAAGGCTTCCCCAAATGAGTAATCCTCTGGGGGGGGGGATAGAGGGAATGGACTCCTCTGCATCAGAATCTTCAAAAGGGGAGTAAGAATGTTCCTGTTCATCAGAGTGCTCTGAAATAATGGAGGCCTGGTCAGAGGAGGGATTCTTCCTCCACTCTGGGCCTTTGTCCGGGGTTGAGAACCCTGATAAGAATAATTAAATCCTCAGCCATTTTAAGCATCTGTGTTTTAGGCATGGGGCCTGGAGAGGGCCCTGTGTAGCTTGTCTCAGAATGCATGACTGCTTTAGACTTAGTGAAAGCCTTGATGGAAAAAGAAGAGGAAGGTCTGAAGACACCTTGAGAGGAGGCAGACCTGACGACATTTTGAGTTTCACCACCAAGAGTGGCTTCAGTATCTGTAGTCGGGTGTGGGCGAGGAGCCTGCGACCTCGGGCACAGTAGACACCGCCAATGAAGTGTCGTCGGTAGGCAGGGGCTGCGTGGCGCCGCTGAGAACCGGACCACCTGTAGTCGGCTTTGGCGTGGTGTCGGTGAGGGACCTCGTGTCGGTCCTTATCTTTTTTATACAAAATTGGAGTCGGAGTATCCGGCGACAGAATATAGTTAAATTTTGCCAAAATAGTGCTGGGCGAACTCCGCCTGGCGCAATGGTGCGTTTGTTGAATGTAGCACAAAAACGACAGACCGAGACGTTGTGGTCTGGGCCTAAGCAAGGAATGCAGAGGGAATGAAAATCCTTATGCGGTATTTGCTTCCCACATGAAATACAATTATTAACTTTGTCTGACATCGGTCTGAGGCAAGAAAAGTTTCCCCAATGGGGTACTTAGCTTTGAAGAAGACTTCGGTTGCAAAATTTTCGTAATTTCAGGAGCTGGCCGACCGGCACTTGCGAACTGCTTCTGCTTCGGGCACCGCACGGCAAGAAAGACTGAAGAAAATGGTGTCGGCTGGTTCTTTTATACCCCTGTCGCACTGACGTCAGGGAGGGAGCGACGACAACTGACGCCAGACCTAGACTTTGGAATTCGACCGCCGAGGACCCGCCTGACGGCAGGAGAACCCATCTGTTATGACTGCAGCTGTATGCACGATGAACATCAGCTCCACGGCGGCCCCACCACACTATCCGGTGCCTCCATCCTGGTCTGCCTACAGCAAATAAATACTGGAAAAGCACCCCTGCTAGAACGGCGCCCTAGGCGACCGCCTAGTTGGCCTATGCCTTAGGCCGGCTATGGCCGGCTCGGATCCATATCGGATCCAAAACTCACAGGTTGATGATCAAATGAAGTTAACTACCTCAGATTATTTTATAATCAGTATTCCCTAAAGTTATAGGTCTGCAGTTTCTTATATCTTTCCTTTCAGCTTTTTCTATACAAATTTTATTACCCCACTACATATTTTTCCTGCAACATCCCTTTATCAAACCTTTCATGTAATACTTTACAGAAAACCACCTTTTTTCCATTTCCATTTGCTTGTACAATTCATAACTTAGCCTATCTAATCCTGGTGTTGACTCTTTACTCCATTCTTTTATTATTTCCTGCATTTCTTCCAATGTAATCTCTTTTACCAGTTCTGCTTTAATACCTTCAGATATTTTAACACACCATTCCGGTTTCTCAACTTCTTCCTTTTCATACATTTCACCTACAAATCTTTCCACTACTTCCATTATTTTTTTTTGTTTACACCTTACACCACCATTTTCATCTCATGTTTTAATTTCTCATCAAAATCATCCCTATACCTGAATAGTCTTCAGTTCCTAAAGGCTATATAATCTTGTTTCCCCACAACGCCTCAATTATATTCCTTTTCTCTTTTTTGGTACATCTTTTTTTTATAATAAGCACACAGCCTAGTATATACCTATAAAGCTAATGACCACCAGGGCCTTTAAAAGTCTAGCTGTGCAATCCAAACCAATTGTGCTCCTATGTATCATGAGTGTTTATTAGGAAGGGATATGTTAGGAAGTTTCTACAGGTGTGAAAGAAACAAATCTGTTAGGGGAAAAATTTAAAGTGTGCACACCCTTAAACTAACACTTTGTTGTGTGTGCATACCCTTAAACTAATACTTGTTGAAGCACCTTTTGATTTAATTACAACATTCAGTCTTCTTGGGTACACACCTGCCATCAATTAAAGAGATTATGATTAACCCTAAATAAAGTTCAGCTGTCCTAGCAGGATTTTTCTGACATTTACTCAGTTGCTTGCTACAGCAAAAGCCATGGTTCACAGAGAGCTTACAAAGCATCAAGGGGATCTCATTGTTGAAAGGTATCAGTCAGGAGAAGGGTAGAAAAAAATGTCCACAGCACTGGATATACCATGGAACACAGTGATGACAGTCATCAAAAAGTGGAGAAAATATGGGACAACAGTGACATTGCAAAGAAAGTACAGTTGTGTAAACTTACCATAAATGTAGATGTTCAAGTGTATTCACAGCTGCAGGCATCACACTTGGGATATCCTGCCAGGGGTAGCCCTCAGTCGGCCTGAATACCACAGGCTTAGTATTTCTGCACCGGTTGCTGTCTCTTCAAGACTGACATCAGAGGTATAAAAACAGGCAACCGATGCCGTTACATCAGTTTTTCTTGCCCCAAATGTCAGGAGACCCCAAATAGGGAGCTAAGTTATGGTGGAAAAACACCACCAGTAAAAAGTAAATACCAATAGCCCAGTAAGGAGTGAGGAAGAGAGACAGAAAGAGAGAGACAAGGGGGCTGGAGGGTGAGAAACCAGGACTGCAACAGTGAATACACTCAAACATCTACATTTATGGTAAGTGTACACAACTGCACTATGTTCTTCATGTTTCACTGTTGCAGTCAACACATTTGGTTTGATTCCCAAAGCTGAAGAATGGGTGGAGGCAGTCAAGAAGAGTTGGGGTTGGCTAGTATGCCCTGCAGGACTGCTTTTGCAAAGCCCATCCTGGATTTGGAAAAGATAGGCAGGTGGTAATGCTTGGTGAAGGTATGAACAGAACTCCAAGTAGCAGCTTCCAGAATGTCCATGGTAGGGACTCCTCTGAGAAAGGCTGTAGAGGATGAAGTTGCCCTAGTGGAATGCGTTCTGACCCCCTGAGGGGGTGGTTTCCCATGGTGTTTTTAACATAAATGGATACAGTGTGCTATCCATTTGGAGATGGTTTGTTTTGATATGGCCTTGCCCTCTGCCCCTGGTGCAAAGCTGACTAGTAACTGGTTAGATTTCCTAAAGGGCTTAGTCCCATCAAGGTAGAATCTGAGCTGTCTATGCACATCTAAGGAGTGCAGGATTCTTCCCCCCTTTTTTGAGGATTAGGGAACAAAGGTGGGCAAATGGATAGACTGGTTGAGAGCCACACTGGACACCACTTTAGGCATGAAAGTTGGGTTGGTCCTGAGGGAGACCCTTTCAGCATGAAAAATAATGAAGGGTTCTGCAGCCATAAGTGCTTGCAGCTCAGACACTCTTCTAGCTGAAGTGATGGCCAGAAGCAAAGCTGTTTTCCAAGAGAGAAATTTTAACTCTGCTGATGCTGCAAGCTCAAAGTGGGGAAGTGTGAGCTTTTCCAATACAAAGTTAAGGTCCCAAGCAGGGGTGGGGGCTCTTCTTGGTGGCCTTAAGTTGTTAGCCCCTCTCAGGAACTGCTTGATGAGAGGGTGAGAGAAGAGAGGTGGCAACGTGCTGAAATGATCAGAGATGGCAGAGGCATGGATCTTAATGGAAGAGAAGGACAGGCCTCTGTGGAGTAGGTCTGCTAGGTAATCCAGGAAAAGAGGTAAGGAGGGCTGTGCTGTACCCGCTCCTTTAGTGTGAATCCAGGAACAATACCTTTTCCACTTGTTAGCATAGGATTTCCTTGTACTGGGTCGTCTGGCTTCACGTATGACGTCCAGTACTTGCTTGCTTAGGCTGGCTACTGGAGGAGAATTCAAGGAATAAGCCAGGCTGCAATGTTCACGGTTTGCAACTGTGGATGCAAGAAAGTACAGTTTTGTACCTACCATAAATGTAGATGTTCGAGTGCTAATACAGCTGCAGTCATAACAGATGGGTTCTCCTGCCATCAGGCGGGTCCTCGGTCGGCCGAATTCCAAAGTCCAGGTCCGGCGTCGGTTGTCGTCGCTTTCCTTCCTGATGTCAGTGCGACAGGGGTATACAAGACACAGCCAACGCCATTTTCTTCAGTCTTTCTTGCCCCAGATGTCAGGTGCCCCCAGAAGGAAGGCAATATATATATATATATATATATAATCATGCAATGCAATATAATCAAAAATCAGTAGTTGCAAGCAAATACACCATAGAGGGATAACCCAATCAGGTTGTAAGATGAGGAGTTAGCCACTAGGTCTGTACCCAGAGGGGAAGGAGGGAGGGAAACCTGGACTGCAGCTGTATTAGCACTCGAACATCTACATTTATGGTAGGTACAAAACTGTACTATGTTCATCGTGCATACAGCTGCAGTCATAACAGATGGGTAGAATCCCAAAGCTACGCACAGGGTGGTAGGCACTAGGTGGAACTGGGAGGAGCCAGAATGCACTGCAACACAGCAGTGGCAAAGCCTGCTCTAATTTTGGAGTATAAAGGTAGGTGGTAGTGTTTAGTGAAGGTATGCACAGAACTCCAAGTGGCTGCCTCCAAAATATCTTTGGTAGGGACTCCTCTGAGGAAGGCTGCAGAGGTAGCTGTGGCCCTTGTGGAGTGGGATCTGATGCCTGCAGGTACAGCTTTACCATGAAAGGAGTAACAAAACCGTATGCAGTGGCCTATCCATTTTGAAATTGTCTGTTTGGAAATTGGCTTCCCTTGAGCTCCTACAGCATAGGACACAAAGAGTTGTTCTGATTTCCTGAAAGGCTTTGTTCTGTCCAAATAGTAACGTAGCTGTCTATGGATGTCTAAGGAATGTAGCAGCCTTTCCCCTTTGTTTTGAGGATTCGGGTAAAAGGTAGGTAAGTGTATGGCCTGATTTAAAGCTACCCTGGATACTACCTTAAGCATAAATGACGGGTTGGATCGTAGGGAAACCCTGTCCTGATGGAAGATGAGAAAGGGCTGCACAGCCATGAGGGCTTGTAGTTCCGAGACCCTACGAGCTGAGGTAATAGCCAGAAGGAAAGCTGTTTTCCAGGACAAATATTGCAAATCTGTTGAGGCAGCTGGTTCAAAGGGAGGCAATGTTAATTTTTCTAGAATGTAATTAAGATCCCAGGCTGGTATTGGTTGTTTCCTTGGAGGTCTTATATTCTTAGCCCCTCTGAGGAACTGCCTTAAGAGTGGGTGAGAGAATAAGGGTGGATCAGTGTTGTATTCTGCAGAAATGGCTGAGGCATGGATTTTGATGGAGGAAAATGAAAGTCCACTGTTCAACAGCTCAGCTAGATATTGTAATATCTGAGGCAAATTCAGTTTTCTAGGATCCTGGCCTTTTCTCATTCCAAGCGTAAAACCGTTTCCATTTTGCAGAGTAAGCTTTTCTAGTAGATGGCCTTCTGGCCTCCAAAATGACATCCTGCACCTCCTTGGAGAGTAGGGTCTGCTGTGGTGTTAAGGAATTTTCCATGCAGCCAGATTGAGTGTTTTCAGCTGACTGTGAAGAGTTTTGTAGCTGTGCTGAGTCAGGAGAAGAGGCATTAGAGGTAGGGTCCAGGGAGGAGAATGTGTTAGGCTCCTCAGGAGTGGGTACCAGTGTTGTCTTGGCCAGTCTGGAGCAATCAGTATCATCTTTGGTCTGTCTGCTCTTGCTTTCAAGAGCACCTTGGGCAGTAGAGGCAAAGGTGGGAAGGCGTAAACTGCCCGTGCTGCCCAACTGAAAGAAAGGGCGTCCACTCTCCAGGCCTTTGGATGAAATGTCCTTGAGCAGAATTTTGTCAATTGATGATTCTTGTGGGAGGCAAAGAGATCTATGTCTGGCCTTCCCCACGCTTGGATTATCTTTGTAAACACTTGAGGATGCAACTTCCATTCGTGCGGGTCTGTCATATTTCTGCTTAGATTGTCTGCCAGCGTGTTTTCCAAACCTGGCAGGTACTGTGCTTGAAGCTCGATTTGCCATTCCAGAGCCATGTTCCAAAGTGACATGTCCAGCCGCACAGGGGGTATGAATGTGTTCCTCCTTGTTTGTTTATGTACCACATTACTGTGGTGTTGTCTGTTCTTATCAATAATTGCCCTGGATGCAGGAGGTCCTTGAAAGCTGTAATTGCATTTATCACTGCTAGCATTTCCTTTTGATTGATGTGAAGGTGCTTTTCCTTTTGGGACCATTTGCCCTGAATGCACCTGTCTGTCATGTGTGCCCCCGAGGCGTAGTCTGAGGTGTCTGTTGTGATGACTTGATTTGCTTGAGGCTTGCAGAATGGTAGACCTGTGTTTGTTTGGCATGCTTGGGCCCACCATAGAAATTCCTTTTGTAAACATGGAATTAGTGGTATTATTGTTTCCAAACTGTGGCTATGTTGAGACCATAGGTTTTTTAGGTACCACTGAAGTTTCCTCATATGCAACTTTGCACATGGGATTAGAAGAATGCAAGATGCCATGAAGCCCAGAGCCTGCAGGATTTTCCTTGCAGTTAGCCTGGTACAATTTGCTAGCATCTTGAAGTACTGAGTTAGTTGCCCCTGTTTTTCTGGTGTAAGATAGGCCATCTGGGTGTTTGTGTCCAAGTTGGCACCCAGGAAAATTATTTTCTGAGATGGTGTTAGCCTGGATTTCTCTTTGTTGACTGTGTATCCCAGAAAATTCAATAACCGTGTTACATAAGCCAGACGTTCCAGAAGTATGTGTTTGCTGTCCGCTTGGATCTGGCAATCGTCCAAATAAGGGTAAATTTGTATCCCTTGAAGTCTACAGTAGGCAATTACTGATGCCAGGCATTTCGTGAATACTCTGGGCGCAGTAGATAAGCCAAAGGGCAATGCAGAGAATTGATAGTGGATTGAACCTGCAAGAAATCTGAGGTATCTTCTGCAGCTTTGTCTGATTGGGACAAGCAGGTATGCCTCCTTGAGGTCCAATGTTACCAGCCAAGACTCCTTGCCCAGCATGGGAAGAAGCTGCTGTAAGGTGAGCATCTTGATTTTTGATGCAGTAGAAATGTGTTTAGGATGGATAAATCCAAAATGGGTCTCCAATCGGTTCCCTTCCTTGGTACCAGGAATAGTCTGGAATAAAAACCTTGACCTTGCTCGTGAGTAGGTACCTCTTGAATAGCTTTTATGTCCATGAGCTTTGAAATTTGTATTTGAGCCTCTGCCCTTTGATTGTGTGGCAGGTTCGGCATGCCTCTCATTTTTGGAAGAGTGTGAAAATGAAATCTGTAGCCTCTGTTTATAATGTCCAGGATCCATTTGTCTTTTGTGACAATATGCCAATTTTTTGAAAATAATGCTAGCTTTCCTCCCAAGGGTGCTGCCATCTGAGCCTTGCTTGGCATGCAAAGGGGAAAGTCATTGGGTTTGTTTCCTGTATTGTTGTGCACTGTCTTCACCACCTCTTGGTTCTGGAGATTGTCATTGTCTGCCTCTATATGATCCTTGAGATTGTCCTCTGCCCCTTGTGCGCCTGTATCTACCTCTTTGGGGCTTGTCCGTGGCTGGAAAGGACCAGTTTTTTGAAGGCCAATTTCTGCTAAAAATGCGGTGGTTGTACCTGTAGAAAAGCTTTGACAGTTTGCATAGATTTAGCTTTTTCTTCCATTTTCCGTAGTATCTCCTCAGCATTAGTACCAAATAATACATCCTTTTGTAAAGGAGCATCTAGTAGTTTAGCTTTAACATGATCAGGCAAGGTTTGTTCCCTAAGCCAGGCATGTCTACAAATAACTGATCCTGTAACAGCAGCTCTACTTGAGGCCTCTAGAGCATCATAGCCACATTGTAAGGTGTGTTTACCCACTTGTTCTGCACTATGCATCATATCCTGCAACTCCTTCAAATCTGGTTGTTCAGGTTGTGACATTTTATTCCTTAATTTTGATAACAGAAACTGCTGATATTTAAGCATATGGAACTGACAATTTAAGGCCCTCATGGCTAGGGTGGCCGAGGTATATACCTTTTTTCCCCACCTTTCTAAGCATCTAGACTCTCTCGGAAGGTAATGGATTCTTAGCAGTAGAGGCCTTCATTCCCTTGGGGCCTTGAGAAATGGTTTCAGGGTCAGCATTATGGCTTTTGTAAAGAAATTGGTGTGAGTTAGGAACTCTGTAGTACCTATCAGGCTTGACTGGGACAGGAGGCAGGGAATCCGGATTAAGGCAAGCCTCCGAGTAAACATCATCAAGTATGTCCAAGACAGGAGGTATCGCCAGAGGTCTGTGCTGAGGTAGCAAAAGAAATTCCCTAAGCCTTTTCTTGGAATCTGAAAATCTTGGCCTTCCCAATGGAAGTGTTCCCTCAAGGTATGCAAGGTTTCCCGAAGAAAAATCCTCTGGGGGATACAGAAGGAATGGACTGCTCTGCATCAGAATCTTCAAAAGGGGAGTGAGTGTTCCTCTTCATCAGAATGTTCTGAAATAATGGAGCCCTGGTCAGAAAGGAGAATCTTCCTCCACTCTGGGTCTCTTGTCCGGAGGGTTGGGAACCCTGATAATAGTAATTAAATCCTCAGCCATTTTGAGCATCTGCTTTTTAGGCATGGGGCCTGGAGATGGGCCCTGTGCAACAGGCCTCTTGGAATGCATGGCTGATTTAGACTTAGTAAAGGCCTTTATGGAAAAGGAAGAAGAAGGTCTGAAGACACCATGGGTGGAAGTGGACCTGTCCACATTAAGAGGCTCAACACTCACAGTGGCTTCGGTAGCTGTAGTCAGGGTATGGGCCGAGGAACCTGCGGTCTCGGTTACAGAAGACACCGCCAGAGAAGTGTCGTCGGTAGTCAGGGGCTGCGTAGGCGCCTCGCTGAGAACCGGACCAAGTGTAGCCGGTTTTGGCATGGTGTCGGTGGAGACCGCGGACCTCGCATGTCGGTCTTTGTCCTTGCGTTTTTTGGACAAAACAGTAGTCGGAGTCTCTGACGACATTTTATAATTAAAAGCTTTACCAAAAAAGTGCTGGGCGAACTCTGCCCGACGCTTAATAGTGCGTTTATTGAAAGTAGCACAAAAGCGACAGCCCGAGACGTCGTGGTCTGTGCCTAAACAAGGTATACAGAGGGAATGGAAATCCTTATGCGGTATTTGCTTCCCACAAGAAATACAATTGTTAACTTTGTCTGACATCGGTCTGAGGCAAGAAAAGTTTCCAACGGGTACTTAGCTTTAAAGAAGACTTTGGTTTCCAAATTTTCATAATTTCAGGAGCTGGCCGACCGGCACTTGCGAACTGCTTCTGCTTCGGGCACCGCGCGGCAAAAAAGACTGAAGAAAATGGCGTCGGCTGTGTCTTATATACCCCTGTCGCACTGACGTCAGGAAGGAAAGCGACGACAACTGACGCCGGACCTGGACTTTGGAATTCGGCCGACCGAGGACCCACCTGACGGCAGGAGAACCCATCTGTTATGACTGCAGCTGTATGCACGATGAACATCTGTCCCTCCTGCTGAGTCAGGAGAGTTGTGATCTGGGGCAGGTGTCATGGGGGCACTGGTGACAGACTACGCAGTAGTGGGTAGCACTGTTGGCGTGGCCAGTCTGGGGAAATCAGGATTGCTCTTGGTCTTTCCTCCCTTATCTTGAGTAATACTCTTGTAAGAAGAGGCAGAGGAGGAAATGCATAGATTGAGAGGTTTGCCCACTAGAAGGATAGGGCAGCCACTTTCCAGGCCTCGCTGTGAGGTACCCTGGTACAGAATTTGCTGAGCTGGTGGTTGTGGGGGAAGGAAAATAGGTCCACCTCCTGGGTACTCCATTTCTGGGTCACAAGACTGAAGGTGTTGTGGTTTAAGTGCCACTCGTGTGGGTCTAGGAGATTACTGCTTAAGTTGTCTGACCGGAGAGTTTTGGTTGCCTGGGAGGAATTGAGGTTGCAGGTGAATATGCAAGGCTGAGGCCGTGTTCCACAGGGTCATGGCTAGCCTGCATAGTGGGTAAGAGTGGGTTCCCCCCTGCTTGTTGACGTACTACATCACAGTGGTGGTGTTGGTTTTGATTAGTAGGGGCCCCATGAGAGTAGGGATCTGAAAGCTGTCAGAGTGTGCTGAACAGCTAGCATCTCTTTTTGGTTGATGTGCAGATGAATTTGATTTGGGCTCCAGTGGCTCTGAATGCACCTGCCATCTAGATGTCCACCCCAGGCATAGTTTGATGCGTCTGTGGTTAGGGTCTGGACGGTGGGGGTTGTGTAAAGGGAAGCCCCTTGTTGTGGTTGCATGCTGCTGCCAAACAAAGGAACTCTTTCCCTAGACAAGGTATTATAGGAATGATAGTTTCCAGGCACTGAGAATGTTGGCACCAAAGACTTTTTAAGTACCACTGAAGTTTCCTCATATGCAGTCTGGCATATGGAATTAGTAGAATGCAGGAGGCCATGAACCCTACAGCCTGCAAAATTTTCCTTGCGGATAGCTGGATTCTGGTGGCCATTTGAGCGAAGTAGCCTGTCAGATAGGCTTATTTTTCTGGAGTAAGAAATGCCATCTGGGTTGCTGTGTCCAAGCTTGCTCCCAGGAATACAATTTTTTGACTGGGGACTAGTTTGGATTTCTTTTCATTGACAGTGTACCCCAGGGAGGTTAAAAGGTCTTTTACAAATATGAGGTGCTGCAATAGCTTTCCCTGACTGTCCGCCCGAATCAGGCAATCGTCCAAGTAAAGGTAAATTTGAATATTTCTCTGTCTGTAGTAGGCAATGGCTGGAGCCAGGCATTTTGTGAAAACTTTGGGAGCAGTGGATAAGCCAAAGGGAAGTGCAGAGAACTGATAATGCATAGATCCTGCCCTGAAACGTAGATATTTCCTGCAGGAGTACCTGAATGGGATGTGCAGATAGGCCTCCTTTAGGTCTAGGGTGGCTAACCAGGCATCTTTTGATAGCATAGGGAGAAGCTGCTGTAGGGTGAGCATTTTGAATTTTGGTACCACCAGAAAGGTGTTTAGAATGGATAGATCTAAGATTGGGTGCCATGTCCCCTCTTTTCTGGGTACCAGGAAAAGTCTGGAATAAAAACCTTGGCATATCTGTTCTGCAGGAACAGGCTGAATTGCCCTTATGGAGAGCAGGGACTGAACTAGGTTTTGTGCCTCTGCCCACTGGTTTGGAGGAAGGTCTGGGAACCCTTTTGGGGTTGGCAGCATGTGGAAATAAAATTTGTACCCCTGGGATACTATGTAGGGACCCATCGATCGTTGGTGATGGAGACCCAGTTTTTTGCATGGTTGGCAAGTTTTCCTACTACGGGCACGAACAATTGGGCAGAGGTGAGTAGTGGAGTTGAGAAGTCATTGTGAATTCTTTCCGTAAGGGGGTGGCTTAGCACTCCCTGTTTTAGAAGTGGAGGTACTCCATTGTTTAGATCTCTGCATACCCTGAGACTGTAATCTGGGGGGGGGGGTTGTTTCCCCTGGGTCTAGTTTGAGTTGGCCTTGAGGAGGCTGGAAAGGACCAATGTTTTGAGGGGCAATGCCTACTGAATCTTGGAAGCTGTACTTGCAAAAAATCTTTGACTGTCTGCATAGACTTAGCCTTTTCTTCCATCTTTTTTTTTACACCTCTTCTGTTTTGGTGCCAAACAGATTGTCCTTGTGCAAAGGAACGTCCAATAATTTTGACATGACATGGTCTGGCAAGGTCTGCTCCTTAAGCCAGGCATGCCTTCTAAGTACAGAACCTGTGACTGCTGCCCTGCAAGATGCTTCTAGAGTGTCAAACCCACATTGCAGGGTATGCTTGCTGACCTGGCTTGCAGAATGCATAAACTCCTGTAATTCTTTATTTTCTGCACAGTCAGGAAAGGTAGATAATTTTTGCTTAATAAGTTCCATAGTATGTTGCTGGTATTTCAGCATGTGGAACTGACAATTCAATGCTCTAATGACAAGAGTTGCAGAGGTGTATACTTTTTTACCCCATCTGTCTAAAGCTTGGGAATCCCTGTCCGAGGGGGTGGGATTTTTAACTGTAGTTGCTTTTATTCCTTTAGGTGCTTGGGAGATGACCTCTGGGTCAGCAGTAGGATTTGTGAAGAGAAATTTGTGAGAATCAGTCCGGTTTCCTTGGAGCAGGGGTAAAGTATCAGGAGTTAGACTGGATTCCATAAAGACCTCATCCACAACATCCAGAACAGAAGGGATAGCTAAGGGTCTGTGCTGTGGTAAATCTAAAAATTCCCTGAGTCTCTTTTTGAATTGAGGATAATCCTGGCATTCCCAATGGAAATGCTCTCTCAAAGTATGTAAGGTTTCACCAAAAGAGAAGTCATCTGGAGGGAAGGCAGAAAGGATGGCTTCCTCTGCATCTGAATCCTCAGACAGATAAAGGCATGTCTTCATATTCAGAAACCTCAGAGTCATTGGACTCCTGGTCAGATAAAGCTGCTGGGGATAAGTCTCTCTCTCTTTTTTTTTTTTTTTTAGCAGGGGAAGGCTGGCATCTCCTAATCAGCATGATCAGGTTTTAAGCATCTAAGACTGTGGCAAGGAAGCGGTCGTTTGAGTTTGGGTCGTCGGTTTTTTAGGCATAGCTCGTATTCTTGGTCTTAGAAACTCAGTAGATTTAGAAAGAACTGAAGATGCAAAAGAATCAGTAGTGCGAAGAACTTCCTCAGAAGCCGGTGCCTGCACAGCGGCTCCGGACCCATCCAAGGTAGAGACATCCGTAGGTTCTGTAGTCAAAGAAGAGTCTCGCGGCATACCGGACTCCGAACGGGTCTCTGTAGCAGCCTGCAAATCCATCGAAGCAGGCATAAGGGGCTGTGAAAGCACCTCACTGAGTACCGGCGAATTGGCGACTAGCTTAACGGAAGGGTAGTCGGCAGTTTTGGACCTGTGCGGTCTGTCTCTGTCTTTATACTTATGTTTCTTTGGAAGATCAGTAGTCGGATGGCTTACCGAAGCCATTTTGGAATATGGAGATCGAGAATGAAAATATTTAGCTACAATATGGGCCCGACAACGAATAGTTCAGGAGTTGAACAAAGCACAAAACTGACAGCGAGGTATGTCGTGGTCTGGGCCTAAACAGGTGACGCAGTAAGAATGGAAATCTCGGTGTAGTATTTGCTTTCCACAGGAGAGACAATTGTTAACTTTTTCTGACATTGTTTAGAGCAAGAAAAAAGGATCCCCAATGGGATCTCCTGTATTCTCCATATGTCTGGGCTGTGGGGTAAGGTTACAAGACAGAAGCCTTTTCTTACACAGAAAAACATCCAGGCCCGGCTAAAATTTGCAAAACAATACATCAAGTCTCCCAAAAGCATGTGGGAAAATATGCTATGGTCTGATGAGACAAAGCTTGAACTTTTCGGTCACAATTCCAAAAGGTACGTCTGGCACAAAAACAAGACTTTGCATCACCAAAAGAGCACCATCCCAATGGTAAAGCATGGTAGTGGCAGTATCATGCTTTGGGGTTGCTTTTCTTCAGCTGGAACTGGGGCTTTAGTCAAGGTGGAGGGAATTATGAACAGTTCCAAACACCAGTCACTTTTGGGCCAAACCTTCAGGCATCTGTTAGAAAGCTGAAGATGAAGAAGAATGTCAGCACAACAATGACCCCAAGCATACATCCAAATCAACAGAAGAATGGCTTCACCAGAAGAAAATTAAAGTTTTGGAACGGCCCAGCCAGAGCCAAGACCTAAATCCAATAGAAAATCTGTGGGGTGACCTGAGGAGGGCTGTACACAAGAGATGCCCTCACAATCTGACAGATTTGGAACGCTTTTGCAAGGAAGAGTGGGCAAATACTGCCAAATCAAGATGTGCCATGCTGACAGACTCCTACCCAAGAAGACTGAATGGTGTAATTAAATCAGAAGGTGCTTCAACAAAGTATTTCTTTAAGGGTGTGCACACAAAAAGTACAGTTGTGTACCTACCATAAATGTAGATGTTCTAGTATATTCACTGTTGCAGTCATTACTCTTGAGTTATCCTGCTGGCAGGCTGCCCACAGTCGGCCTGAATTCCAAAGTCCTGGTCCGGCGTCGGTTGCTGACGTCAGTGAGCCAGGGGTATAAAAGATGCAGCTGACACCATTTTCTTCAGTTTTTCTTGCCCCAGAAGTCAGGTGCCCCGAAAAGGGTAGGCTAAATAGATTATGCCAAAAAAACATGGATGCACTAAAGTAAACATTTCCTCCATCTACAAGCAAATACACCACAGAGGTTGTATAGAATAGAGAAGTACAGATAAGACCCAGCAAATGAAAGGGGGGATGGTGGGAGGGAAACCTGGACTGCAACAGTGAATACACTCGAACATCTACACTTATGGTAGGTACACAAAGTACAGTTGTGTACCTACCATAAATGTAGATGTTCAAGTGTATTCACTGTTGCAGTCATTACACTTGGGTTGTCCTGCGGGCAGGCTACCCGCAGTCGGCCTGAAATCCAAAGTCCTGGTCCGGCGTCTGTTGCTGTCGCCTCTTCCCTGATGTCAGTGCGCCAGGGGTATAAAAGATGCAGCCAACGCCATTTTCTTCAGTTTTTCTTTCCCCAGATGTCAGGTGCCCCCAAAAGGGTAGGTTGTAAAAATTATGATCATAAAAAAGCATGCACATAACCTTCATCTACAAGCAAATACACCATATAGGTTGTATAGAATAGATAGGTACAAATAAGTCCCAGCAAAGAAAAAGGGGGGATGGTGGGAGAGTAACCTGGACTGCAACAGTGAATACACTCGAACATCTACATTTATGGTAGGTACACAACTGTACTATGTTCATCGTGTTTCACTGTTGCAGTCATTACACTTGGGTTGAATCCCAAAGCTGAGGTTGGAGTGGGTATGAGGCCCTGCAGAACTGCAGTGGCAAAGCCTGCTCTGGATTTAGAGTAGAGAGGTAAATGGTAGTGCTTTGTAAAAGTGTGCACTGAAGTCCATGTTGTAGCCTCCAAAATATCCTTGGTTGGTACTCCTCTGAGGAAGGCTGCTGAAGTGGCTGCTGCTCTGGTAGAATGTGGCCTAATGCCCTTGAGCACTGATTTGCCATGTTGTGAATAGCAGAAACGAATGCAGTGGCCTAGACATTTTGAAATAGTCTGCTTTGAAATGGCTTTTCCTTGGGAACCTGCAGCATATGCCTTAAGAGTTGCTCAGTCTTTCTAAAGGCTTTAGTCTTGTCCAAGTAAAAGCGTAGCTGTCTGTGTATGTCCAAAGTATGCAGAAGTCTTTCCCCCTTATTCTGTGGGTTTGGATAAAAGGTAGGCAAATGTATAGTTTGGTTAAGAGCCACGCTGGACACTACCTTAGGCATAAATGTTGGGTTTGTCCTTAGAGAAACCCTGTCCTGATGGAAAATAATAAAAGGTTCCACAGCCATTAGTGCCTGTAACTCTGAGACTCTTCTTGATGAAGTTATTGCCAGGAGAAGAGCGGTTTTCCATGACAAATATTTTATCTATGCTGTATTGGCAGGCTCAAAAGGAGGCAGTGTGAGTTTTTCCAAGACAAAATTGAGGTCCCATGTAGGTATTGGAGCTCTCCTTGGAGGTCTTATGTTTTTAGCCCCTCTGAGAAACTGTCTTAGCAGTGGATGAGAAAAAATAGGTGGTTCTGTATTGTAGTGAGCTGAAATGGCAGAGGCATGGATCTTAATTGATGAGAAAGATAGGCCTTTGTCCAGCATTTCAGTTAGGTATTGCAAAATCTGAGGTATATTTGGTTCAAGTGAGTCAATTCCCTGCGCTTGGTTCCAAGCACAGAATCTCTTCCATTTGTCTGCATAAGATTTTCTTTTGCTGGGCCTCCTGGCCTCCAAAATAACATCCATAACTGCTTTAGAGAGAGGTGTGTTCTGAATGATTGCATTATCCGCCATGCAGCCAGATTTAGGGTTCTGAGTTGGCTGTGCAGGATCTGATTGTTCTGTTGGGTCAGCAAATGATGTATTAGAGGTAATGTCCAGGCTGGGCCTTGAGACAAGCTCTTTAGGATTGGGTACCAGTGCTGGCGTGGCCAGTCTGGGGCAATCAGAATAATTTTTGGCTTCTCTTGTCTGACCTTTAGGAGTACCTTGGAGAGGAGAGGCAGAGGAGGGAAGGCATATACTGTAAGGGCTTTCCAGCTGAATGAAAGGGCGTCCACTTTCCATGCTTGCTTGTGATAAGTCCGAGTGCAGAATCTCTGTAGCTGGCTGTTGTGAGGGGAAGCGAATAGATCTATGTCTGGGCATCCCCATTTCCCTGTTATCATGTTGAGGATTTGTGGGTCCAGTTTCCACTCGTGAGGATCCATGAGGTTTCTGCTTAGTTCGTCTGCCAAAGTATTTGTCTTTCCTGGCAGGAATTGTGCTTGCAGATGTACTTGATAAGTCAATGCTGTGTCCCACAAAGTCATGGCTTGCCTGCAGAGGGGGTAGGAATGTGTGCCCCCTTGCTTGTTTATGTACCACATGACTGTAGTATTGTCCGTCTTTATCTGTAGTTGTCCTGGATGAAGTACGTCCTTGAAGGCTGTCAGGGCATTTTGTACAGCTAGCATCTCTTTTTGATTGATATGAAGATGCATTTGGTTTGTGGGCCATGTGCCCTGTATACATTTTCCTGCCATGTGCGCCCCACAGGCATAATCCGATGCATCTGTTGTTAGTGTTTGCCTGGCAGTGGGTAAGGTGGATGGCTGTCCCTTGTTGTGGTGACAGGCCTGTGCCCACCATTGAAATTCCTATTGCAGGCAGGGAATGAGAGTAATTACTGTTTCCAGGCTGTGGCAATGTTGAGTCCAAACACTTTTTAGAAACCATTGTAGTTTCCTCATATGCAGTCTTGCATATGGAATTAGTAGAATGCAGGATGCCATGTAGCCCAGAGCCTGCAGAATTTTTCTTGCAGATAACTGGGTCTTTGTTGCCATGTCTTTGAAGTAAGAAGTCAGATGCCTTTGTTTGTCTGGCATGAGATAAGCCATCTGGGCAGTTGTATTTAAGCTTGCACCCAGGAATATTATCTCTTGAGAGGGTACTAGTTTTGATTTCTTTTCGTTTACTGTGTACCCTAGGCAAATTAGTAATCTTTTTACAAACACCAGATGCTGCAGTAGAATATATTTGTCCTTTGCTTGAATAAGGCAGTCGTCGAAGTAGGGATATATTTGAATTCCTCTGTCTGCAAAATGCAATTACTGGTGCCAGGCATTTTGTGAAGACCCTGGGCGCAGTAGATAAGCCAATGAGCAGTGCAGAGAATTGGTAGTGCAGTGAGCCAGCTATGAATCTGAGGTATCTTCTGCAAGATTGTCTGATTGGGACATGCAGGTATGCCTCTTTGAGGTCCAAAGTTACAAGCCAAGCCTTCTTGTCCAGCATGGGCAGAAGCAACATTTTGAATTTTGGGACATCCAGAAAAGTATTTAGAATAGACAGGTCCAAAATTGGTCTCCAGACTTTGTCCTTTCTTGGTACTAAGAAAAGTCTTGAGTAAAATCCTTGTCCCTGCTCTTGGTGTGGCACTGGCTGAATAGCCCCCATGTTCATGAGAGATGAAACTTGTTTTTGTGCCTCTTGCCATTGATTGCGTGGCAGGTCTGGCATGCCTTTTGCCTTTGGAAGGGTGTGAAAGTGGAACCTGTAACTATATTTAAGACCCATTTGTTCTGGGTGATCTTGTGCCAGTTTTGTGAAAAAAGTGCTAGCTTTCCCCCTAAGGGTGCTGCCAAAAAATAAGTGCTTGGCATTGGCAGAGGGAAGTAATTGGGACTGTTTTCTATAAGGCTGTGATTTGTCTTCTCCGCTTTTGGAGGTAGAAGCACCCCATTGTTTGGGCCTGTATGAGTCCTAGTGCTGTTGCCTGCCTCTATGGTGTCTGAATCTGCCTCTTTGTGGTCTGTCTGACACTGGAAAGGACCAATTCTTAGAGGGCCAGTTCCTGCTAAATCTGGGTGGCTGTACCTGTATGAAATCCTTTACTGTCTGCATAGATTTTGCCTTATCCTCCATTTTCTTTAACACCTCCTCTGCCTTAACACCAAACAAAGTATCATGCTGTAATGGAGCATCCAATAATTTTGCTTTAACATGATCAGGCAGATTCTGTTCCTTTAACCAAGCATGCCTTCGAATAACAGAACCTGTACCTGCGGCCCTGCACGAGGCCTCCAGTGAATCACAGCCACATTGCAAAGTATGTTTTCCCACTTGTTCAGCTGCATGCAATAAATCCTGCAAATCTTTGTTCTCAGAACATTCAGAATTTGTCATCATTTTTTTGTTTTAACAAAGACATTAAGTATTGCTGATATTTGAGCATATAAAACTGACAATTTAAAGCCCTTACAGCCAAAGTAGCAGAAGTTGCTGGTGTGAATGACCTGAGACGTACCTCCCTGGACTACATGAAAAGAGACATACAGGAGCTCTCTGAGCATGTAGCCCAGGCCGGTATAACCCTGACCTTCAGTAGCATCTTACCCTCACCAAGAATGATGCCACAATATGAAGACAAGATGATCAATTTCAACAATTGGCTTAAGTATTGGTGTCATTCAAAGGGGATCCAATGCCTGTCTGCCTGGGATGAAATGCTCAACAAGCCACAATTCTTCGCTAGGGACGGCTTGCACCTGTCACTCCTGGGCTTTCGGATATTGGCAAAGGCTCTTGCCACCCCCATAGTGCCTTTTTTAGGCAAGGCTCAAAAGACAAACCCACCTCCATTAGGTATCACAAGGGATAAGAAACTAAGAGTAATGCTACTCAACGCCAGAAGTTTAAACCTTAAGATGCACACACTCGAAACTCTCCTTAGCATGGAGAACATCGATATCTGTGCAGTAACAGAAACCTGGTTCAAGGCTCCCGAGAGCACCCCAGCACTATCAGGTTATACCTCATACCATGTTTTTCGGCCCCAAAACTTGGACCGAACCACAAAAGGAGGGGGAGTATCAATATTCGTCAAAGATACTCACACCTCTAGGTTGATGGCACAGCACGAAGCATCAGAGACTATCCATGTGCAACTAACAGTGCGTAAAACTAACTTCCAGTTTATAGCCTGCTACAGACCACCCTCCCAAACCCAGGAACCCCACTCGGCCTTCCTGAGAACACTAGAAAATATGAAGGTCTCTCCAAACACCATGATATTGGGTGACTTCAACTACCCTAACATAGACTGGGAGCATTACTCTAGCTCCAACACCCTAGCCCAAAGGTTCCTAGAATTTATAAACTCAAATGCTATGGAACAACTTGTTGCCACTCCCACAAGAGGGGAAAACATACTGGACCTGATTATCACCAACATGGGGACTCTATGCTCCAGACCAGAAGTGTATCCCTCACTGGTAAGATCAGACCATAAACTAATTTCACTAGATATTCACATCCCGACCCCAGCCCCTGCCCAGAAAACCACAGTGAAAAACTTCTCTAAAGCAAATTTCACACTCCTCAAAACCGAGGTGGAATCCTTCAAAGCCCCGGGCCTGTGGAAAATACGGCCCAGACCGCAGAATCCTTTATAAACGCATTCTATGAACACATTCAGGAATGCATGGATCATGCAATCCCAAATAAAACCAAGACCCAATCCTCCAAAGTTAGGCGTCCTGTCTGGTGGACCCCAGCCATAAACAAGCTATACAATAGAAGGAGGAAGCTACTACATGACAGAGCAAAATCCCAAAAAGGGGAGGCATCTCTGATCAGTATTAGCAAAAAACTACGGGCACTCATAAAATCGTCTAAGGCCAGCTGGGTGGGAATTCCCAGATATGCTCAGAATTAGTCCAAAATGACAAAAAATACACCGAACCCACAGACATTGCCAACATCCTAGCTGACAGGTTCAGCGCAAACTTCTCCCCCACTTCCCCACCAAAAGGGCAAATATCTATCCCAGCAGAGTGCTGCCCCTCTGACATCTCAGATGCTCAGGTAAGAGCCGCCCTCTCCAAAGCAAAAAACACAGCATCAATGGGACCAGACGGTGTCCCGGGCTACGTCCTACATGAACTCCAAGAAGAACTAAACCCAAACATAAAACTACTGTTTAATCTCAGCCTTACTACAGGATATGTACCCAAAGAGTGGCGTACAGCAACAGTGGTCCCTCTCCACAAAGGTGGTGCTTCAACGGATCCTGGAAACTATCGCCCCATAAGCTTGACTAGCTTGGTCTGCAAAGCTATGGAAAGGATCATCATGGACCTCATAAATAAAGATATTGGGGACCTACAGACACTGGATCCTACCCAGTTCGGCTTTGTTAAGGGCAAATCTTGCCTCTTAAACCTGGCGATTTCTTTGAAACAGTCACCAAGGCCACTGACGAGGGGAAGGTGGTCCACACAGCCTACCTGGACCTTGCAAAAGCCTTTGATACAATACCCCACTCGGGCATTATAGATAAGAGCACCAGCTTAAATATAAACCCCTATGTCACTAGATGGGTTGCAAACTGGCTCAAGGACAGAACCCACATGGTTAGACTTGCTGGAGCCATGTCAGACTCCAAACCAGTTACAAATGGCATCCCACAAGGCTCAGTCCTGGGACCACTCTTGTTTGGTATATATTTCTCGGAGGTACTGACTAACACGGAAGGACTGTGGCTGACCAAGTTCGCAGATGACTGCAAACTGGGCACCATAATAGACTCTCTAGCCAACACAAGCATCCTACAAAAGGGCCTCATAGAAACAGACAATTGGTGCCAGAGCTACGGCCTCAAGCTAAACGCCAAAAAGTGTATATTCATCCCCTTTGTCAAAAACAAAGTGCCCACAAATTACCACATAGGTGGTAATCCATTAAGTACGGAAGAAGTAATTAGGGACCTGGGGACCCAAGTTGATAGCAATCTCTCATTTGACAACCACGTGGCCAAAGTGGTTAGAAAAACATTTTATATAGCCCACCTAATCATGAAGGGATTCACATCTAGATCAGGGGAGGTCATCGTGCCTCTTTACTCATCCCTCATCAGGCCCATAATTGAGTACAATGCCCCTTTTGGGATGTACCTTACCAGACACCTGCAGCAACTGGAAAGACCCCAAAAGTACCTCACCAAGAGGATCAAAGGGCTCAAACAGATGCCATATGCTGCCCGGTTAAAGAAACTCCAGCTCTACTCAGTGGCATACCGCCTGCTCAGAGGCGATCTGTGCCTGACGTACAAAGCCATGTCCAACCCGGAGGAATTAATGGACATGCTGCACCTCAGAAAATCCAAATCCCATCAAGCAACGCGCTCGAGAGACTTGAACCTCAGCACTGAAATAAATAGGACATGCTGGAGGGACAGATTCATAACCCAGAGGCTCCCTTCACTCTGGAATAAAATCCCAGTCTAGGTTAGGCAGAGTCCCTCATTGACTCTCTTCAAGAGGAATCTTGATGAGTGGATGGGAGATAGTAGGTTTACCCCAGGTATCACATCTGTGTCACTGTTAGACAGAGGCACAGTATACTAACCTCGAAAAAGGGCATAGCAAAATTCATTTAAAATGGGTGGCGAAAGCCAAACACACTCTGGCTAGGCTTATAAATGCCCTAGGGCAGATAGCCTAGTATGAACCTATGAACCTATAAGTGTAAACCTTTTTCCCCAATCGGTCCAAAGCCCTAGAATCTCTGTCTGAGGGGACAGGGTTTTTGGCAGAAGCAGCCTTGACCCCTTTGGGACCCTGTGAGATAGTTTCTGGGTCAGCAGCAGGGTTTTTGTAAAGAAATTTATGGGAGTCTGGGACCCTGTAGTATCTTGTCCGGCTTAACAGGGACTGGAGGTAAAGAGTCTGGAGACAGGCCGGACTCTGAAAAAACATCATCCACTATGTCTAGAACAGGGGGAATTGCAAGAGGTCTGTGCTGAGGAAGTAAAAGAAAGTCTCTGCTCTCCCAATGCAAATGCTCCCTCATGGTATGCAGGGTTTCCCCAAAAGAATAGTCCTCAGGAGGAGAAGCAGAAGGAATAGAACCTTCAGCATCAGAATCCTCATAGGGAGGAATAGAGTATCCCTGATCAGAACAGGAATCAGTGGAAATGGAAACCTGATCAGAGGAATCATATTCAGTGTCTTGCCTAGGCCTCTTATCAGGAGGGGGATGGGAACCCCTGATCACAGTAATTAGGTCTTCGGCCATTTTGAGCATCTGTTTCTTAGGCATAGAAGCCTGTCCTGGAGAATGCTGTACTGGTTTCCTTGTCTTTAAAACTGTTGTAGACTTTGTCTTGGATGCTGAAGTAGGCTTTATATAAAGCTGTGTAGGTCTGAAGACAACCTCAGAAGCCGATGCTTGCTCAGCGGCTCTGGACCCATCTGAGGGATTAATTTCCAAAGGGCCAATACCTTGAGTATCCAGAGGCCTAGCTGTTTCCACGTGGGAGTCGTTGGCAGCCTGTGGCTCTGAGGTAGCGGGAGTCAGGTGCTGCGAAAGCACCTCACTGAGCACTGGCGAACCGGCGACTGGCCTAGAAGAGGCTTCGTCATCAGTTTTGAACCTTGGATGCTTGTCCTTGTCTTTACCCTTGCGTTTTTTATGAATGCCGGTCATCGGTAGTTCTGACGGCATTATGTAGTTAAACCTTCTGCCAAAATAATGAAAAGCAAAATCGTACCAACGCTTAATAATAAGTTGGTTAAATCTAGCACAAAACCGACAACTAACAACGTCGTGGTCAGGGCCTAGGCAAGGAATACAGTAAGAGTGGAAATCCTTATGAGGTATTTGCTTCCCACAAGAAATACAATTGTTAACTTTTTCTGACATCGGTCTGGAGCAATAAAAAAGTTTCCCCAACTTGGTACTTAACTTTATTGAAGACTTCGGATCTGAAATTCGATTTTGAAAATCGGAGAGGAGTCGGACGACCGGCATTTGCGAACTGCTTTTGCTTCGGGCACCACACGGCAAGAAAGACTGAAGAAAATGGCATCGGCTGCATCTTTTATACCCCTGGCGCACTGACGTCAGAGAAGAGGCGACAGCAACCGACGTAGGACCAGGACTTTGGAATTCAGGCCGACTGCGGGTAGCCTGCCAGCAGGATAACCCAAGTGTAATGATTGCAACAGTGAAACACGATGAACATCTGTACTATGTTCATTGTGTTTCACTGTTGCAGTCATTACTCTTTGGTTGAATCCCAAAGCTGAGGATGGGTGGCTGGGCTAAATAGGATTAGGAGAGGCTATGAGGCCCTGCAGAATTGCAGTGGCAAAGCCTGCTCTGAATTTAGAGTAGAGAGGTAAGTGTAAGTGTTTTGTAAAAGTGTGCACTGAACTCCAAGTTGCAGCCTCTAAAATGTCTTTGGTTGGTACTCCTCTGAGGAAGGCTGCTGAAGTGGCTGCTACTCTGGTAGAATGTGGCCTAATGCCCTTAGGCACTGATTTGCCATGCTGTGAGTAGCAGAAACGAATGCGATGGCCTATCCATTTTGAAATAGTCTATTTTGAGATAGCCTTTCCTTGTGATGCTGCAGCATATTCCACTAAAAGTTGCTCAGTCTTTCTGAAAGCTTTAGTTCTGTCCAAGTGGAAGCGTAGCTGTCTGTGTATGTTCAAAGAATGCAGAAGTCTCTCACCCTTGTTCTGTGGGTTTGGATAAAAGGTAGGCAAGTGAATGGTTTGGTTAAGGGCCACACTGGACACCACCTTAGGCATAAATGTAGGGATCGTCCTCAGAGAAACCCTGCCTGGATGGAAAATAATAAAAGTTTCCACAGCCATGAATGCCTGTAACTCTGAGACTCGTCTTGCAGAGGTTATTGCTAGGGGCACAGCTGTTTTCCAGGATAAGAATTTTATATCAGCTGTTGAGGCTGGCTCAAAAGGAGGCAGTGTGAGTTTTTCCAAGACATCATTTAGGTCCCATGCAGGTATTGGTGCTCTTCTTGGGGGTCTTATTTTTTTGGCCCCTCTGAGGTACTGCCTTATTAAAGGATGAGAAGAGATAGGTGGTTCCGTATTGTAATGGGCTGAAATGGCAGAGGCATGAATCTTAATTGATGAAAAGGATAGGCCTTTGTCCATCATCTCAGTTAAGTATTGTAAAATCTGAGGAATATTTGGTACAAACGTGTCAATTCCCTGTTCCTAGTTCCAAGCACAGAATCTCTTCCATTTTTCTGCATAACATTTTCTGGTACTGGGCCTCCTGGCCTCCAAGATAATATCCATTACAGCTTTGGAGAGAGGAGTGTTCTGAATGGCTACATTATCCACCATGCTGCTAGATTTAAGGTCCTGAGTTGGCTGTGCAGGATCTGATTGTTTTGCTGGGTCAGTAAGTGAGAAGTTTGAGGTAATGTCCAGGCTGGACCTTGAGACAAGTTCTTTAGGATTGGGTACCAGTGCTGGCGTGGCCAGTCTGGGGCAATCAGTATAATTTTTGGCTTCTCTTGTCTGACCTTTAGGAGTACCTTAGGGAGGAGAGGCAGTGGGGGAAAGCCATATACTGTTAGGTTTTTTCCAGCTGAAGGATAGGGCATCCACTTTCCATGCTTGCTTGTGATAAATCCTTGTGCAGAATCTCTGTAGCTGGCAGTTGTGAGGGGAGGCAAATAGATCTATGTCTGGGCATCCCCATTTCCTTGTTATCATGCTGGAGACTTGTGGATCCAGTTTCCACTCGTGGGGATCCATGAGGTTTCTGCTTAGTTCGTCTGCCAGAGTATTTATTTTTCCTGGCAGGAATTGTTCTTGCAGGTGAACTTGATAAGTCAATGCTGTGTCCCACAAAGTCATGGCTTGTCTGCAGAGGGGGTAGGAAAGTGTGCCTCCCTGTTTGTTTATGTACCACATAACTGTAGTATTGTCCCTCTTTATCAGTAGTTGTCCTGGATGAAGTAGATCCTTGAAAGCTGTCAGGGCATTCTGAACAGCTAGCATATCTTTTTGATTGATATGAAGATGCATCTGGCTTGTGGGCCATGTGCCCTGAATACATTTTCCTGCCATGTGGGCCCCCAGGCATAATCTGATGCATCCATTGTTAGTGTCTGCCTGGCTGTGGGTAAAGTGAATGGCTGTCCCTTGTTGTGGTGACAGGCCTGTGCACACCATCGGAACTCCTGTTGCAGGCAGGGAATTAAGGTAATTAATGTTTCCAGGCTGTGGCAATGTTGAGTCCAAACACTTTTTAGATACCATTGTAGTTTCCTCATATGCAGTCTGGCATATGGAATTAGCAGAATGCAAGATGCCATGAAGCCCAAAGCCTGCAGAATTTTTCTTGCAGATAACTGGATCTTTGTTGCCAACATTTTGAAGTAAGAAGTCAGTTGCCTTTGTTTATCTGGCGTGAGATAAGCCATCTGGGCAGTTGTATTTAAGCTTGCACCCAGGAATATTATCTCTTGAGAGGGTACTAGTTTTGATTTCTTTTCGTTTACTGTGTACCATAGGCAAATTAGTAATCTTTTTACACACGCCAGATGCTTTAGTAGAATGTCTTTGTTCTCTGCTTGAATAAGGCAGTCGTCCAAGTAAGGATATATTTGAATTCCTCTTGATCTGCAAAATGCAATTACTGGTGCCAGACATTTTGTGAAGATCCTGGGCACAGTAGATAAGCGCAAAGGGCAGTGCAGAGAATTGGTAGTGCAGTGAGCCAGCTATGAATCTGAGGTATTTTCTGCAAGATTGCCTGATTGGGACATGCAGGTATGCCTCTTTTAGGTCCAAAGTTACGAGCCAAGCCTTCTTGCCCAGCATGGGCAGTAGCTGCTGCAGAGTCAACATTTTGAATTTTGGAACATCCAGGAATGTGTTTAGGATAGACAGGTCCAGTACTGGTCTCCAGGCTTTGTCCTTTCTGTGCACCAAGAAAAGTCTCAAGTAAAATCCTTGTCCCTGCTCTTGTTGTGGTACTTGCTGAATGGCCCTCATGTCCATGAGGGATGAAACTTGCTTTTGTACCTCTGCCCATTGATTGTGTGGCAGGTCTGGCATACCTTTTGTCCTTGGCAGGGTGTGAAAGTGGAACCTGTAGCCCTGAGACACTATGTTCAAGACCCATTTGTCCTGGGTAATCATGTGCCAATTTGGTGAAAAAAGTGCTAGTTTTCCCCCTAAGGGGGCTGCCAAAAGATAAGTGCTTGGTTCTGGCAGAGAAAAGTCATTGGGACTGTTTCCTGTATGGTTGTGATTTGTCTTCTCCGCTTTTGGAGGTAGAAGCACCCCATTGTTTAGGCCTGTATGAGCCTTGGGGCTGGGATCTGCCTCTGGGGCGTCTGTATCTGCCTCTTTGTGGCCTGTCTGACACTGGAAAGGACCAATTCTTTGTAGGCCAGTTCATGCTAAATCTGGGTGGCTGTACCTGTAGGAAATCCTTAACTGTCTGCATGGATTTCACTTTATCCTCCATTTTCTTCAACACCTCTTCTGCCTTAATACCAAACAAAGTTTCATGCTGTAATGCAGCATCCAATAATTTTGCTTTAACATGATCAGGCAGAGTCTGTTCCTTTAACCAAGCATGCATTCTAATGACAGAACCCGTAACAGCATCCCTGCAAGAGGCCTCCAGTGAACCAAAACCACATTGCAGAGTATGCTTTCCCACTTGTTCAGCTACATGCAATAAATCCTGCATTTCCTTGTTATCAGAACATTCAGAATTTGTCAACATTTTCTGTTTAAGCTGTGACATTAAGTATTGCTGATATTTAAGCATATGAAACTGACAATTTAAAGCCCTAACAGCCAAGGTAGGAGAAGTGTAAACTTTTTCCCCCCATCTGTCCAGTCCCCTAGAATCCCTATCAGAGGGGACAGGGTTTTTTGCAGTGGACGCCTTGACCCCTTTGGGACCCTGAGATATAGTTTCTGGGTCAGCAGCAGGGTTTTTATATAGAAATTTATGAGAGTCTGGAACCCTGTAGTATCTGTCTGGCTTAGCATGTGCAGGGGATAACGAGTCAGGAGACAGGCCGAACTCTGAAAATACATCTACAATGTCTAACACAGGGGGAATAGCAAGAGGTCTGTGCTGAGGTAGTAAAAGAAAGTCTCTGAGCCTTTTCTTAGATTCTGAGTAATCTTGGCTCTCCCAGTGAAAATGCTCCCTCATGGTATGCAGGGTTTCCCCAAAAGAATAATCCTCAGGAGGAGAGGCTGAAGGAATAGATTCTTCAGCATCAGAATCCTCATAGGGAGGAAAAGAGTATCCCTGTTCAGAAGAGGAGTCAGAGGAAACTGAAACCTGATCAGAAGAATCATATTCTCTCTTTGCCTAAGCCTCTTATCAGGAGGGGGATGGGAACCCCTGATCAAAGTAATTAGGTATTCGGCCATTTTAAGCATCTGTTTCTTAGGCAAGGAAGTCTGTCCAGGCGAATGCTGTACCCGTTTCTTTGTCTTTAGAGCTGTTTTAGTCTTTGAAGCTGACCTAGGCCTGAAATATAATTGTGTAGGTCTGAAAACACCCTCAGAAGCCGATGCCTGCTCAGCGGCTCCGGACCCATCTGAGGGAATAGTTTCTGAGAGTCCATTACATTGAGTATCCAGAGGCCTAGTTGGCTCCACGTGGGAGTCGGAAGCGGCCTGTGGCTCTGAGGTAGCGGGTGTCAGGGGCTGCGAAAGTGCCTCACTGAGAACAGGCGACTGGTCTAGCGGGGGCCTCGTCGTCGGTTTTGGACCTCGGATGCCTGTCCTTTTCCTTGCACTTTTTATAAACTCCGGTCGTCAGCTGTTCCGACGGCATTATATAATTAAACCTTCGGCCAAAGTAATGAAAGGGAAAATCGTACAGACGCTTAATAGTGCATTGGTTAAATCTAGCACAAAACCAACAACTAGCAATGTTGTGATAAGGGCCTAGGCAAGGAATACAGTAAGTATGAAAATCATTATGAGGTATTTGCTTCCCACAAGAAATACAATTGTTAACTTTTTCTGACATCGGTCTGGAGCAAGAAAAAAGTTTCCCCAACAGGGTACTTAGCTTTAATGAAGACTTCGGATTTGAAATTCGATTTTGAAAATCTTAGGAGTTGGCCGACTGGCACTTGTGAACTGCTTTTGCTTCGGGCACAGCGCGGCAAGAAAGACTGAAGAAAATGGCATCGGCTACATCTTTTATATGCCTGGCGCACTGACGTCAGGGAAGACGCGACAGCAACCGACGCAGGACCAGGACTTTGGAATTCAGGCCGAATGCGGGTAGCCTGCCAGCAGGATAACCCAAGAGTAATGACTGCAACAGTGAAACACGATGAACATCAAAGTATTAGTTTAAAGGGTGTGCACACTTATGCAACCAATGTATTGTACATTTTTTTATTTTTTACATTTTTTCCCCTAACAAATTTGCTTGTTTTTCATTTGAATTGTACAGGTTATAGGTCACATTAAAGGTGGGAAAAATTTTGAAATGATTTATTGTGGTCTCATTTTTTATATCACAAAAACCTGGTATTTTAACAGGGGTGTGTAAACTTTTTATATCCACTGTATGTCTACATTCTCCACAGTGAGGAGTGCTTGTAGGGTACAGAGCTACTTCTGAATGCTAGGAGCCTAAAGAAGAAACCCCTTTAGGATTTTGGGGAGTTTATTTGGTATGTCAATAGGTTTGTCAATTTGGCACTGCCTAAAAAGGCTAAAAAGGGGAGTGGATAAAGTTTTAGCCAATATTTTGAAGCCTAGGGGAGACAAGTGCAGACAATTATTTGCAAAGCAAAGTGGCTTGTTAACCATATCCTCCCATGTTGACAAATATGAAATCCCCCATGAAAAACACCAGAAACTAAGCCAATTACTGAAGCCAATCATCTTTTGTTCATACTGTGACATCATCCTTGGTGATGCAAGAATGCTCCTCCAAGGCATATACCTGTCTGAGACAAACATTCAGCGAGATCAACTATGTCCCCCTTTACGTAGTCCAGGGAAGTATGTCTCTGGTCATGTAACACTCACATACATGGACTATGATAGAATCACACTGCTACGTGTCATGCAGTGTCCTGAGTTTGTGCATAACTTGGAGGATTCTGGTTCCAGATAAGCAACTAACGGTTATTTTCTCCTTGTTCAGCCTGGTGAGTGGGGAATCTGTGAGTTGTACAACGGAGTCCCCAGTGACAAGAGACCTGGGTAATGAGTTTGCCTGCCATATGGGCTTTGCTATTGAGGCTCCATTGGGTGTAGATGCATGTGTGGTGTTTGGTGTTGCTTTTGGTAGGTGCTTTAGAGAATGTTGAAGACAGGCATTGCTATTTATATGCTTAAAAAATCTTTGAGGCTTGGAAAGGTTGCTTTTAATGTTTCAGCATACGTTGGTCTGTGTGTGTGTGTGGTGGACACTGTTTGTGTGTGTTCTTGGCAACCTTGTTTGTATGGGAGGATTTTGCCTCCAATGAAACTGTGTATGTGTATCTCTCACGATACTGTGTTTAATAAGATTAAATGGTTGTCTATAAGCATGAGACAATTAGTACATTGTCTCAAGATGCCCAGGTCTACCAAACTGGCTTTGGAGACATTGTGGAATTGCATATCCATGTTGCTTGGACCTGTATTTGAGTGGGCTACTGTAGGTAGTAGACTGGGTTATACAGAAGTCTTCTTGGGTAGCCTCTGGGGTTTGGTACTAGCCTAGGTTAGACTGTGCTAAGAATTGATGGTAGTGCTATTTAATATGCATACTAGCTGCTGCTCTAAGCTTGTCTCCGTATAACGGCTTTGTTTTAGCCACACTAAGTTGCAGGTTTCAGTTCTAGTGGATGTTTTAAAGATGGAATTTACCTTCTATGCATTTGTGTATGTTTAGGGCACTGTCAACCTCTTGAGATAATTACAGTAATAAAGATTACTTGCGAGTACAATGCTACAACTAAACAACTTAAACTACCTTAAGAAGACAATTTCAAGCATTAAGGACCTTTAGAATGACTTAAAGGCAAAAGCAACAAATAAAGCAGTAGAACTAACAGTTAACTGAAGTGCAAAACAAAATAAATCTCTTATCTGCAAAGGATGGTGCAGGATTAACTCAGGACCCCCTCAAAGTGTGGCGAGGGTGCCAAGCTGATGGGAGCGCTGAGAAAATGAGCAGGAGATATCCTTTGTTACAGTCTTGTACACAAAAACAAGCAAGCAAGCCTTTGGCTGGCCCCAGTAACTCGCAGCCCTTCTCTTTCCATTAACATTTATTACATTTTGAATATGCTATATCCTTCTCTCTATCTCATTTAATGTTACTAACACTTCCCACCCCTAGTACACACATTTTATTTAATCATATACTTTTTATATCATGTGCTTTCTATAAACAGATAAAAAAAATGTAATTAAAAAAATGTCAGTGTCAGCAGTTATGAACCGTACATTCTTTTTCTTTTTTAAGTTGCATTCCAAAAGTCTTACAAAATATAGTCCTTCCATGCTACGGTCTCTTGTTGTCTTCCTACTTCAGACATGAATTTTTCTAGTAAGCCAAATGTTTCAAAAGCCATTTTACAGAATTCTTCAGTGCCCAAATATATTACTGCCCTTGTGTCTTTTATACCAAAGCCTAAAGGCAAAAAGACATTGCCCAAAATTTCATGTCGATTTAAACAAAAGTCAGTTTTTGTTTTAATTCTCAACACAGGCTTCTTAGTTGGTCACTAACAGCCTGTTGCATACCTTTTTCTGTTGTTACAGCTGCTCATCTTCCCATTCTTACAGCATCAACATAAGATATTTTTCATACTCTACTGCTGATGTGTGCCTTTAAAATTAGTTACTCCAATAACCAAACACACACCAATGTTTCTGCCCCTTTATCTCCAAAATCCACTAAAACTAATTTCTTCTGCTTTTATAATGTGAACAGCTAGTTCACTCCAGCTTGGTTCTGCTCCATTTCCTGGTTAACTTTGTTCCATCAAATTCAGGATATCGTGTGTTGGTAATCCACCTCCTAACTCAGTTGCAATACATTTCTCAATTCAAATAGTTTCAGACACCTCTCAGTCTGCTTTTTCCAAAACACACACTGCTCTAGCTCTCATGGCATCTTTCATCTCGGAATTTCTTAAAACCAAACCAGTAAACATCCTCTAGTGCCACCTACACGTTGTAATGCAAAACAGCAAGACAAAAGAGTAGGGGTCCTTTATTAAAATCATGAAATACAATATATATATATATATATAAAAAAGTAATCTCCGTGGTATCCCCGAAGTCTCAAAACAACCCACTAAAGTGTAGTGGGTCTAAAAACAAAACAGTGTAAGAAAAGTACAGTTTTGTACCTACCATAAATGTAGATGTTCGAGTGGTTATGCTGCTGCAGTCATCACACTTGGGTTATCCTGCCGCCAGGCGGTCCCGCAGTCGGCCTGAATTCCAAAGCCTTGGTCCAGCGTCGGTTGTCGTTGTTTCTTCCCTGACGTCAGTGCAGCAGGGGTATAAAAGAGGCAGCCAACGCCATTTTCTTCAGTTTTTCTTGCCCCAGATGTCAGGTGCCCCATACTAAGAAGGCAAAATAAGAAGTTTGCAAAACATACCTTAGTGCAAAACAATGGTACTAGTTGTAAGCAAATACACCATATAGACATGCATCCCAAGGTTGAAGTACATGGAGGTATAAGAAAAGCCTTGTTAGGTAGAGGGGATGGAGGGAGGGTAACCTGGACTGCAGCAGCATAACCACTCGAACATCTACATTTATGGTAGGTACAAAACTGTACTATGTTCATCGTGCTATGCTGCTGCAGTCATCACACTTGGGTAGAGTCCCAAAGCTATGGTTGGGTAGTAGGAGCTAAACTGGGTTAGGTGCAGCTAGGATGCCCTGCAGAACTGCAGTGGCAAACCCAGCTCTGGTTTTTGAATATAGAGGAAGGTGGTAATGCTTGGTGAAGGTGTGCACTGAACTCCAGGTAGCTGCCTCCAGAATGTCCTTTGTTGGGACGCCTCGGAGGAAGGCTGCTGAGGTTGCTGTAGCCCTGGTAGAGTGAGACCTAATACTAGCAGGCACTGCCTTCCCGTGGTGTGAGTAGCAAAAGCGGATGCAATGTGCTATCCATTTGGAGATGGTCTGTTTTGAAATAGCCTTTCCTTCTGAGCCTGGTGCATAGGATACCAGGAGTTGGTCAGATTTTCTGAAGGCCTTTGTCTTGTCCAAATAGTAATGTAACTGTCTGTGAATGTCCAAAGAGTGAAGGAGTCTTTCTCCTTTATTCTGTGGGTTTGGAAAAAAGGTGGGCAAGTGTATGGTCTGATTGAGAGCCACACTGGATACTACCTTTGGCATGAAGGAAGGGTTGGTGCGTAAAGATACTTTGTCCTGATGGAAAATGATGAAAGGTTCCACTGCCATAAGTCCCTGAAGTTCTGAGACTCTGCGTGCTGAGGTGATAGCTAGCAGCAGGGCTGTCTTCCATGACAAGTATTGAAGCTCTGCTGAAAAGGCTGGTTCAAAAGGAGGAAGTGTTAATTTTTCCAGAACAAAATTTAGATCCCAAGTTGGAGTTGGTGGTTTTCTGGGGGGTCTTATATTTTTTGCCCCTCTGAGAAACTGCCTTAGCAAAGGATGAGAGAAAATGGGAGGAACCGTATCATATTGAGCTGAAATGGCTGAAGCATGGATCTTTATGGATGAGAAAGAAAGGCCTTTGTGTAGCATCTCAGTTAGCTATTGAAGTATGTGCGGGATATTTGGGATGCCAGGATTTAGGCTTCTGGCCTGGCTCCATACACAAAATCTTTTCCATTTGTCTGAGTAAGTTTTTCTGGTGCTGGGCCTCCTGGCCTCCAAGATGACATTCTGGACATCCTTTGAGGGAAGTGTTGTTTGATAATTTAAGGTATTTTCCATGCAGCTAGATTTAAGGTCCTTAGTTGACTGTGAAGGATCTGAGAGTTTTGTTGGGTTAACAGCAGAGGGAATTGAGGTAAGACCCATGGAGGACTGCGAGTCAAGTTTCGTAGTAGTGGGTACCAGTGCTGACGTGGCCAGTCCGGAGCAATGAGGATCATCTGTGGTCTCTCTGATCTGTCTTTCAGTAATACCTGGGTCAGTAGAGGCAGAGGTGGGAAGGCGTAGACTGACAATGCTGTCCAAGTGAATGATAGGACATCCACTTTCCAGGCCAGGGGATAAGTCCTTGTGCAAAATTTTTGTAGCTGGCAATTGTTGGTTGAGGCAAACAGATCTATGTCTGGTGGTCCCCACCTTTGAGTTATCATTGAGAATACTTGTGGGTGTAGTCTCCACTCGTGAGGGTCTGTCAAATGTCTGCTTAATTTGTCTGCCAAAATGTTTTCTTTTCCTGGCAGGAATTGTGCTTGCAGTTGTACTTGGTAAGTTAATGCTGTGTTCCACAAGTCCATTGCCTGTCTACATAGTGGGTAGGAGTGCTTTCCTCCCTGTTTGTTGATGTACCACATAACTGTGGTGTTGTCCGTCCTTATTAGAAGTTGTCCTGGTTGCAAGAGGTCCTTGAAGGCTGTTAGTGCATTTTTTTACAGCTAGCATCTCCTTTTGATTGATGTGTAGTTGCCTTTGTTTTGCAGACCATTTGCCCTGTATGCATTGTCCTGCCATGTGTGCACCCCAGGCGTAGTCTGATGAATCTGTTGTCAAGGTTTGGTTTGCTGGAGGTGAGACAAAAGGGAGGCCCTTGTTTGCTTGGCATGCTTGAGCCCACCATAGAAACTCTTTTTAAAGGCAGGGAATAAGAGTTATACTTGCTTCGAGGCTGTGTCTGTGTTGGGACCATACACTTTTTAGTTCATTCATTGTAGTTTTCTCATATGCAGTCTTGCATATGCAATTAGTTGAATGCAGGATGCCATGTAACCCAATGCCTGCAGGAATTTCCTTGCAGTGAGCTGGGTAGAAGTTGCCATTCTTTTGAAGTACTGAGACAGTTGTTTTTGCTTGTCTGGCATGAGGTAAGCCATCTGGGCCGTTGTATTCAAGCTGGCACCCAGGAAAATTATTTCTTGTGAGGGTATTAGTTTTGACTTCTTTTTGTTTACTGTGTACCCTAGGCAACTTAGCAACTTTGTTACAAATGCCAGATGATGTAGTAGGATGTCTTTGCTGTCCGCTTGGATCAGGCAGTCGTCCAGATATGGATAAATTTGTATTCCTCGTTGTCTGCAGTATGCAATTACTGATGCCAGGCATTTCGTGAATACTCTGGGCGCAGTAGATAAGCCAAAGGGCAATGCAGAGAATTGATAATGCGTTGTGCCTGCCAAAAATCTGAGGTATCTTCTGCAATCTTGTCTGATAGGGACATGCAGGTATGCCTTTTGGAGGTCCAACGTTACCAGCCAAGACTCCTTGCCCAGCATGGGAAGAAGCTGCTGTAGAATGAGCATTTTGAATTTGGGAATGTCCAGGTACGTGTTTAGAATTGACAGGTCTAAGATGGGTCTCCAGGCTTTGTCCTTTCTTGGTACTAGAAACAGTCTTGAGTAAAATCCTTGACCTTGCTCCTTTGCAGGTACCTTTTGAATTGCTTGCATGTTCATGAGAGCTGAAATCTGTTTTTGTGCCTCTGCCCATTGATTTGTTGGCAGATTTGGCATGCCTCTCATCCGTGGTAAAGTGTGAAAATGAAATCTGTAGCCTCGGGTAATAATATCTAGAATCCATTTGTCCTTTGTTATGATGTGCCAATTTTTTGGAAAACGAGCCAATTTTCCTCCTAGAGGTGCTGCCTGGGCAATTTGGCTTGGCAGGCAAAGAGGAAAGTCATTGAGTTTGTTTTCTGAAGGGTTGAGATCTGTCATCTCCCCCTCTTTGATTTGTTGTTTGCCATTGTCTAGGCCTGAAGGTACCTTGTGGCTGGCCTCTGCCCCTAGGACGTCTGTACCTGCCCCTTTGGGGTCTGTCTGAAGCAGAAAAGGACCAGTTTTTGGTGGCCAGTTTCTGCTGAAATGAGGAGGTTGTACCTGTAAGAAATCTTTAACTGTTTGCATTGATTTTGCCTTTTCTTCCATTTTCTTTAACACTTCCTCTGCTTTGACACCAAATAACGCATCCTTTTGCAGTGGAACATCCAGTAACTTTGCTTCGACATGTTCTGGTAAGGTCTGCTCTTTTAGCCAAGCATGTCTACGTATTACAGACCCTGTGACTGCTGCTCTACATGAGGCCTCCAAAGAATCAAAACCACACTGCAATGTATGTTTTCCCACTTGTTCTGCTGCATGCAACAAATCTTGCATCCCTTTGAAATCTAGTTGGTCTGTTTGAGGGATCATTTTCTGTTTTAACTGAGTAAGCAAGTACTGCTGGTATTTAATCATGTGGAATTGGCAGTTTAATGCCCTCATGGCCAGAGTGGCAGAGGTATACACTTTTTCCCCCCATCTTTCTAATGCCCTAGAATCTCTTTCTGCAGATAGCGGATTCTTAGCAGTAGAGGCCTTAACCCCTTTGGGACCCTGGGAAATGGTTTCTGGGTCTACAGCAGGGCTTTTATATAAAAACTTGTGAGAGTCAGGGACTCGGTAGTATCTGTCTGGTTTAGGTGGAGCTGGAGGTAAGGAATCTGGATTTAGACTGGATTCAGTGTAGACATCATCCAGAATGTCTAAAACAGGAGGGATGGCTAGGGGTCTATGCTGAGGTAGAAGAAGAAACTCACTGAGTCTTTTCTTGGAGTCAGAGTAATCTTGTCCTTCCCAGTGGAAATGCTCTCTCATGGTGTGCAGGGTTTCCCCAAAAGAGAAGTCTTCAGGGGGGGGAAAAGAGGGAATAGACTCCTCATCATCTGAGTCTTCATAGAGAGGGAAAGAGTAATCCTGTTCCTCAGAGTCTGCTGAAGAAATGGATTCCTGGTCAGAAGGAGGTAAATCTTCCTCCAGTCTAGGCCTTTTGTCAGGAGGGGGCTGGGAACCTCTGATAAGGGTAATCAGGTACTCCGCCATTTTGAGCATCTGTTTTTTAGGCATAAGGGCCTGTGTGGGAGTCGGTGGACCCGGTTTCTTAACCCTAGGGAGCTTAGCGTAAGACTTAACAGAGAGAGTCATCGGTTTAAAGACACCTTCTGAAACCGAAGGCCTGTTCATAGTCTCCGGATCGCCGCCAGGGCTGGCGTCCGCGAGTAGAGGAGGAGCCGGCTCCAGTGGCCCAGTAGATTCTGACTGAGAGGTAGTCATATTTTCTAAATCTGCGGTAGTCAGGGGCTGCATAGGCGCCTCACTGAGTACTGAAGATCCGGCGGCAGGCCTAACCGAGACCTCGGTATCCGGTCTAGGTCTAGGCTGCCGGTCTTTGTCCTTGCGTTTTTTAAACATAGCGGTAGTCGGAGGTTCCGACGACATAATGTAGTTGAATTTTCTGCCAAAATAATGTCGGGAGGTATCAGCCCAACGCTTAATAGTGTGTTTATTGAACCTAGCGCAAAACCGACAACCAGAAATGTCGTGGTCTGGGCCTAGGCAAGGAATACAATAAGAATGAAAATCCTTATGAGGTATTTGCTTCCCACAAGAAATACAATTATTAACTTTGTCTGACATCGGTTTGAGGCAAGAAAAGTTTCCCCAACGGGGTACTTAGCTTTATAGAAGACTTCGGCTGAAATTCTGTTCAGAAATCTCAGGAGCTGGCCAACCGGCACTTGCAAACTGCTTCTGCTTCGGGCACCGCGCAGCAACAAAGACTGAAGAAAATGGCGTTGGTTGCCTCTTTTATACCCCTGCCGCACTGACGTCAGGGAAGAAGCGACGACAACCGACGCCGGACCAAGGCTTTGGAATTCAGGCCGACTGCGGGACCGCCTGACGGCAGGATAACCCAAGTGTGATGACTGCAGCAGCATAGCACGATGAACATCTTCTCTGTGTGGAAGATTTTCAGTCCATATATTTCTAGTTAATCACTGTATATTAATCAGATCAGACAATAGTAGTAGAAGTAGCGAACGTAAACTCGTCAAGTCAAAAAGTAATAATAGAAAATATATAATTCTACAGCATTACTAAGTATTCGAAAGTAATCCAAGCAAGGCAGGCAGTCTGTTTCCAGTCGAAAATCCTTTATTAAGTACACAGACAAGCGATCCAAGTAAAACAAAAATAGAGTAATAATTTCCTCACAAGCTTTCTAAATATATATATATACTTTTTATCAGGCATGGGAGTGGTTTATTGTGCTGTAAAACAAAGTGTTATTGGTACACATGTTAAATTCACATCCCTTCCCCCATCAGTGTGACATTCGAGCTGGTCCTGCCCTACCTAGTAGCTGTCATAATAATATATATAGCCCTAATGAACTTTAATGGTACATCTTATTTAACCAAATTATTAAGTAGATTATTAAGTCTGTGATTTTATACACGGCAATATACTACATGGCTGGAAATATATCAACCTTAGTTCATTTTGCTATCAAAAATTACATATAAATATATACATATACATTTTGCATGTAAAAATCAGTTTCTATTTTCATAACCTATTGTTAACAAAGATCGCTTCCGTCCTTCTAGACTTCTTCAGGTCTGTGTACAAGAACCCTAAAAACCTATATAATTGTATAATTAGTTAGTATTGTTAAAATGAACTAAGGTTGATATATTTCCAGCCATGTAGTATATTGCCTTGTATAAAATCACAGACTTAATAATCTAATAATCTTAATAATCCGGAGGGAGAGCGGGCAGGCAAGACTCCCATCTGGATTTGGGTGCGGATGAACTTCCGCATCACCCTATCTATCTCTGCTTTGCTAAGGCTCTGGGTCAAACGGGAGGAGGCCACTGACACCGGCCTGGAGTGCCAATGAGGGGAGGTCCAAACAAGAGACTGGACCCGAGACTCCTCTTGCTTGAGAGAAAACCTGGGAGAGTGGAGCCGGGTAGAACTTGGCCTGGTTGTTGGCTTGGATTTTGGCAGAGGCCCCACCAGAGCTGAGCGGTCAGGTGACTGCGTCTTCAGACTATCTTTTTTATGCTGTTTCTCTCCATCCATGGACCTCTTGGTGGGAGTTTGAGTCCCAGAGGCCTGGGAAGGATAAGAAGCTGATGATGAGGTAGAAGCCGGGGGTGAGAGGGCTGCCGTTCCTGAGGTGGGAAGTAAGCCCTTTAGAATAAGCTTATCCCTCCTGTCCTTAAGCCCTGCACAGACAGGATAGGGGGTAAGCAAATGAGTGGCACCCAGGCATACAACAGTGGCCACTGGTTGGGGAGAGCTTATGGCCACACACTGTGCACTTCCTAAACGCTGGTTTTGGGGTATCGGACGTACTCCCAAACCAGCTCGCAAAAACAGAAACACACACACACACACAAACAAACACAAACACACACACACACACACACAACTAGGAAAGGAGAAAAAGGGAAAGAACTTTTTTTTACCAATGACCAAACGCAGGTAGGGTAGATACAGAATGGAAATCTCTAAAGATAGATAAAAAAAAAAGGATCCAAAATAAACAACTCACTTACCCAAAAGACGCTCAGAGCACAATGCTAGCTGTTTCAGCGGCAAACGAGATCTGGGGGGGGGGGGGCAGCAGGCATTGTGGGTAAGGGGAGGAGCTTGGAGCTTGGATCAGATGCTGGATATGTGGCCATGTCAGATCCGATATGGATTCATAACCCACAGGGTGAAAACCAAATGAAGTCAACTACTTCAGATATGTAATTTTAACTCCTTGATGTAATATATTTAAGCTCTCTGGTACTATAAAGTAATCAATTTAAGTTCTTAGATTACTCCTCGTGTGTGCAATGTTTGCTTTTCCACAAAAACATTTTACGGCATATGATCACATCAGAAATAATGTTTACATCTGCCCCTTCTTTTCGCCTATGTCTTAGATCACAATTAAAGTCTCCCACTATTATTTACTTGCATATTTAGACTCGCATAATCAAGTATTATCTTAGACATGATCTCTGCTTTTCTATAGTGTATGCGCAGAGTGCAATTATCCGATGTATTTGAATCCTCCATCTTATATCTAATACTACTATACTTCCTAATACTACTAATGTATAATCCAAAATGTCTATGCATTCTTAACATAGAACTGCTACACATGAACATCTTTCGTCTCCTAAGTTCCATATAACCTTGCCTTCCCATAACCCATTAACTTGCATTCTTCCTTCTTCTGTTATTCTTATATCTATTAGTACTATGATGTCCATATCTAACCTTCTGCACCATTCCAGAATGATGTTCTGTGTATGAACTAAGGTGCACAAATCTGAGAACTGTATTTTCAATTTTCTACAGAATATGCAGGTTTTAGCCAGACTGTAGGGCAGCGATAAGAAGTACTTCCTCACATCTTTATAAAAACAGAGGAAGGATATAAATAGTTCTTAGGACAGAAAATATGGTGATTAGAGTTTGCATAAGTAGCCTTATGAAGACAATTTAATGTGAATACCCCAAGGAAAAGGAAACAACACAGAAGCTTTACAATAATGTAAAGAAAATTCAAAGGGTAGCATCATTCCAAAGAATAGGTGTGTAGAAACAAGGAAACAGCTCATAAAAGAGAAAGGACAGCTCTAGAATAATCTAAAAAAATGCCATTTTTTTCTTATCAAGGACAGAATGGTGGTACACTGCACACATTTCTTGAGGTGGTTCTGGAGACATAGTGAAAAAACGAAATAATATATGGGACTAACAAAACAATTACTCTAGGAGTGTGACAAACCTGGCTGAGTGTTAAATTAGGGTCAGTAGCTATCTTAAAAGTAGAGAAATGGGCATGGTATACACAGGAGCGGCCTTAGGTCAACTGGTGCCGTAGGCAAAAGGGCTTCATGGTGCCCCCCACCACACCACCCGGTGCCCCCATCCTGGTCTACCTACATCAAATAAATACTGGAAAAGTGTCCCTTCTAGACCGGCGCCCTAGGCAGCCTCCTAGTTGGCCTATGCCTAAGGTCGGCTATGGGTATACACAGAACAGGTGATCCTTATTCGCCATGAAAGTCTAGTTTATCTGTATTTAGAAATGATCTTGCTAGCACATACTTACTCCATGTAGACTACTGAACTGTCCTTTCAGCTGGACATTTTTGCGTCACATCACTTTTGGCTCTGCAGATTTTTACTTGTAGGGGGACACATTCTTCCAACTTTCAAAACAGGCCATTGCAATGTTTTTCACTATACTTGGGCTGCTGTGACTAAGAAAGAAAAACAGTATGCTAAACATGCTATTATTTCAAACTACACACAGGGAACTGCAACGATGCTGTTAAGAAATCATAACCAAGAACACTTGGGCTCAGTTTATGCAAATTACACATATAAGAGTGTACATAATGGAAGTAAATTATTATGTATGCTTAGGGGAATCAAGAAGTGGACAAAACATTAATAAAAATGAATGATCAAAAAAGGAAAAGTAACAGTTGGAAAGGAAGAAAGATTACAGCCTGTTTCAAAATGGGCAGATGGACCACTGAAGGTATTCATTTCTCCAGTTCATCACAGTATGTCTTTCAGATCACTTGAAAGAATGTACTTAAAAAATGGACTTGTGGCCAGAAAGGAAATATTTCACCATTCAGTACTACCTCAACCCACTCTACAACTTACAGCCATAGCTGGAAAGGTGCAACCAAATGCTTGCTTTGCAAAACACAGTACCACCTAGCCACATTAAATTAAAACCACTCAACTACTCCTTAGATCTCATTAAGGCTATTGGGAAACATAAGCATGAAAGGTGAAGTGCAAGATCTGATGCCCAAAGAAACAGCCTAAGGAAAACAGAGTGAGATGGTGTCAAAGGCAACTGTGATATGATACCAAGAGTTGTATGAGTTAATAGCAGTGGGGTCAAAAATTTTAGAAGGGAAACTCTAACACTAAGAAAAATAAAATGTGATGTTAAGAAAGTGAGAAACAGGAATACGCTGCTGCAAAATTATATCAGAATGCAGCAGCAATGGCTGCATAAAAGTTTCACAAATCCAAACAACATAACAAAAAGCTACGAAGGATTCAGAAAGAAATGACATAAATTATTTTTGTTCCTATTTGTAATGAGCTCAGTGCCTTGTCAGATACCTCTGGCTTCTCCATTGCAAGAAGTCTCCTTTACCAAATCTCAGTTTTTATACTCCATTCATCTGTCTAGTGAAAGCCCTATTAAGGTTGTTGGTAGGAGAACACAAGAACCTCTGTACTCTAGTGAGTGTCATTATTGGGATTTTTGCCTTTGTTTCCCAGGTGTCCACAAAGGCCAGAATACAATGTACCGATATGTACTTACATGTTTATGCCAACCATACAAGTGCTTTAAGCTTCAAAATACCTGCTGGTATCTTCAGATTGCTACTGTGTGTTTGTCCCTGGTTTCTACCAACATGCACAAGAGGAAGCAGATCAGGCTAGTGACTGACCAACTCTCCTTTCCAACTATGATGCTCCCCACATCCCAACTAAACCCAAGGTGTTTTAGACAGCATCTCTCCAACTCAAACATCAGGCTGGATGACAAAATTCATGTTTTAAAGAAATCACTAGCCACTTACCTCAGAAATACAACATTTTCAAAAAAAACAGTCTTTAAAAATCTTTTTACTAACCTAGCAAGGAGTGTGGGTGGCAGACCAAAGGTGTTTCAAATGTTACAGAATAAATACAGGTAGTTGGTTCTGAGACATTAATCAGCTTGTTGCTTCTTCCACACATTAAGAGCACCTAATAATTAAGGATAAAATTAAGAAATTATGATTAAACTCCTTGCACTGTCACCATAAACAATTACAAACATGCACAATGAAACACAGTTGTTAAATTCACAACACATTGTTTTAAACAGAAGGCAACCGCATAATTACATTTTAAGAATTTTTGGGAATGACTCACACAAATACAATCAGAAAAGCAGTGGTGAAGGGCAGGCATGTTTCTTACTGTGATTTTTTTTAATTGCAACTGCTGTAGCCAGTAGCACATAAATACTTTGCCATGACATTTTCTATCCCTTATCCATTATGAACGAACAGCTAATCTCTGAATATTACATCTACCTTTAAGGTATCTCCATGACATACAGTGATGAGGGCCTGACTATGATCTAGACAACCTGGGCTTGATTAGTGACCTGGGTGCTGAAACAGCTAGACAGAGAGAGATAGCAATGATGAGGGTGAAGCCTGATCACCTCTCCTAGGTGGGAGGTTTGGGGGGCATGTCAAATGGGATGCTCACTTCATCTACAATTCACAATGGAGACTGGAAATGCATAGAAGTATCTGCCTTTGGGGGGGTGGGACTATGAGCACATCATCGCTCATGATGGTGGTGATAAGCTCCACCCCAATCCATACCCATCGTCTACAACCCTGTAAGTATGGCCAGGGGAATGACAAGACTCAAAGGGAAATTCCTCTGATGGCTGCCCAGATGAGTCACACTGTAGCTGCACTTCTACCTTATAAATGGGAATGAGTAGGCTACAGCCACCACAGCAGTGGTTCCATGGCCAACAGGTGCAGAGGAAAGAAAAACTGGAAAAGAAAAAAACTTCCACTTCTCTTTTTTTTTTTTAGTTATTTAATGCATAAGACAGTTGCTCTGTGATCTGCCAAAGTTCTTCCTCCTCTTTGGAAATGTCAACACTGCCTGATTACAATGTGAATTAAATGTCTAATGAAAGTTGTACAGTATTAATACAACTTAAATGAGAGCAGCTATCACTGATCAAGCCATAACTATTATGCTGTAAATAAAAAGGAAATATCTCTGTTTTAGTCAGAAACCTGCATATCAGGCAGCATTAACAACTGTGTCTTGTTTGAGATGAGGCATTTCCAGAAATTAGGATAATCCCTGAAAGGATGCATATGGTAAGGTCTCCAGAGTGAGGAGCATGCAGATACAGCTCTTCACAGATGAACATGGATTTTGCGGTTTTCCTTGAGGACTGTGTTTTCTGGAACAGAACTTTTAGGGAATAAGATGTGATGAACTGTGATTTGAAGACTATGTTTCACTGTATTAGTAAATACTTTACAGTATTGAGCAGTACCCAACTCCTCCCATGACAGACATGCAGTCACAGCATTAATCAACAAATTTGTTGTTTTAATATTTATAGTATACGGCAAAAAGTACAGTTGTGTACACTTACCATAAAAGTAGATGTTCGAGTGTATTCACTGTTGCAGTCATCACATTTGGGTTATCTGCTTGCAGTAGCCCTCAGTCGGCCTTATTATCAAAGTCTTGGGTCCTGCGTCGGTTGCTGTCTCATTTTCCGTGACGTCAGGTAGTCAGGGGTATAAAGCATGCAGCCGACGCCATTACATCAGTTTTTCTTGCCCCAGATGTCAGGTACCCCCCTAATGGGAAGCAATTAAATAAATATATATATATATATATATATATATATATACACACACACACACAATGGTATACCTCCAACACAAAAGTAAATAAACCAAAAAGCATTTAAGCATAGAAAAGGAGAGTAAAGGTATAGCCAAAAGATGTCAGGGGGCTGGAGGGAGGGTAACCAGGACTGCAACAGTGAATACACTTGAACATCTACATTTATGGTAAGTGTACACAACTGTACTATGTTCTTCATGTTTCACTGTTGCAGTCATCACATTTGGGTAGATTCCCAAAGCTAAGGATTGGAGGAGGAAATTAGATAGCCTTAGGACCAGCTATAAGGCCTTGCAAGACTGCAGTGGCAAAGCCAGCTCTGGATTTAGAGAAAATAGGCAAATGGTAATGCTTGGTGAAAGTATGTACAGAACTCCAGGTAGCAGCTTCTAGGATGTCCCTGGTAGGAACACCTCTGAGAATGGCTGTGAAGGTAGATGCAGCCCTGTTTGAATGGGATCTAATCCCCTGTGGGATAGGTTTTCCATGGTGCTTATAGCAGAAATGAATGCAATGGCCTATCCATTTAGAAATGGTTTGCTTTGAAATAGCTTTCCCCTCTGCCCCTGCAGCAAATGTCACCAGCAGTTGTTTAGATTTCCTTTGAGGTTTAGTCCTGTCCAAGTAAAATCTCAGTAGTCTGTGCACATCTAAGGAGTGCAGTATGCATTCCCCTTTGTTCTGTGGATTAGGAAAGAAGGTTGGCAAATGAATGGACTGATTAAGAGCCACACTGGAAACCACTTTGGGCATGAAGGAGGGATTGGTCCTAAGGGACACTCTGTCCGCATGAAAGATGATGACAGGCGCCACTGCCATAAGGGCCTGTAATTCAGATACCCTTCTTGCTGAAGTGATTGCTAAAAGGAAGGCTGTTTTCCAAGAAAGGAATTTCAACTCTGCACTTGCAGCTGGCTCAAAAAAAGGAAGACTGAATTTTTCCAATACAAAGTTAAGGTCCCAAGCTGGAGTTGGGGCTCTCCTGGGTGGTCTTAAGTTTTTTGCCCCTCTGAGGAACTGCTTGAGCAGTGGATGAGAGAAGTGGGGTAGTTCTGTGTTGTAATGAGCTGAAATAGCTTGGGCGTGAATTTTGATGGAGGAAAAATAAAGGCCCTTGTGAAGCATCTCAGTTAAGTATTGGAGAATCTGAGGTAAGTTGGGCGCTGCTGTGGCCATCCCTTGAGTTTGGTTCCAGGCACAGAATTTTTTCCATTTTCCAGCATAAGACTTTCTAGTACTAGGCCTCCTTGCCTCCAAAATGACATCCAACACTTGTTTACTAAGGGATGGTAACGGAGAAATTAGATAATTAGCCAGGCTGCCAGGTTCAGGGTTTGAAGCTGAGGGTGCAGAATCTGGCTGTCCTGCTGAGACAGCAGGGTAGGAGTCTGAGGCAGGTGCCACGGAGCCAGCAGTGACACACTGCGCAAGAGGGGGTACCAGTGTTGGCGACGCTACTCTGGTGCAATCAGTATCATCCTTGGTTTGTCCTGTTTGATCTTTAGTAGTACTTTGCAGAGGACAGGCAGAGGGGGAAAGGCGTACACTGAAAGATTTTTCCAACTGAATGACAGAGCATCCACTTTCCAAGATAGTTTGTGGGGAGTCCTTGTGCAGAATTTGTCCTATTGGTAGTTTTGGGGAGAGGCAAACAGGTCTATATCTGGGCTCCCCCATTTGTATATCAACATGTTGAAAGTCTTTGGTTCTAGTTTCCACTCGTGTGGGTCCATGAGATTTCTGCTTAGTTCGTCTGCCAGAGTATTTAGTCTTCCTGGCAGGAATTGAGCTTGTAGATGCACCTGGTAGCTCAAGGCTGTGTTCCAGAGAGCCATGGCTAGTCTGCAGATGGGGCAGGAATGGGTAACCCCCTGCTTGTTTATGTACCGCATAACAGTGGTGTTGTCTGTCTTTACCATTAATTGTCCTGGAAGAATGTGGTCCTTGAAGGCTGTCAGTGCATTCTGTAGAGCTAACATTTCTTTTTGATTGATATGCAGGTGCATTTGACCTGGCCTCCATTTGCCATGAATGCACTTCCCTGCCAGGTGAGCCCCTCCATGCATAGTCTGATGCGTCTGTTGTTAGGGTTTGGGTGGCAGGGGGTAGAGTGAATGGTAGTCCCTTGTTTAGGTGGCAGGCCTCTGCCCACCAAAGGAATTCTAACCGTAGGCAAGATATGATAGGAATCATTGCTTCTAGATCCTAGGAATGTTGACACCATAGGCTTTTTAGATACCATTGTAGTTTCCTCATATGCAGTCTTGCATATGGAATTAGTAGAATGCAGGAGGCCATGAACCCCAAGGCTTGTAGTATTTGCCTTGCAGATAGCAGGGTCTTTGTGGCCATTAGTTTGAAATAAGTTGTCAAATGAATTTGTTTCTCTGGCGTAAAGCCATCCTGTAAGTTGTGTTCAAGCTTGCTCCCAGGAGTATAATTTGTTGACAGGGTACCAGATGAGATTTCTTTCCTTCCATGGTGTACCCCAGACAAGTGAGCACCTTTTGTACAAATGCCAGATGATTCAAAAGTATGTCCTGGCTTTCTGCCTGAATTAGACAATCGTCCAGGTATGGATAGATTTGAATTTTTCTTTGCCTGCAAAATGCAATGACTGGAGCTAGGCACTTTGTGAATACCCTGGGCACAGTAGATAAGCCAAAGGGCAGTGCAGAGAACTGGTAGTGCATGCAGCCCGCTTTGAAGTGTAGGTATCTTCTGCAAGATTCCCTGATTGGGATGTGCAGGTAGGCTTCCCTTAGATCCAGTGTTGCCAACCAGGCATCTTTGCCTAGCATAGGAAGCAACTGGTGAAGAGTTAGCATCTTGAACTTTGGAATCACCAAAAATGTAAGATGGATAGGTCCAGGATAGGACGCCATGAATTGTCTTTTCTGGGTACCAGGAAAAGTCTTGAGAAGAAACCTAGTCCCTTTTCCTCTTCTGGTACAGTTTGAATAGCCTTTATGCTTAAGAGAGAGTACTAGCTTTTGAGCCTCTGCCCACTGATTTGGGGGTAGATCTGGCCAACCGTTTGGGGTTGGTAACGTGTGGAAGTGAAATCTGTATCCTTGGAAAACTATATTTAAAACCCATTTGTCCTGGGCAATGAGTTCCCAGTTTTTTGCCTGCAGAGCAATCTTTCCCCCTAAAGGAGCAGACAGTTGAGAAGTGCTTGGAAGTTTTAAGGTTAAGTCATTGAGACAGCTTACCATAGGGGGGAGTCTTAGTACTCCCTGATTTGGAAGTGGAAACCCCCCACTGCTTAGTCCTGTGCGTACCCTGGGACTGAAACCTGGGTGTTCTGCTTTTTCTGGGTTTGGAGAAGGCCTGGAAGAGTCAGGAAAGGACCAATTCTTAGATGGCCAATGCCTACTAAATCTTGGAGGCTGTACTTGTAGGAAATCCTTAAAATTTGCATTGATTTAGCTTTTTCCTCCATTTATTAAGAACAACTTCTGCTTTGTTGCCAAAAAGGCGGTCCTGATTTAAGGGAGCATCCAACAATTTAGCTTTAACATGATCTGGCAGAGACTGCTCCTTAAGCCAAGCATGCAGAGCAGACTCCACGTGGGCCAGCAGAGTAATCCAGGCTGCAGAGAGCTGAATAAGCGACTTTTCTTGATACTAAGTATATTTTTTGTTGCTTTCCACATCTGAATACCTAGCAACTGTATTTCGCCTGCCTTTCTGTTACATTGAATCTGTTTTTACTGCATTTAACTTAATATTGCACTTGGAATCCTTGTTTGTTACTATTTGACTGTATTTGTAGCAAATTCTTCTGTGTAAGCTGTAGTAGCTGATTCATAGCATTTATAAGTGTTTGCTGTACCTGTTTCTGCCTGTTTTGTGAAAAAGAAAAAAAAGAAAAAAATATGTCTTGTTTTTCCTGCTTTACTAGTTTAGTCCAGTTTCAGAGTTGCTGATTCCTGGGCTTTGGTTGTAGTTCCTGTGTACTGTTTCCTTGCCTTATTTGGGCAATGGGAAGCTACCTTGCTTACCAGTGGGAGTGGGAAGCATTGAGCTGCCTTTTGTCCAGTTTTGTGAGGTTTCAGCCAGTAACTAGTAGTTTATTGGTCGTTTTGGGCCAGTTTCTAGCTTTTCCAGCCCCTGGTATAAAACTTTCAGCTTGTACCTACTCAGCACAGACTCCGTGGGCCAGCAGAGTAATCCAGGCTGCAGAGAGCTGAATAAGCGACATTTCTTGATACTAAGTATATTTTTTGTTGCTTTCCACATCTGAATACCTAGCAACTGTATTTCACTGCCTTTCTGTTACATTGAAGCTGTTTTTACTGCATTTAACTTAATATTGCACTTGGAATCCTTGTTTGTTACTATTTGACTGTATTTGTAGCAAATTCTTCTGTGTAAGCTGTAGTAGCTGATTCATAGCATTTATAAGTGTTTGCTGTACCTGTTTCTGCCTGTTTTGTGAAAAAAAGAAAAAAAAAGAAAAAATTATCTCTTGTTTTTCCTGCTTTACTAGTTTAGTCCAGTTTCAGAGTTGCTGATTCCTGGGCTTTGGTTGTAGTTCCTGTGTACTGTTTCCTTGCCTTATTTGGGGGAAGGGAAGCTACCTTGCTTACCAGTGGGAGTGGGAAGCATTGAGCTGCCTTTTGTCCAGTTTTGTGAGGTTTCAGCCAGTAACTAGTAGTTTATTGGTCGTTTTGGGCCAGTTTCTAGCTTTTTCCAGCCCCCTGGTATAAAACTTTCAGCTTGTACCTACTCAGCACAGACTCCACGTGGGCCAGCAGAGTAATCCAAGTACAGACCCAGTGACAGCCACACCTCCTAACTGTACCGAATTACTCGGTTTTTACTGAGTTTTGGGGTCCAAATAATGGGGTGCCACGATTCCAGAGTGGCACCCCTTCATTCCCGATTTTTTATTTTTTAAATGATCTTTCGCGCTTTGGAGCTGATGTCATCACGTGCGCAATGACGTCAGCTCCGTCAGCCTGTTGCAATTGAGCTGGCTGAGCGTGGAAATGTCCGCTTTTCAACTTAAGGAATTGAGCTGGCTGCGAGCGTGGAAACAAATAACTTTTGTTTAGAGCCGTTCTGCTTGCTTGCTTTCTACTGCAGGAAACATCTGCCGTTCTGCTGCTTCTTTTTACTGAAGGAAACACATGCACACTACAGCTGCTTTTTCGCTCAGGTATTTAGCCAAACATATGGAAACCAGGTATTTTAGCCGAATTCTGCTGCGAGCAGCAGAATTTTGTTGAAGCCGAATAATTTCTTTTTTTTCCCTTCAAATTATATAAATACGAGATCATGGATGCTACAGCCAGTATTATTTATAAGTGTAGCCATGCATCATTGGTTTTGGTTTTACTGTGTAATGTCTGCGACTGCGAGTAGCAGGATTTTGTTGGAGCCGAATCATTTCTTTTTTTTTAATTATATAAATAAGAGATCATGGATGCTACAGCCAGTAGTAGTATTATACTGATTTTTTAAGTGTAGCCATGCACCATTAGTTTTGGTTGCACTGTGTAATGTCTGCGAGCAGCAGGATTTTGTTGGAGACGAATCATTTATTTTTTTCTAATTATATAAATACGAGATCATGGATGCTACCGCCAGTATTATACTGATTTTATAAGTGTAGCCATGCACCATTGGTTTTGGTTGAACTGTGTAATGCACTTAATAATTACAGATCCTTTGCAGGTAACATTATGAAAACCCCCACAGGCAGAATTCTGAAGTAGATTATAAAATAAGTAGTCTCCTTTTGTCCTGCATGAAGCAGCTGTCCCTCAGAAGCATGTGTTGTTTTAGCATATCGACAATGTTTGGAAATGAAACTTGATAATAAAAGATTCAGAATAATATCTTTGGATGAGATGGTGCTGTGAAAAGTTTATTTTTTTTGCATGTGTAGTTAGAAGACTTTGGTTTACAAGGACAGATTTTTGCTTGGATAGGGAGGGAATACAAGTACACTGTGAAATAGTAATGATGGGAATATATCAAAATGTCATTTTAGTAGCATTTGTGAAGTCCAGTAGTATGAAGCTGAAACTGCAAGCTACATATTTATTATTTGACAAGTATAAGCTGAGGGCTAGAATTTTCATCTTCAGGGCTAGAATTTTCATCTTCAGAAGTCCAAGACTATTGCAAGAGCAACTTTGCAACTAATCAATCTGGCAAGTTCCTCTCTCTTACATCTGTCGATACAGAGTTATGTGGTGAAATAACTATTGTGTAGGCTTTCTTATAATTACTGCTGCTCATTTGGCAAGCTGTGCAAACAGGAAGAGTGGAATCTGCCTTGCAGTTCGCCACCACTGGTCCTGCAGCAAATACCAGAGGAGAACAGAAGGCTGATAGGCATCCATCATAGCTGTCACTCCCCCCCAGCCCAGAAAGGCTTGACAGAGCCCCAAAACAAATGGTTGTGCACATGTGAGAAGCACTAACCTCACTGAACTGACTTTCTGATGTGAAATGGAACTGACTCAAAGTGGATAATGTCATTTTTTTCTCATTTTAAAAACAATGTTGGTTTAAATTGAACCTTGTTGAAGGATCAATTGATAAAAGAGCTCTTAATTGGTGTGCATGTGTGTGTATATGCCCTCAACTCAATACACCTGGTGGCTACAGGTACTCAGGCTCAAACCCTGTACCTTGGGTACGGGTAAAAAGAGCCTAAAGTCCTTAGCTACCACCACTTGTGAATTTATGTCAAATATTTTTGTTCTATTCCTCATTAAATCTGTGCTTTTCAGGATTTTTGTGGCAATGGCAAATCACTGAAGGATTGAATTCACTAAATAATGACAGGCATTTGAATTTCGGACTTCATATTCTTCAGAAAATAAATGGTAACAAAACCTTTTTATCCTAGCAATTTTCTAAGTTTATAAGATCAGTATTTGAAATTTGTCCCTATTTTGGGGCTGTATGCCCTTCATTATTGGCTTTGTCCAGGCTTTTTGTGCTAAGATGTTGAGAGCTATGGTGAGAAGTGAGAACTGAATTTTGTATTCCCCCTGTCCCCCATTATTGGCTTTGTCCAGTGTTTTGTGCTAAGAGGCTGGCAGATATGGTGAGAACTGTGATCTGAATTCACTACATGATAGCAATTTAAGTTTCAGTCTTGCTGTCTTTCTAGAAACTGCTGATTTGGCATAGTGGTATGCTGCTCTGATTGTAGTGCACAGGTCCTGGGTTAAAAACTTGGCAGTGAAATGCATGGTGGTGACACAACATTTTATTCTACCAACTTTCCAAAAATACAAGCAATGTTTAAAATGTGTCCTGGTTTTTGGCCTTTTGTCCCCCCAGAAAAAAAAAACTGAAATTGAAAATAAGTGCGCAAAGCTGTGCAAGATGCCCATGGCTTACACTACTGTCATTATATATATACACACGCACACACACACGTATATATTATATATATATATATATATATATATATATATATATATATATATAAAAAATGTGTGTGTGTGTGTGTGTGTAAGTAGACTTTTATGATGCAAATGTTCTGAATTGGGCAGTTTTGTCATTATTGGTTCATGCATTTTGTTTCACTGCCTACTGGAAAAATGTTCAAACAAATTTTAAAATATGCTGTAACTTAAGTCTAACAAGCGTGCTGAATTATACAAGGAGTATAATTTAATAAAGTCAGGAAGGTGTATCAAAGAACGCATGTATGTTTCTTGATTTGTGTGCAAGCCAGGGGCCTATGATTTGAAAATAACCCAAAGGTAATCTTTAAACATCACTGGACAGATGCATTTTCTTTGGATGTGATGTGGGTTTTAATGCTGTTTCAATGAATGCGAGTTTAGAGAGCAGAGAAGTTTTAATGCCAAGTCTATTTTCATTGTGAGACAGTGTTGCTTTGTTTAGCAGATATCTATTAGTATTTGTGCATTGTGCTATAAAATGTAAAAATAAAATCAAAATAATCATTGTAGAAGTAAACCAGTACTATGCACACATTAGTGTTTATTGTAAATGGGGTGAAATAGCCAGATAATGGGACATTAGAATGGCTGCAGGGGGACTCTGGTGCCATATTTTGGTTGTCTGTTCTTCAGTTTGTGTTTGAAAGTTGGTATCCCACAATTCCATACGTGTGGGCGGAGTTACTTAATTATGTATGCAAATTTTGTGTTAATCAGCGTACAGATTTGTACCTATTTTTTCATGGGCCTTGTCCAGATTTTTGATGTTTCCAGGTTGAGAGGTATGGTGACAGCAGCCCTGCAAGATGCTTCTAATGAATCAAAACCACATTGCAAAGTATGTTTTCCAACCTGTTCAGCAGAATGCATTAAATCCTGTAAATCTTTGTTTTCAGCACAGTCAGGAATCAACATCATTTTCTGTTTAAGCAATCCAATAATATGTTGCTGATACTTTAACATGTGAAACTGACAGTTTAAGGCCCTAATGGCCAAGGTTGCAGAGGTGTATACCTTATTACCCCATATATCTAGCGCCCTGGAGTCTCTATAAGAATGGGTAGGATTTTTGGCAGTAGAAGCCTTAATGCCCTTGGGTCCCTGTGAAATGGTCTCAGGATCCGCAGTAGGATTTTTAAAAAGGAACTTGTGAGAGTCAGGAATCCTGTAATATCTGTCAGGTTTTCTGGGAGCAGGAGGCAAAGAATCAGGGGCCAATCTAGATTCCGAAAAGGCATCATCAACAATGTCTAGTACAGAAGGGATAGCTAAAGGCCTGTGTTGAGGCAGGAGTAAGAAATCCCTAAGCCTCTTTTTAGAATCAGAGTAATCCTGGCTTTCCCAGCGGAAATGCTCCCTAAAGAGTATGCAAGTTTCACCAAAAGAGAAATCCTCTGGAGGGGAAGCAGAGGGAATAGAGTCCTCTGCAACAGAATCCTCATAGGTAGAATCCTGGTCATCAGAAGAAACAGAAATTTTACAATCCTGAGTCATAAGCAAATTCAGTCCTAGGTCTCTTAGAAGGGGAGGGTTGGCTTCCCCTGATTAAAGTAATAAAGTCTTCAGCCATTCTTATCATTTGTTTTTTAGGCATAGAGACCTGAGCATGCGGTCCGGGTGTCGGTTTTCTAGGCATGGTTCAAGTTTTAGGCTTTAAAGAAGAAGGTGGCATTGGTTTAATATGCAAGTCAGTAGGCCTGAATACACCCTCAGAAGCTGGTGCCTGCGCAGCAGCTCTGGACCCATGCAAGGTAGAGACAAACGCAGGTTCCACAGTTGAAGCATCTCACGGCATACCGGACTCCGAATAGGTCTCAGTAGAGGCCTGCGAATCTGAAGTAGCAGGTATCAAGGGCTGCGAAAGCGCCTCACTGAGTACCGGCGAACTGGCGACTGGCTTAGGAGAAGCGTCGTCGGGAGCTTTGGACCTAGGCAGCTTGTCTGTCTTTATCTTTACGTTTTTTAGGAATGTCGGTAGTCGGATGGCTTACCGAAGACATATCTGGATAATTGAATAATTGAAACGAGAACCGAAATATTTAGAAGCGTAAATATACCGACGATAGATAGTTTGTTGGTTAAATAAGGCAGAAAACTGACAGTGAGGTACGTTGTAGTCAGGGCCTAGGCAAGGAATACAGTACGAATGAAAATCTTTATGAGGTATTTGCTTTCCACCAGAAATGCAATTATTAACTTTTACTGACACTGGTAAAGAACAAGAAAAAGTTTCCCCAACAGGGTATTTAACTTCAGTTGAAGACTTCAGTTCTGAAACTCGAAAACGAAAATTTCAGGAGTCGGCCGACCGGCACTTGCGAGCTGCTTCTGCTTCGGGCACCACACGGCAAGAAAGACTGATGTAATGGCGTCAGCTGCATGCTTTATACCCCTGACTACCTGACGTCATGGAGGACCCAAGACTTTGATAATCAGGCCGACTGAGGGCTACTGCAAGCAGATAACCCAAATGTGATGACTGAAACGATGAAACAAGAAGAACATCAGTTTTGCTGATCATTACATTTGTGGCTATGGCATACAAATAAAATGGCCCCAGAGCACTAAAGCGGGTAGCAAACAGCAATTAGTTTACAGTTTTAAACAGTAAAAGCATGAACCATCTCTTGACCTCACTATAACCTATCTAGCTGACTGAACCCAACAGGACACACCTGTCTGCTGCTGCATGTTTCTTTTAATACTATAATGCCCCAAGTGCAACATCTACAGAAAGTGATTTAATCTACGCAGTAGAACTCTATATACTATATATATTGATTATAAGATTGGCATTTGTATTTGTTTTTGATACTTGACACAATTATTTAAAATCTTTATAAATAATGCAGTACACTAACTACTCAGAAACACAATGCCACTCCTACCTCTCAATTTCTAGAATTTTGCGAATACCAGATTTTTGCTTCATATTTTTGGTCTGTTCCTTAGGTTCATAGATTAGTACTAAGCTAACTGCCCTTGCGAGCCATTTTAAGCCTAGCCAATTGTCACTTGTGAGACTCAAACCCTGCACCTTGTGTTTGTAAGGCAAACACCTTAACCATTAGGCCACCCTCCCAATCCTTATAAACTTTGTGGTTTTCTGACAAATCACTGAGGACTGAAGCCACTAAATGACAGAAATTCAGACTTCAAATCTTTCAGAAAGTGCATGCTAATGCAAAACCTGCTATTTTAGCAACTCTCCAAGTTTATAAGAGCAACAGTAAAATCACTTCCTGATTTTGAGCCTTTGTCCCCCATTAGTTTTGGCTTTGTCCAGAATTCTTACTCTAAGAGGTTGAAAAGTATGCTGTCACTATTACATGATACAGTCTTTGTTTTAATATAAATGAAGTATACAATTTCAGTGATGTTTGCAGTACATTTATTTAAATAACCTCACTGTTCTATGATGTCAGTAAGATATACTTTGCAGTACATATGTCTCTGAGCATAAAGCTTTTCGGTTTTAATCACAGGTAGAGAGCAAGGGAGTATATGAAACAACTCACATACCTTTCAACTGTCCAGATTTTCAAAGAATGTCCAGATTTTTACCTCATACTTTTGATCTGTCACTCAAAAAATCTGCGGTTTTCTGGCAAATCACTGAAGACTGAAGTCACTAAACAATAATGCCCAACAGGGTGTGTGTTACTGTGGAAATAACACCCACCCAAGGGTGGCAGAGGGCCTCTACACCCTGGAAGGGCGTTATTTCCACAATAACAAACACCCTGGAGGGCATTACTGTGCTTAGAGAATGGGATGTCTGCAAAATTATTGTGTTTTAGTTACTTTTTTTTTTTTATTACTATATTTTTTCACATTATTTTTTATGTAAAAAATAGTTCCTCCCTTTAATGTTTCAAACTTGCTGTAGTATATGTTAATGGTGTTGCAGGAAGCATTTTACATCCAAAATATAACACTTAAAAAAATCAAGGTATTTATTTTTTGATCCCTTACTCCTAAAACATTCGTTTTGTTGCCAGTTATTGGAGATTGAACTTATTAAGTAATGGCATACATTTGAGTTTCAGATTTTTATTTTATTCAGAAAATTCATGCTAACACAAATCTTTTTATTTAAGCAAATTTGTAATTTTATAACAGCTATAATTAAAGCCTGTTCCTATTTTTGAGCATTTGCTATGTCTTTTTTTTAGGCTTTGCCCATAGGTATGGAAACCTCTTTACTACTGATGCTGCCAATGGTCGATCTCACACCTCTTGTTTCAGAAAATGCATGCCAACTCAAAACCTAACATTTAAGTAAAATATGTTCTCCCTTTATTTTAGGTTTATTCAGATATCTTGAATTAAGAGTCAAGGAAGCATACCTTTCAAATGTCCAGATTTTTGCAGAATGCTCAGACTTTTGGCTCACATGTTTGTTCCCATCCTCATGAAATGTGTACTTTTCTAGCAATCACCAGGGACTGAAGTCATTAAGTAATGACAGACACTGGAGTTTCAGACTTGATATCCTTCAGAAAACACATGCTAATTGAAACATTGTTATTCTATCTACTTTCTAAGCTTATAAGAGCAATATTTAAAATTGTTCCCTATTTTTGGTCCTTTGTCCTCCCTTATCTGTGGCCCTGTCTGGATTTCAAGTGCCAAGAGGTACCTCTTAACTGATGCTGTCAGGGATCACACAGACACACACTTCGGTTTCTTTTTTTCTTTATTTTTTTTACACTCGCTATACAGCAAAAGCGCTGCTTAGAGAGTGTAAGCTAACGGCTCGATCGATCTCTCACTCTCATACATGCACAGACTCGCACACAGACATTGCCACACACACACACACATATACACACACTTTTTATTTTATTTTTTTCTTATTTTACAGTCACTAAACAGCAAAACCTCTGCTTAGTGAGCATGAAATAAAGGCAGCCATTATTTTTTTTTTCAGTCTGAGCTCCACTGCGGCTTGATGTGCTGCCATGAAGCGTCAGACTCGTTTTGCAGCGGGCTTTACCTATAGATTTACACCCTGCAGGAGAAAGTACAATTGTGTACACCTACCATAAATGTAGATGTTCGAGTGTCTTCACTGTTGCAGTCATGACTGTAGGGTTCTCCCCTGCTGGCAGGCAGCCCTCAGTCGGCCAGAATCCCAAAGTCTGGGTCCGATGTCGGCTGTTCAGCCATGCTCCCTGACGTCAGAGCACCAGGAGTACAAAGCTGACAGCCGATGCCATCTTCTCCAGTTTTTCTTGCCCCAGATGTCAGGAGTCCCAAAATGAAAAAGGTCCCAAAACCTTTGCAAATACACCTCAGAAGAATGGTGAAAAGTAAAAATAAGAGGGGACAGGAGGGAGGGAAACCCAGACTGCAACAGTGAAGACACTCGAACATCGACATTTATGGTAGGTGTACACAACTGTACTATGTTCATCGTGTTTCACTGTTGCAGTCATGACTGTAGGGTAGAATCCCAAAGCTGAAAGAAAGGGAGGTGGTCATAAAGAGGAAGGGGCGGCTAAAAGGCCCTGCAAGACTGCAGAGGCAAAGCCTGCCCTAGACTTAGAGTAGAGAGGTAGATTGTAGTGCTTAGAAAAAGTATGCACTGAACTCCAAGTTGCAGCTTCCAAAATGTCTTTGGTAGGAACTCCCCTGAGGAAGGCCGCAGAAGTGGCAGCAGCTCTGGTGGAATGAGTCCAGATACTCCTGGGATTTGCTTTCCATGGTGTGAATAACAAAATCTGATTCCATGAGCAATCCATTTAGAAATGGTCTGTTTTGAAATGGCTTTACCTTGGGAACTTGAAGCATAAGAAACAAACAATTGTTCTGATTTTCTGATGTCCTTGGTTCTGTCCAGGTAAAAATGTAGTTGTCTGTGTACATCCAAGGAATGTAAGATCCTTTCCCCTTTATTTTGAGGAGTGGGGAAAAAGGTTGGCAAGTGGATAGTTTGATTTAAAGCCACTTTGGAAACCACCTTAGGCATGAAGGTAGGATTAGTCCTCAAAGATACTCTGTCTTGATGAAAAATAATATAAGGTTCCACAGCCATAAGAGCTTGTAACTCTGAAACTCTCCTGGCAGAGGTTAGGGCTAACAAGATAGCTGTTTTCCAAGATAAAAACTTGATGTCACAAGAGGCAGCAGGCTCAAAAGGAGGCAAGGTTAGTTTTTCCAAAACATAGTTGAGATCCCAAGCAGGAATGGGAGGAGATCTAGGAGGTCTTAAGTTCTTAGCTCCTCTGAGAAACTGTCTCATGAGCTGGTGGGAAAAGATGGGAGGGTCTGTATTATAATGAGCAGAAATAGCAGAGGCATGTATCTTAATGGAAGAGAAAGAGAGACCCTTATGTAAGAGATCTGTCAAGTAAAGTAAAATTAAGGTAATGTTAGGAAGAAGAGGATCAGAATCCTGAGCCTGCATCCGGGAACAAAATCTTTTCCATTTTCCTGCATAAGATTTTCTAGTGCTAGGATGTCTGGCTTCTAAAATGACATCCATAACCTGCTTGGGTAGGAAAGAAGAAATCAAAGGCCCTGGATTAACCAAGCCGCCAGGCTGAGAGTTCTGACATGAGAGTGTAGAACCTGACCCTGATGTTGGGACAGAAGGTTCGGAGACAGAGGTAAAACCCAAGGGGGCTCCAGACATAGGTTTTTTAGAGTAGGATACCAAAACTGCCGAGGCCAATTTGGAGCCAGCAAGATTATCATCTTGGGCTTGTCCTGTTTTATCTTTAATAAGACCGGTGGAAGAAGAAGAAGAGGCGGAAAGGCATATCCCGAGAGGTTCCTCCAAGTGAATGACAGGGCATCCACTTTCCAAGCTTCTCTGTGGAAAGTCCTGGTGCAAAAATTCTGTAGTTGATGATTGAGATGGGATGCAAAGAGGTCTATGTGAGGACATCCCCAGACTGCTGTTATCATCCTGAATATTTTGGTGTCTAGCATCCACTCGTGCGGATCCGAAAGGTTTCTGCTCAGACTGTCTGCCAGGAAGTTTTGTTTCCCTGGTAGAAACTGAGCTTGAAGATCCAGATTGCAAGCTAGAGCTGTGTTCCATAGATCCATGGCTAGTCTGCAAAGGGGGTAGGAATGAGATCCCCCTTGCTTGTTTATGTACCACATAACTGTGGTGTTGTCTGTCCGTATTAGTAGTTGTCCTGGTTGTAAAAGATTCCTGAAGGCCAATAGAGCTTTCTGAACGGCTAACATTTCCTTTAAATTGATATGCAGGTGCTTCTGATCCTTTGTCCAAAGGCCCTGCAGACAGTTGCCCTGAAAATGGGCTCCCCAAGCATAATCCGAGGTGTCCGTGGTTAGAATCTGAGTGGCAGGAGGCAGACGGAAGGGTTTCCCTTTGTTTAGAGCACATGCCCTGGACCACCAAAGAAATTCCTTTTGAAGGCAAGGAAGGACGGAGATCAGTATGTCTAAACTGTGGCAATGCTGAGACCATACACTTTTTAGGTACCACTGTATTTTCCTCATGTGTAGTCTTGCATATGGTACGAGAAAGATGCAGGAGGCCATGTAACCCAAAGCCTGCAGGAATTTCCTTGCAGATAGTTGAGTTAAAGTTGCCAAGGTTTTGAAAGTTGAAGCCAGCTGTAATTGTTTTTCGGATGTCAGAAATGCCATCTGGGTTGTGGTGTTTAGAAGAGCACCCAGAAAAGTCATCTGTTGTGATGGTGTCAAATTGGACTTTTTTATGTTTACAGAGAATCCCAGGAACTTGAGGAGGTTCTGTACAAATTCTAGATGATGGAGTAAGACATCCTTGCTGTCTGCCTGAATTAGACAATCGTCCAGATAAGGGTAAATTTGAATTCCCTTGAGTCTGCAGTAAGCTACTACTGGAGCCAGGCATTTGGTGAAGACCCTAGGCGCAGTAGATAATCCAAAGGGCAGCGCAGAGAATTGAAAGTGCCTCGATCCAGCTATGAACCTGAGGTATTTTCTGCGATCCTGCCTAATGGGAATGTGTAAATATGCCTCCTTTAAATCCAAAGTTACCATCCAAGCATTTTTGGACAGCATTGGAAGTAGCTGCTGTAGAGTAAGCATCTTGAATTTTGGAATCTCTAGAAAGGTGTTCAAGACCGACAGATCCAGAATGGGTCTCCATGAGTTTTGCTTCCTTGGGACTAGAAAAAGCCTTGAATAAAACCCTTTTCCCCTCTCTGAAAGAGGAACCAGTTCTATGGCATTCATAGCCAAAAGAGCTTCCACCTGGTTTAAGGCCTCCGTCCATTGATGTTTTGGAAGGTCTGGCCATCCGCTTGGCCTTGGCAAGGTATGAAAATGGAATTTGAAACCACATCTAAAACCCATTTGTCTTGGGTTATTTGAGTCCAATTTTGATAAAAAAGAGAGAGTTTTCCTCTGAGAGGGGCTTCCAGGGAAGAAATTCCTGTAGCCCCACAGAGGGAGTCATTGAGTTTGTTTCCTTTGAGATTGTGACCTGTCCTCTCCTCCCCTAGGGGTGGAAGCAGTCCACTGTCTTGGTCTATAAGCAGCTTGTGATTGAGGCCTCCCTCTTGAACGTCTATATCTACCCCTCTGAGGCCTGTCTGAAGAGGGAAAGGACCAATTTTTTGAAGGCCAATTCCTGCTAAATCTAGGAGGCTGTACCTGTAAGAAATCTTTAACTGTTTGCATTGATTTCGCCTTATCCTCCATCTTTTTAATCACCTCTTCAGCTTTCGATCCAAACAAAACATTAGGCTGAACAGGAGCATCCAATAATTTTGCCTTTACTTGTTCAGGTAAATTTTGTTCCTTTAGCCATGCATGCCTCCTAATGACTGTGCCAGAGGCCGCAGCCCTACAAGAAGCCTCCAAGGCATCAAATCCACAGTGTAAACCATGCTTCCCAACCTGTTCAGTGGCATGCAATAAGTCATGTAATTCCTTATCCTCTGCACAGGCAGAAATGGAAGTAAGCTTTTGTTTTAAAACAGACAATAGAAATTGCTGGTATTTGAACATATGAAACTGACAGTTTAAAGCCCTAATGGACAAAGTAGCAGAAGTGTACACCTTTTTGCCCCATCTTTCTAAGGATCGAGAATCCTTTTCAGTAGGAGTAGGATTTTTGGCAGAAGCGGCCTTAGCTCCCTTAGGACCCTGAGAAATGGTTTCAGGGTCAGCAGAAGGGTTCTTGTATAAAAACTGATGGGAATCAGGAACCCTGTAATATCTATCAGGTTTCACAGGAGCAGGAGGAAGAGAGTCAGGGGTTAAGTTAGCCTCTGAAAAGGCATCATCCACAATATCCAAAACAGGAGGAATAGCCATGGGTCTATGTTGGGGAAGAAGAAGAAATTCCCTCAGCCTTTTCTTGGATTCCGAATATTCCTGTCCTTCCCAGTGGAAATGTTCCCTCATTTCATGCAAAGTTTCCCCAAAAGAGAAATCCTCAGGGGGAGAAGCTGATGGAATGGATTCTTCAGCATCAGAATCCTCATAAGGAGGGAAAGAATATTCCTGATCAGAAGAAGAAACTGAGGAAACAGAAGCCTGATCAGAGGAATCATAAGAAATATCCTGCCTTGGCCTTTTGTCTGGAGGGGGATGAGAACCCCTAATCATAGTAAGTAAATCCTCCGCCATCTTGAGTAACTGTTTCTGTGACTTGGGAGCCGGTTCAGAAGAAGCCTGTGTAGAAGTCTTTGATTTTGAAGGAGTCTTTGCCTTTGTCTTTGGCTTTGCCTTTATTAGTAGCTGAGTAGGCCTGAAAACCCCTTCGGAAGCCGGTACCTGCACAGCGGCTCCGGACCCATCCGAAGGAGCATTGTCCGAAGGTCCTGCAACAGAAATATTTAAAGGCCTGGTTGGCTCCTCATGAGAGTCCGTTTCGGCCGTCGGTTCTGAAATGGCCGACGACAGGGGCTGCAAAAGCGCCTCACTGACAACGGCCGAACCTGAAGCTGGCTCCGCTTGTGCGCTATCATCAGATTTGGACCTCGGAGGCCTGTCTTTATCCTTGCAATGTTTATGAACTCCGGTAACCGTATCTGACGACATTTTGTAGTTAAAGCGCCTACCGAAGTAATGAAAAGCAAAATCGTACCTTCGCTTAATTGTACGTTGATTGAATCTAGCACAAAACCGACAACTAGCTACGTTGTGGTCAGGGCCCAAGCAAGGAATACAGTAAGAATGAAAATCCTTATGAGGTATTTGCTTCCCACATGAAATACAATTATTAACTTTCTGACATCGGAGTGGAGCAAGAAAAAAGTTTCCCCAACGGGGTACTTAGCTTTGAGTGGAGAAGAAAGTCTTCGGACTGAAGTATATCAGTAAAATTCGTCAGGAGTCCGCCGACCGGCAAATGCGAACTGCTATCACCGCACGGCAAGAAAGACTGGAGAAGATGGCGTCGGCTGTCAGCTTTGTACTCCTGGCGCTCTGACGCCGGACCCAGACTTTGGGATTCTGGCCGACCGAGGGCTGCCTGCCGGCAGGGGAGAACCCTACAGTCATGACTGCAACAGTGAAACACGATGAACATCGTTTGTTTTCCAATCAGGATGTCATCTACAGGTCACCCTTTCTCTAAATAATAATAAATAATAACAGACATTTGATTTCCAGACTTTGTATCCTTCAGAAAATATGTAATAATGCAAAACCTGTTACTTCAATGACTTTCTAAGTTTATAGGAGCACTATTTAAAATCTGTCCCTATTTTTGGGCCTTTGTCCCCTCATTTTTTCCAGCTTTACCCAGATTTCTTGCACTGAGAAATTGAGAGGTATGAACAACTGGTTTCTGACTGCAGTAATGAATGGGTGTGTCATCTTTCAGATGCAGTGTTGTAAATAAGATACTGTCTGTCAAACCTTGAGCTGTCCTGCCCTATGGGATACAGGTGAATTAGAGAGAACCAAGGCATCATTCTCAAAAAGAAAAAGGACATTTCTCTGGTGTCTTGGCCCATAGCTCCCTTGTGGATGCAATTTCCAGGCTGTGTGTACATGTAGAAAACTATTTGAAATTAGAAACGTGCTAAAGAATTAAGACAGTTTACACTTCAATGTTTCATTTCTTGTGTATTTATATATGTATGCACACTACATACATTTTTTCCCTTAGGCAGGCATAGTATCACTTACTATAGGCTTAACTGCTCGTCTGTATGAAAGTATGTATGATTTGGGCCTTAGGGGTAAACAAAGCAAAAAAGGCATGCTTCCTGGTACATATCATACCTAGCCTTGGTTAACAGGACATGCAGTTTTCCTGCTCTTGTTGGTGATGAGTTAGTGCAAACTTTCATGTACCTAGATATTTGGTTTGAACCTGTTCAGAACTTCTCATGTCAGTAAGACAGTGTATAAAACCCTGCTACCATGCTAGCAGCTTAACTAATCGGGCAAAGCATGCATTTGATAAAGGGCTTCCAATTCTGCCTTTGGAAGATGTCCTTACTTTTTTTAATTTACATCTTCAAGAAATACAAATTGCAAATAATTTTAATGAAATAGTTCACTTATTACTGAGGCTTCAAAAATGGGAGGCTAAGGTACACTTTGAATAAAAATTGCTAGCTACACATTTATATCCAGACCAACATTTCTAACTAGTGTCTAAATTTACTAATTATTCAGTCCAGACCTCTGCAGATATTTCTGTGTAACACTCACAACTAAATGGCATTATTAAAACACTTAATTTTAAATTCGCAAGAAGATGGCTGCCCTGGCTGATATACCTGCTTTGCAACTTCAGTAAAAACTGATTATTCATAAAATGTAGACTACAGTGGACTCAAGGCTCCCAGGCAATAAATATGAGGGCTAACTTATTTTGAGAAAGTGGACACCATTCTAAAACCATCAATCCGCATACTAAAAAACTGTCGCTGTTGGACTTTTGGTTGTTTGCACTGGTTATTACTGTATATTTATTTTTATTCTTATACTTGTAGCTTGAGCTAATTCCTAATATAATACAATTTTTAATGTTTAAACAACTCCAGATTAATGGATACCAGTGAAATGGATGAAAGGTAATGTTTTGCTTAGGCAATACGTACAGGAGAATTATTAAATCCATTGTATTTGCCTTTTTGATCTTTGTTATGTAAACCCATATTTTAATGTTTAACAGAAGTTAACATACAGGCATTCTTTATACAGACGCCAAAAGTGTTTTCACTTTTTTCATTCTTTGTAAAAGGTTTATATCTGATGTGATAATATTATAATGTTATTAATTATACTGTCTTTAATAAAATGTTTTTAATAAAATGTGTTCATTAAAAAAAAAAAACACTTAGATTTAATCTGTTAACCAGGTAAGTTAGCTGGTCTTTCACTCACTCATCTTAGTCATAACCACTGTTACATGGGGAAGGGTACATGCAAAATACAGACAATACAGAGTAGCAAAACAACCAACATGTTTATTTATTTATTATTTACTAATTTGCATTTGTTTACAAGGACGGTTCACTGGGCCAAAAAGTGCCCGTTTGCAGCAGAGGCCTGGGGAGAAAAGCTCCAAATACAAAAAAAATTTAAATATAATCACATTTTCTACATATATAGAGAAATCACTTAAAAAGACAGACATACAATCTTACCATAAATTTCTAGCTAGAATAACAAATGCAGTATACATTATATACAAAATATGCAAAGTGCAATATCTCCTCTGCTTTGGATACTGTAGACTGAAGACAGCAAGAGGTAGTTGTATAACCGTTAAGCAGAGGGGAGAAAAAAGTTTGTGAGATCAGGTAAGGGAATTCTGTATTTGTAGCCACATGTCCATTGCCACAGGGCTAAGAGATGTTGTTTTAGAGACATTTTGAAGGATATGCGATTGGAAATAGTTCTGAAAGAGCTGGGTAGGGAATTCCAAGTTTTAGCAACGGTACACGAGTAGAGAGATTGACCAACTGCTAGACTGGGTATTTGCACTTTTAGAAGGAACTGATTTTCAGATCTGAGTTGTTGGGAGGGTTTATGGAAAGTAAACAAGGAGGTGAGGGATGGGCATTGGAAAGTTTGGCAATGATATTGTGAGCTGTGGTTAACTGCAAGTAGGTTAGGTGATGGGGAAGATCGATCCATTTTAGTTTGCGCAGGGAGATGCAGTGATGGGAGGAGTAAGTTTCGTTGGTAGCGTAGTTGTTACAACAGGACTCTATCTTGGATTTTAGGGAAGCAAACAGGACAGTGCAAGGGTTTGTCTAGTGGTGGGTGTGAGGTACAATTTATGCTTATAGAGGGTGCCTAGTTTCTGATTTTTTTTTTTATGCAGTTTTGGATGTGTAGATCGAAGGTTAAGTGTTTGTCTATTATAACTCCTAGAAGCTTAGTTTGTCATACTGCTCTAATGCAGGTTTTGTTTTGTGAATAGATATTAAAATCTGCTCTATTTAGGGGGATTGACTTTTTGGGGGTGAATAGAAGCAGGTTAGTTTTGCTGGGGTTAAGGGCTAGATGGTTGTTATTCATCCATTCCTCAGTGATTGAGAGAGCATGTTGGGTCCTAGCTAGGAGTTCATCAGCAGAGTCAGCAATGCAGATAATGGTCAAGTCATCTGTGTACTGTATTACAGGATTTAGGGGAAGGGTGGAGTGGAAGTCATTAATGAATATGCTAAAAAGGAGAGGTCCCAATATGGATCATTGGGGAACTCCTGTGTGAATATTGAGGAATGGTGAGAAAGAGTGGAGCCATTTAGTAGCCTGCTGTCTGTTGGTTAGACAATCAGAGAACCAGTTAAGAGTGTTGGGGGGTGACATTCCCAGATTGGATAACTTTGCCAGGAGAAAGGTGTGAGATATGGTGTTGAGGGCTTTGGAGAGGTCCAGAAAGAGGGAGGAGACAATTTTTTCCAGTGTCCCTTGCTTGGGTCACAGTATCCATGAATGATAGGAGTGCAGTGGTGGTACTGTGATATGGGCGGAATCCATGTTGGGATGGGGATAATATCTTACTTTCTATTAGAAAATTTAGGAGCTGAGCGTGGATGCATTTCTCCATGATTTTGGATAGTGGGGAGAGTATTACAATTGGCCACAAATTGGTGAAATCTATGTTAGGGCCACTTTTGTGAAATGGGAGTATGTAGCCTTTTTTTCCAGATTACAGGTACACGAGACTCTTGGGGGGATCTGTTGATTAATATGCTAATGGGATAGGCTATAGATTTGGCTGACATGTGTAAATAATCTGGGGGTAGATTATCTGGAGCAGTTGTACAGGGTTTTAGTTTGAGTAGTAATTTGTGAATGGTAGCTGTGGTGACAGGGGAGAAGGAAAAGCAAGCATTGGGGTGGTTGTGTGAAGGTTGCATGAGTGTGTGTTTGCTAGTTTTAGAATTAGTTTGTGGGAAGGTGGCAGAGAGTTTGGAGATGGTGTCTGTGTTGAAGAGGACTGCTATTTCATTGGGGATTTGTCTGGATGTGGGCATGGCTTGTTTTTGCTACCTGGAAGCAGTAAACTAGAGATGGTACCCCAAATTTTCTTAGCGTTGTTTCTGTTTTGGTTTTGGGATGCGAGGTAGAAGTTTTTCTTATCTCTGATTATGAAGTGTTTGGCTTGATTTTGGAGTTGTTTAAATTCTAGGAGGTGAGCAGGATTTTTGGTTTTATTCCAGAGTTTCCATGCTCTATCTCTGTTTGTCATAAGTTGTTTTATGGCTCTAGTTAGCCAGTTAGTATGGTTGGTTTTGATTCATTTTACTTGTAGAGGAGCTAAGTTATTTAGAATATTTAAAAATGTAGTATTGTAGAGTTCAACTGCCTCATCTAAGGGTAGCACTTTTAGGGCACTCCAGTCTACTTGTAGGAGGGTGTTTTTTTTAAAGTTTCTGGGCTGAATTTTGATAGGTTCCTGGTTAGTTTATACTGGTGGATATTGTGGGTGGGGGAGTATTTCCGAAGGTTATAAATCACTTATGGTTTGAGGTAATGTACCTGCGGCTGAAATTTTACTCAGGTCAGACACTAGAATCCAATTTAGTGTACAGCCATTGTTTTTGGTTTTGTTTGGTCTGGTAATGTCTGTTACTACTTGGGTGTGGGAGAACAGGTTTATGATGGAGGTGGACTGATTTTTGGTAAGTTCTAACCAATCAATGCTAACGTCACCTAGGATGACTGTTTCATTTTGAACAGTTTTAGATGTCCAGATGAGGATTTGTTTCTAGTACAGGAATGTTATTTCCCGGGGGGGTATGCAGAAATTGACTATACAGATTTCTTTTAGTGTTATTTAATTGGAGATACCCAATGAGAATTTCTGCAGATTCAAATTGAGGTAAGGGGCTAGAGTAGGGGACAATGCCAAGATGGTTGGAATAGAGTACGGAAATGCTACCTCCTTTTTTACGTGGCCTGTCAGATCGAAAACAGTTGTAGCCTGGTGGGAGAAATTCTGTGTCTTTTATGTAAGGTTTGATCCAGATTTCAGTAGCAGCAAGTACATCAGGTTGGGTTTGGGAAATCTAAGCATGGAAGCTTGTGATTTTGTTTCTGATGCATTGTAGATTTACAGTTAACTCTAAACTACTGATAACTGATATCAGTTGTAGTATGTTCTTGGAAGATGGGTGGAAACTGGAGTACCCAAAGAAAACTCATATAGTTGAAGCCATATTAATACTATGTCAAATGTCATACAGACAAACAAAAGTTATGCACTTACCATAATGACAGTTCCATGTTGTCTTCATCCAGCCATCTCAGCAGGTGGATATATTGAATCCAGGGCTGGCTATTTAACTTTGGTTCCAAGGCTGTAGCTCCTCTCCTCTCTCATGATGCACAGCCACCCCCCTACTGTCCTCAGATCCCATTTCTCCCCAAGTACATGATTATCAACAAGAAACAGATAATATTATTACTGAACAAAATACTGTAATCACCTAGAGCAATTGGAAAGGATTGCTCTCCAAAAGGAAAATTAGAAACAGTAGCCAATTACAATTTAATTGTAGAGTAACTAGCCTCTGAATGGAAGACACCTGCCAGGAAATCCAACATCAACTGCAAAGATACCAAGAAGGGATCGAGACTCTTAAAACTAGTCCAAATGGTGAACGTTTTCCACCTATTCAATAGGTCTTCCTAGCTGAGGGTTTCAGGGAAGGGGTGAGAATCTACATAACTCTAGAAGCAAAGTCTCGGTTCCTCTGCAACTGGGGGAGCAGGAAGAACTCCTAACTGTATCCGGGCCATCAAGAAGGTCTTCATCATCTTATCCAGACCACACTGACCTAAAGGAAGAAGCTGCAGAGGGTGGAGTGGAGGATCTGTGCCCTTGCCAGTCTGGGTAGAGATTTGCAAATCAAATCCTAGGAGGACAGACAATTCCAGTGATAACACCAGAACCAGCAGACTCGAAGCAACTGGAGATTAGATCTGAACTTGATCTGACCCCAGAACCAACAGGGGAGATGCCAAATCTGAGGGTCCTTCAGATCAGGTCTTTGCAGGGTAGAAATTTCTGGAGACCTCTTCTGAGACTCTCTGTATTTTCCCTAGAGGAATCTCTGACCCCATCATTCTCTCTGTGTCTGTCTTGCCTTATCTTATCAGAAAGATTTTTTGAAGAACACCACCCAAAAGCAAAAGGGAAGGAGTCTCCCACTTGGGCAAGATGAAGGCCTTTCAACAGCAGCTTTGAGTGATGATTAAACTGGGCTTGTTGCCCAAAGAAGAACAAATTTCCAAAGTCTCCTCTAAATTGTCAGAGTCCAAAAAGTAGGCACATTTATTGTTTGGACCCTGTGCTGGAATCTAATGGCTGTAGGCCACACAATTTTTAAAACCAGATGTCTTGTCTGACGTGATACGTATATACACACACACACACACACACACACACACACACACACTACAAGGAAAAAAGCAGGAAAAACTTTAACAATTCAACCCAACAGGACCAACTCACTAACAGAGACTAAAAGTCACATAAGAAACTCTGGCAGCACACAAAGTACTGCACCAAAAAAAGAGAAAAGTATACCACACAAAAATACCAAGTTTTATGCGTGTCTTTAAAAATAAAGACAAATACCCAAAAGGGTTGGAGATGGGAGACAAAAGACTGACTACAGCTGTGAAAAACCTATCAAAAAAGCTACCCAAAAGGTCTGAAAAACACTTATTGCAAACAAAGAGCTGAGTCTTGGAGAATGTGTCTGTTGTTTAGTGCGGCAAATGAGATCTGAGGACAGTAGAGGCAGTCGTGCATCATGGTAGAGGGTAGTAGCTATAGCCATGGAACTAACATACCTACCAGCCTTGGATCTCTACGGACTTGATATACCCACCTGCTGAGGTGGACGGAAAAGTCAATATCAGATTCAGGATTGAGTCCTGGGAGCTGCCACTGTGAGGCAGAACTCATAGCCATAACCATAATGTAGTTACAACTATAAACATTCACAAGACTTGCCAACTACTATAACATAGCTAATTAAAGGTGAAATTATGTAGTTTTCAAATCTTCATTTACATTATCTTTCTTTCTGAAGTAAAGCTTTAAGCTTTATCTTAAAAGCATTTAAGGTAGATAAATCCCTAAGTGAGGAGGGAATAGAATTCCACATCTTACAGAGAATGGTACTGAAAGATTTAGAGGTACAAACCAAGAAATGATGAGGTATAAACAATTAGGATAAATACATTTGTAAGAATCCTTTACCTAACAAAGACAGATACAACTCTCAACAGTTAAGATGTCTTCATTCTGCCTTTCTAAATTAATTTCTAACAGATTATTGGGGGGAATAAATAACCCCACTGTATAATATACAAAGCCCTGCAATCTGCCTTGCATAGTACTCAAGGGAACTGTAATACAGAAATACCTTGTGTGTTACACTGTAAGACTTCGGAACTGAAGTTTGCAACTGAGAGGCCATTAGTTGCTCAGTGTTTTGGAGCCATATGTTAACGTGGCATTCTATGGGTGGCTTACATAAACAGTCCCACATGCACCATGGGGCAGTGTTTTTTTTCCCATGATCTTACATAGTGCAGTGATTCTGAGACAGGTATAGTAAGTGACACTGCTGTAGACCAGCACAGGAGATCTGCAAATGTATGTGGCTGCAATGCAACCACTGCTGTTCATGGCAGAGTCTCAGCACAGCTAAGTCGAACACTACTCTGTTTTGGTTGCCATTCCAAGGAATCAGTGCTGTGCAATGTATGGCGTGTGCTTGTCTGTAGTGGAATGACACTTGGAATGTGTGTAGCTATATATCCGTGCGCGCATATGGGGTTATGTCTGAACGGGGGGGTGGGGTGGGGGGAGGATCTGCCTGTAAACATGGTATTTGTGTGTGGAGGTCGATTGATGAGATTCAAGTCCATGTACAAGTGTATTTCCTGCAAAGTGAGACTTGTGTGAGAGTTAAGTGTGAGTGCATGTGTGTGTGTGTGTGTGTGGTTGCATGTAGTTCATACCGCTCAACCTCTTAGCACAAGAAATCTGGACAAAGGCAAAAATAATAAGGCGATAAAGGCCAAAAATCAGGGACAATTTTTAAATATTGCTCTTCTGAACTTAGAAGGTTGCTAGAATAAAGGCTCTTATGTCAATATGCATTTTCTGAAGAATATGAAGTCTGAAATTCAAATGTCTAAGGACTGAACTAAAAGCTCTATTTCCCGTTCATTTTCACAGGGATAATGAAATACATTTACCTTTGAGTTCGCTAAAATATGGACAGTTGTACTGGTATTAATCTCTTTCTTTCTTTAAAAAAACTTTATTCACAGCATGGTTTCAATAAACACACAAAAACAACATATAGGTACAGTCCAGTCAAACAAACCAAGAAACTGAAAGCTGCAAATTCTCATGTAAAACTGAGGCTGGTGCACCAAATCACACTCACACATACTTCAACAATCCTGAAAAAACATTTAAATCAATCACTTTAATCGGTAGTGCATTCCATTTCCAAATGTAATACAGACTATTGGAGCATTTTGTCAGTAAACATTAAATATAAATAAGATGCATTACATTTATTTCCCTATAACACACCTGACTCCTTGCCACTACTACTTTCCCATCTATTGTCCCCCCAATGATAATCATATTGATTTCACACTGAATTAGGATTCTTGATAAACTTTTAGGGAAGATACATCATAGATTCATAAGTGGTTACTAGACTATTGGCTCGAGAGTCATTTTAGGCCTAGCCAAGCTTACCCCAAATTTAACAAAATACTCCTGACGTCTGTCAATACTCCAATAAATTTTACAGTTATGATGAAGGCCTTGTACACATCAAGTGATCACAGGCTACATCATGCTTCATTATTCTATTTCTCTATTTACATTTAGTGTTGCCAAACTACTTTATCTCCACAGTACAAACACTGACTCAACACAAAAAACATATAAATAAATATCAAAATTAGATTACATGATGAGGAAAAAGGAGGAATGTTATCATATTCAAGAACGCTTTTTACTAGTTTTCTTCTAACCTAACCAATTCAGCATTTATCAGTACAAGAGTCGTGTGAGCTACATTTAAGTAAATAGTATGAACCATTCACTAATCTTAGTTTTGTCCATACTTGGTGCACACTAAATCCACTCTGACAGGCAAGAGAACAATCCTTTTATCACATCTGACAAATTTTTACAACACTTTTGCCTTTCCTGTTATCTAGTGATACCTTCCATGCTAAGTAATTCTAGCATCTCACTGCCTGACTTAAACAGTTTTCTTTCCATCAAGTTATTGATTTTCAAAGTGTAGGATATGGTAAATCTGAAGTTTGACGAAGTACTTCTGCAATTAATAGCAATAAACTTGCACAGATGAATATCAATTAAATACAGCAATAATCTCAAACTAAATGGTTGTGATACAAAAAGTACAGTTTTGTACCTACCATAAATGTAGATGTCCGAGAGGAATGCATCTGCAGTCTTTACAAATGGGTTGTCCAAGTCTGGGTCTGGCTTTGGCTGGTGTCGTTTCCTCAGTGTTTCTTGCCCCAGATGCCAGGTGCCCTCTTGGATGGCTAAATTTGGATAAATGCCAAAGTTTCCAAATAGTAGAGAGCAAACACATAAAATAAGCATGTATGTACATATATACAAACAAATACACCATAATAGATCCCCAAGCTAGCTGAAGATTGGCAAATACCCTAGGAGTACCTCAGAGGGGAAGGAGGGTGCAGATGTATTCCTCTCGGACATCTACATTTATGGTAGGTACAAAACTGTACTATGTCCTTCAAGGATGCATCTGCAGTCTTTACAAATGGGTAGAATACCATAGCTAAACTAGGGGAGGAGGAAATGAGAAGAGATTATGGTGTAGTTAGGATCCCTTGCAAAACAGCAGTGGCAAAACCAGCAAGGGATCTAGAGTATAGAGGTAAGTTATAATGCTTGGCAAATGTATGCACGGAGGTCCAAGTAGCAGCCTCTATAATGTCCTTGGTAGCCACTCCTCGAGAAAAGCTGTGGTAGTGGCTGTAGCCCTTGTGGAGTGAGGCCTGATGTTCTCTGGAGTTTTCTTTCCATGGTAGGAGTAACAAAATCTAATGTGATTTCCTATCCATTTGGAGATTGTCTGTTTAGAAATTGGTTTTCCTTCCTTTCCTGCTGCATATGCTACCAGAAGCTGGTCAGTTTTTCTATTATTTTTTGTCCTGTCCAGGTAGTAGCGTAATTGTCTGTGTACATCCAAGGTATGTAACAGCCTTTCTCCCCTGTTCTGTGGGTTGGGGAAGAATGTAGGAAGGTGGATAGCCTGATTTAAAGATACTCTGGATACCACCTTAGGCATAAATGTAGGATTTGTTCTCATGGACACTCTATCTTGATGGAAGATTAGGAAGGGTTGCACTGCCATTAATGCCTGTAGTTCAGAGACCCTTCTTGATGAAGTTATTGCCAGCAGGAAAGCAGTCTTCCAGGATAAGTATTGTAATTCTACTGTTGCTGCTGGTTAGGAGGAAGAGTTTTTCTAGCACAAAGTTCAAGTCCCATGCTGGCAATGGAGGTTTCCTGGGAGGTTTTACATTTTAATTCCTCTCAGAAACTGTCTGAGCAGAGGATGCGAAGACAGGAGGATCCAAGCTGTACTCTGCTGAAATAGCTGATGCATGTATCTTGATGGAGGAATAGGACAGGCCTGTATGGAAGAGCTCCGCCAAGTACTCCAGGATGTTGGCTATGTTCACCAGTGTCACATCTTGCCCCTTTGCTGTACTCAGATGAGATATCTTTTCCATTTTGCTGCATAATTCTTTCTTGTTGAAGGTCCAGGATTATGTCTTTAACCCTTTGGGATAAATTTGGGTTAATTGCTGTTATGTAATGTTCCAGGCAGTTAGCTGCAGAGTTTTTAGGTTTGGATGCAGAATGTTGTAGTTGTTCTGTGTCAGCAGTAATGGGATCAGGGCAGTGTCCATATTTGTTCCCGGACATGCTCAGCAGTGGATACCAATGTTGTCTTGGCCAGTCTGGGGCTATCAGAATGATCCTCTTGATCTTGAGAAGCACCTTGTGCATCAAAGGTAGTGGTTGCTGTCAGGCTTTTCCAACTGAAGGATAGGGAGTCCACCTTCCAAGCAAGTGGGTGGTAAGTCCTTGTGCAGAATTTCTTCAACTGGTGATTGAAAGGATGCAAACAAGTCTATTTGTGGTAATCCCCATTCTCTTGTGATGGTTTTGAAGATGTCCGGATGCAGCATCCATTCGTGGGCATCTGTTGTAGTTCTGCTTAATATGTCTGCTAGAATGTTTTCCTTCCTGGTACATAAATTGCCTGTAACTGAATATTGTAGCTCAGAGCCACATCCCATAGGTCCAGTGCCAACCGGCATAGAGGGTATGAGTGTGTGCCTCCCTGTTTGTTGATGTACCACATAACTGTGGTGTTGTCTGTCCTTATCATCAACTGGCCTTCTTGGAGAAAAGGTCTGAATGCCTGGATTGCCAATTTTACTGCCATCATTTCTTTTAGATTTATGTGCAGATGCAGCTGGTCTTGAGTCCATAGGCCTTGAAAACACTTGCCCATCATGTGTGCCCCCCAACCGAGGTCTGAGGCATCTGTCGTGATGGTTTGTCTTGGTTGACTTTTGCAGAAGGGCAGTCCTGTGTTTGACTTGACAGGCCTGAGCCCACCATAAGAACTCTTGCTTCAGGCATGGGATCATTGGAATTTTGGTTTCTAGGCTGTGCTTGTGCTGAGACCACAAATTCTTTAGGTACCACTGTAGCTTTCTCATATGCAGCCTGGCATGAGGTACCAGTATTATGCAGGATGCCATGAAGCCTAAAGCTTGTAGCACTTTTCTTGCAGTTAGATGCCTCTGCTTTGTTAATGCCAAGAAGTAGAGAGGAAGTTGCTCTTTCTTTTCTGCAGTTAGAAATGCCATTTGTTTTGATGTGTCCAGTTCTGCACCCAGAAAGGTTATTCTTTGGGATGGAATCAGCCTTGACTTTTTTGTATTGACTGTATATCCCAGGGCTTGCAGCAGGTAGATGACTCTTTGTAAGTCTTCTGTGAGTTTGTTTTTGTTGTCCGCTTGTAACAGGCAGTCGTCCAGGTAGGGATAGATTTGAATTCTGAAGTCTGCAATGGGCAATGCTGAGAATTGATAATTTTCTGATCCTGCAAGAAATCTGAGGTATCTTCTGCAAATTGGTCTTATGGGGACGTGCAGGTATGCCTCCTTGAGATCTAGAGTTACCAGCCAAGACTCCTTGCCCAGCATGGGAAGAAGCTGCTGTAGGGTCAGCATTTTGAATTTTGGGACAATGAGGAATGTGTTTAAAGCGGACAGGTCTAGAATAGGTCTCCATTTGTTTTCTTTTCTTGGTACCAGGAAGAGCCTGGAGTAAAATCCATTCCCTTGCTCCATAAATGGTACCTTTTCCACAGCTCTCATTCTTAATAATTGAGATATTTGTTTTAGAGCTTCTGCCCTTTGAGAAGGTGGTAGGTTTGGCATTCCTCTCTTTCCTGGTAGTGTATGGAAATGGAACCTGTAACCTTTGTCTATAGTCTGCAAAATCCATTTTTCTCTTGTAATGCAGTGCCAGTTTCTTGAAAATAATGTTAGGTGCTTCTAGTTGTTCCCTGGTAGGCGGTTCCACCCCAAGTCACTGTGATTGAGTTGTTGTAGTGGTGGTGGCTGTATCCGTGCCTCGTTGGTTGTTACTCTGCCACTGGCGACCCTGCCCTGGATTGGTTTCTGCCTCTAGAGCCTATTCCTGCCTCTTTGTGCCTTAGAGGAGTAAGGACCAATTCTTGGAGGGCCAGTTCCTGCTAAACCTTGGAGGTTGAACTTGTAAGAAATCTTTCACTGTTTGCACAGATTTTGCTTTCTCTTCCATCTTTTTAGTACCTGCTGTGGGGGCACCAAATAAATTGACCTTGTCCATAGGTGCATCCAAAAGCTTAGATTTTACATGGTCTGGTAATGCCTGTTCTTTCAACCATGCATGCCTCCTGATAACTGTGCCAGTCATGGCTGATCTAAAGGAAGCCTCCAGTGCATCATAGCCACATTTTAAAGAATGGTTACTAACCTGCTGTATGTTATGTAACATTTCTTGAACATACTTTTTATCTATAGATTCTTCTGAGGACAGCTTTTTAGTCAACTGGTCAAGCATAAACTCTTGATATTGAATCATATGAAATTGGCAGTTCAAAGCTCTAGCTGACAAAGTAGCAGAGGTGTAAACTTTTTTACCCCATCTCTCTAAGGACCTGGATTCCCTTTCAGAGGGGAGGGGGTTTTTAGAAGAAGTAGTTGCTACAGCTTTAGGGCCCTGGGAGTTAGTCTCTGGATCTGCAAAAGGAGCCTTATATAAGTGGTGATGAGTGTCCGGGACCCTGTAGTACCTATCGGGCTTAGCAGGAGCCAGAGGTAAAGTATCAGGAGCAGTGCAAGCATCATTAAATGCATCATCAACAACAGATAGAACTGGAGGTATAGCTAAAGGCCTATGCTGTGGCAAGTGTAGAAAGGTCCTAAGCCTTTTTCTAGAGTCTGAGAAATCTTGGCCCTGCCACTGAAATTGTTCCCTCATAGCATGCAAGGTTTCCCCAAAGGAAAATTCCTCAGGAGGAGAGGCTGAAGGGATGGACTCCTCAGCATCAGAGTCTTGGAGAATAAGAAGCCTCAGGAGGGTCTGTATGATCTGAGTAATCAGAGGAATCATCTGTGGCTACTGGCTCAGGGGCTCTGCTCTAGGCCTCTTTTCTGGAGGAGAGAGGCCCTGTCTGGATGAGGCTGGGCTCCACTGATTAAAGAGATGAGATCCTCTGCCAAAGAAAGCATATGGGAGCTGGTGCTGGGCCTGTGAGAGGGGCTTGGCAGGCACAGGTTTTGATGCTTTGGCTGCTTTAGCCCTGGCAAAGGCCTTAATAGACATAGCTGGAGGAGGCCTAGCAGCTCCACGTGCAGGGGTAAAATATCTAGGGAATGGTGTCTGATAAATCCTGTGAAATCGCAACAGAAGGTTGGATTTCTACCAGGTTAGAAGAGGCCTCTGTCGGTCCTTTTCGGAGGATCCCATAATGTAGGCAAAATAAAATCTGTTCAGCAAAGTCCGCGGCGTCTAGCGTCCGTCGGTTAAAAGAAGCACAGGCTAGACAAGCTGCGGTCTGGGCCTAAACAATGTATGCAATAGGAGTGGAAATCTTTATGAGGTATTTGTTTCCCACAAGATAAACAGTTATTAACTTTCTCTGACATCGGCTGAGGCAAGAAAGAGTCCCCACTAGCTTTATAGAAGTCAGTATTCGGTAGTAGTAATCTCTGGATCTGACCGACCGCACTTGCGAACAGCTTCTGCTTCGGGCGCCACGCCAAGAAAGACTGAGGAAAATGGCGTCGGCTGATGCCTTTATACCGAATAACTGCCGCAATGACGCCGGGTGAAGTGCGACACCAGCGGCCAGACCCAGACTTTGGAAGGCTGCCTGACGACAGGACAACCCATTTGTAAAGACTGCAGATGCATCCTTGAAGGACATCATACCCATGTCCCCCTGATCAACAATTTTTTATTATGCACCTCTCTGATGTATACTTTGCAGTTGTTCACCATCCAATTAAAAATAAAGCTATGTTTAAAATTCAAGAACTCTCACTTATATCAGAAAAAAATTCCTATACCCCTCAAAACAAGACATATTTGTGCATCATCCAGCTAAACATACATATTGAAAAGAGCTTAACAAAACAGCTTCTTCAGTTAAAACAGTACATCACAGCCTTTCATCCCCCATGTACACTCAGGGGATGACCTGTCATTTAAAATTAAAAAAAAAAAAAAAATGACCAACGTAAAATGCACTCTCATAGTTTAATCATATTAACATGCATACCTCGAAGTTCAGGTGGGAGAAAGTAAAACATCTAATTATATCAAAATATGCATTCTATTATGGGAGTTTCCCAGGTATTACAAACTCACATTGGCCTGCTAAAGCACCATTATTTATTAGTTTGCTGCTTCTAATCTGTCCCAATATGGCTACTGTACAGATTGAATCAAACTGCAATTGGTCTTGATGTTTTCACTATGCATAACGACATCATTAGGAAGCTATCACAATAAACACTTAAGGTATATTCAAATTGCCAAAATAATTTTTATTACTAGAGCCCAGTTATTTGATAATCTTCACACTTCTGGTATCAATCCTGCTAATACATTTAATGGTGAAGCGGCCATCTTTCAATAAAGAAAGCCATACACTTTTCTGGCTGCTTAAATTCACAGTCTAAGTTTCAATGTAAATTTCCTTGCAACAGCCATCCAAAGTCCCTCACATTCCCTGCAATGAAGGGGCAAGTAGTAAAAAATATTTAAAAAAAATAAATAACATATTGCAGGCCCATAATACAATGCTCATACTTCAACCCTTCAGACTTTCCTATCACTAGATCTTTAAAATTTAGCATCTCACAAACCAATCTTTAAATCTTATCCTCTCCCCTCTACTTGCTACACAAACAATATGACATAAAATCTGCTGGAACTCAACAAACTGAAATAAATGGTTTCCTTACATGATTTACCAATGAAATTAGTCAACTAGGGCATAGACATGTAACAATATTCTAATCTGTTTAATGTTCTTCAGTTGCAGAAATGGCTATTTATGTATTTTACTGTGTATTCTATCATGCACTTTAAACTTTTTTTTTTTTTTTTTACATACAACTGTGTTATTACTTCTGCAATGTTCTATCCTTATATCCTTAGACCAGGTCACTGCCGAAGAGGGTCTGTTGACCAGACCATTCACTTGGTAAACAAATGAAAATAAACACACAAACATAAGAACACTTAATTGTATGTAGAACACTACACCTGGTAAACAAAATAAGCACACAAACATAAGAACAAACACTTAATTGTATGTAGAACACTACACCTGGTAAACAAAATAAGCACACAAACATAAGAACACTTAACTGTGTGTAGAACACTAACTCTGCTAGCACTTGTATTAATTAAGTAAAAATATTGCAACATGAAAATGATGAAAAATATGTTAAAAAGGCAAACACAAAATATCTGATAAACTTGATAAAGGCTGTCATTAGAACATTAAATTTACTGAGACTTCAACTAAATAAAATTCTATAACTGAAATGGCAAGAAAAAAAAACTTTGCAAATTTCTCAGTTTTGCTAAAACACAGTATGAATCATGTCTGTACAACTTAACAGAACTTTCAATTTTGAATATGAACTTTTGCAATTGCAATTTATAAGAATATAAAGGGACATTTTAAAAAGGCATCTAACCAGAGTTACAAGTACACTGACCCTGTAGCTTCCATCATCATACTATGAATGTTTTGCAGCGCATGACCTATCTTCTCTTCATTCATGGACAGTATGCTGTCACCAGCAAGTTGCCATATATTTTTGAGGACCTTGACTGTGACCACTGCAATGCAAGAATTTAACTGTGGATATGGAGCAATATATATTAATGCCAAAATTATTGTACTTTAGAGTATTTTCTCTGTTAGAGAAAGCCATCTTGGAGTTAGGGTTTGGGTGATGCAAGGGTCTTGTTCTGCAAAAACAATATTTAAATGTTCAATGAAACTTTCAAACATCACTGTTACTGATCTTAAATGTTTGTGGTTTTGGGACTTGCATTATCAAGTCTTGAACTTGCAAAAGGGAGCCATCACCAGGTACCCATGCAAACTCATACTGGTTAATCATATCCATGGCTCATGTACATCCACAAACTGCTTCATTCCAATGGAAAAAAAATAACTTAAGAGCTTGTTATATCAACTTGAATTTCAAGTTCGACTCTTGCTACAACAAAGTTATCAAATTCGTTACAAATGCAAAATTTTCTACCCACCACTGCTCCTCTTTGCATCAGCTAAAATGGCTAGAATCCCCTCACCATCTCACTTATCTACAACTAACCACAGCCCACAAGTTAATCTATCAACCCGAAAAGTACAGCTGTGTACCTACCATAAATGTAGATGTTCGAGTGTATTCACTGTTGCAGTCATTACAATTGGGTTATCCTGCTGGCAGGCTACCTGCAGTCGGCCTGAATTCCAAAGTCTAGGTCCAGCTTCGGTTGCTGTTGCCTCCTCCCTGAAGTCAGTGCGCCAAGGGTATAAAAGATGCAGCCGACACCATTTTCTTCAGTTTTTCTTGCCCCAGATGTCAGGTGCCCCCAAAAGGGTAGGCTAAAAATATATCAATAAAGCATAAATGCACCAAAGTAAATTATTCTTTCCTCTACCAGAAAATACACCACATAGGTTGTATAGAATAGAGAAGTACAGATAAGTTCCAGCAAAGATAAGGGGGGTGGTGGGTGGGTAACCTGGACTGCAACAGTGAATACACTCGAACATCTACATTTATGGTAGGTACACAACTGTACTATGTTCATCGTGTTTCACTGTTGCAGTCATTACAACTGGGTTGAATCCCAAAGCTGAGGTTGGGAGGCTGGAGCTAAATAGGATTAGGAGTGGCTATGAGGCCCTGCAGAACTGCAGTGGCAAAGCCTGCCCTGGATTTAGAGTAGAATGGTAAGTGATAGTGCTTTGTAAAAGTGTGCAATGAGCTCCAGGTTGCAGCCTCTAAAATGTCCTTGGTTGGTACTCCTCTGAGGAAGGCTGCTGAAGTGGCTGCTGCTCTGGTTGAATGTGGCCTAATGGCCTTAGGGACTAGTTTGCCATGTTGTGAATAGCAGAAACGAATGCAGTGGCCTATCCACTTTGAAACTGTCTGCTTTGAGATAGTCTCTCCTTGTGATCCTGCAGCATATGCCACTAGTAATTGCTCAGTCTTTCTGAAAGCTTTGGTTCTGTCCAAGTAGAAGCACAGCTGTCTGTGTATGTCCAAAGAATGCAGAAGTCTCTCACCCGTATTCTGTGGGTTAGGATAAAAGGTAGGCAAGTGAATAGTTTGGTTAAGGGCCACACTGGACACTACCTTAGGCATAAATGTCGGTTTGTCCTCACAGAAACCCTATCTGGATGAAAAATGATAAAAGGTTCCACAGCCATGAGTGCTTGTAGCTCTGAGACTCGTCTTGCAGAGGTTATTGCTAGGAGCAGAGCTGTTTTCCAAGATAAGAATTTTATATCAGCTGTACTGGCTGGCTCAAAACGAGGCAGGGTGAGTTTTTCCAAGACATAATTGAGGTCCCATGCAGGTATTGTGATCTCCTTGGAGGCCTTAAGTTTTTGGCTCCTCTGACATACTGCCTTAGTAAAGGATGAGAAAAAAAAGGTGGTTCTGTATTGTAATGATCTGAAATGGCAGAGGCATGAATCTTAATTGATGAAAAGGATAGGCCTTTGTTCAGCATCTCAGTTAAGTATTGCAAAATCTGAGGAATATTTGGTACAATCGTGTCGATCCCTTGTGCCTGGTTCCAAGCACAGAATCTCTTCCATTTTTCAGCATAAGATTTTCTGGTACTAGGCCGCCTGGCTTCCAAAATAACATCCATCACCGCTGTAGAAAGAGGGGTGTTTTGAATGACTATATTATCCGCCATGCTGCCAGATTTAAGGTCTTGAGTTGGCTGTGCAGGACAGTAAGTGAGGAATTTGAGGTAATGTCCAGGCTGTGTATTGAGACAGGTTCCTTAGGATTGGGTACCAGTGCTGGTGGGGCCAGTCTGGGGCAATCAGCATCATTTTTGGCTTCTCTTGTCTGACCTTTAGGAGTACCTTGGGGAGGAGGGGCAGTGGAGGAAAGGCATATACTGTTAAGTTTTTCCAGCTGAAAGATAGAGCATCCACTTTCCATGCTTGCTTGAGATAAGTCCTTGTGCAGAATCTCTGTAGTTGGCAGTTGTGAGGGGTGGCAAACAGATCTATGTCTGGGCATTCCCATTTCCTTATTATCATGCTGAAGACTTGCGGATCCAATTTCCACTTGTGGGGATCCAAGAGGTTTCTGCTTAGTTCATCTGCCAGAGTATTTATCTTTCCTGGTAGGAATTGTGCCTGCAGATGTACTTGGTAAGTCAATGCTGTGTCCCACAAAGTCATGGCCAGTCTGCAAAGGGGGTAGGAATGAGTGCCTCCCTGCTTGTTTATGTACCACATGACTGTGGTATTGTCCGTCTTTATCAGTAGTTGTCCCGGATGAAGTAGATCCTTGAAGGCTGTCAGGGCATTCTGAACAGCTAGCATCTCTTTTTGATTGATATGTAGATGCATTTGGCTTGCGGACCATGTGCCCTGAATACATCTTCCTGCCATGTGGGCCCCCAGGCATAATCTGATGCATCTGTTGTTAATGTCTGCCTGGCTGGGGGTAAGTGAATGGCTGTCCCTTGTTGTGGTGACAGGCCTTTGCCCACCATCAAAATTCCTGCTGCAGGCAGGGAATGAGGGTAATTATTGTTTCCAGGCTGTGGAAATGTTGAGTCCAAACACTTTTTAGATACCACTGAAGTTTCCTCATATGCAGTCTTGCATATGGAATTAGCAGGATGCCATGAAGCCCAAAGACTGCAGAATTTTTCTTGCAGATAACTGGGCCTTTGTTGCCAACAGTTTGAAATAAGTAGTCAGTTGCCTTTGCTTGTCTGGCGTGAGATAAGCCATCTGGGCAGTTGTATTTAAGCTTGCACCCAGGAATATTATCTCTTGAGAGGGTACAAGTTTTGATTTATTTTCGTTTACCGTGTACCCTAGGCATGCTAGTAATCTTTCTACAAACGCCAGATGCTGTAGTAGAATGTCCTTGTTCTCTACTTGAATGAGGCAGTCATCCAAGTAAGGATATATTTGTATTCCTCTTTGTCTGCAAAATGCAATTACTGGAGCCAAGCATTTTGTGAAGACCCAGGGCGCAGTAGATAAGCCAAAGGGCAGTGCAGAGAATTGGTAGTGCATTGAGCCAGCTATGAATCTGAGGTAACTTCTGCATGATTCCCCAAACCACAAATGCAGATAAAATTATTCCAAACGACAAAACCAGTAATATATCCTTTATTAAAAGCACAAAAAAACCTCTCTAGCGCCTCGGCTTAAAAGCCTTCCAGGAGATAATACAAACAGAGAAAGAACAGCTCTTATAAAGACACATCAATTACTATAATTCAACCAATAAAACAATTAGCTAATTCTATTAGCACTTTACAATAAAAATTTCCAACTGCATTCCTGGTTTATAAGAGATGTTCCTTCTCTGTTTGTATTATCTTCTGCATGATTGTCTGATTGGGACATGCAGGTATGCCTCTTTTAGGTCTAAAGTCACAAGCCAAGTGTTCTTGCCCAGCATGGGCAGAAGCTGCTGCAGAGTCAACATTTTGAACTTTGGAATATCCAGATATGTGTTTAGAATAGATAGGTCCAGTACTGGTCTCCAGGCTTTGTCCTTTCTGGGCACCAAGAACAGTCTTGAGTAAAATCCTTGTCCCTGCTCTTGATCTGGTACTTGCTGAATGGCCCTCATGTCCATGAGGGATGAAATTTGCTTTTGTGCCTCTGTCCACTGATTTTTGGGCAGGTCTGGCAAACCGTGAGCCCTTGGCAGGGTATGAAAGTGAAACTTGTAACCTTGTGACACTATGTTCAAGACCCATTTGTCCTGGGTTATTATGTGCCAATTTTGATGAAAAAGTGCTAGTTTTCCCCCTAAAGGTGCTGCCAGAAGATAACTGCTTGGCGCAGGCAGGGGGAAGTCACTGGGACTGTTTCCTGTAAGGCTGTGATTTGTCTTCTCTGCTTTTGGAGGTAGAAGCACCCCATTGTTTAGACCTGTATGTGCCTTGGGGCTGGGACCTGCCTCTAGGGTGTCTGTATCTGCCTCTTTGTGGCCTGTCTGACACTGGAAAGGACCAATTCTTTGTAGGCCAGTGTCTGCTAAATCTTGGAGGCTGTACCTGTAAGAAATCCTTGACTGTTTGCATAGATTTTGCTTTGTCCTCCATTTTCTTCAACACCTCCTGTGCTTTACCACCAAACAAGGTATCATGCTGTAATGGAGCATCTAATAATTTTGCTTTAACATGATCAGGCAGATTCTGTTCCTTTAACCAAGCATGCCTCCTGACAACAGAACACATAACAGCGGCCCTGCAAATGGCCTCCAGAGAATCAAAACCACATTGCAAAGTATGCTTTCCAACTTGTTCAGCTGCATGCATTAAATCCTGCATTTCTTTGTTTTCTGCACATCCAGAATTTGTCAACATTTTCTGTTTAAGCAGTGACATAATATACTGCTGATATTTAAGCATATGAAACTGACAATTTAAAGCCCTTATAGCCAAGGTAGCACAAGTGTAAATCTTTTTCCCCATCTGTCCAGTGCCCTAGAATCCCTGTCAGAGGGGGTAGGGTTTTTTGCAGTGGAAGCCTTGACTCCTTTGGGACCCTGAGAGATAGTTTCTGGGTCAGCAGCAGGGTTTTTAAAGAAATTTATGTGAATCAGGAACCCTGTAGTATCGGTCAGGCTTAACAGGAGCTGGATGCAAGGAGTCAGGAGTCAGAAGTCAGACTGGACTCTGAAAAAACATCATCTACAATGTCTAACACAGGAGGAATAGCAAGGGGCCTGTGCTGAGGCAGTAAAAGGAAGTCTCTGAGCCTTTTCTTAGTTTCTGAATAATCTTGGCTCTCCCAGTGAAAATGCTCTCTCATGGTATGCAGAGTTTCCCCAAAAGAATAATCCTCAGGAGGAGAGGCTGAAGGGATAGATTCTTCAGCATCAGAATCCTCATAGGGAGGAAGAGAGTATTTCTGATCAGAAGAGGAATCAGATGAAATGGAAACCTGATCTAAAGATTTATATTCTGTCTCTTGCCTAGGCCTCTTATCAGGCGGGGGATGGGAACCCCTGATCAAAGTAATTAGGTCTTCGGCCATTTTGAGCATCTGTTTTTTAGGCATGGAGGCCTGTCCATGGGGCTGCTGTACTTGTTTCTTTGTCTTTAAAGGTGCTTTAGTCTTTGCCTTTGAAGCTGAAGTCATTTTTACATATAATTGTGTTGGCCTGAAAATACCCTCAGAAGCCGATGCCTGCTCAGCGGCTCCAGACCCATCTGAGGGAATAGTTTCCGAGGTTCCAATACCTTGAGTTTCAAGTGGCCTAGTCGGCTCCAAGTGGGAGTCGGTAGCGGCTTGCAGCTCTAAAGTAACGGGCGTCAGGGGTTGCGAAAGCACCTCACTGAGAACCGGCGAACCTGCGACTGGCTTAGAAGAAGCCTCGTCGTCAGTTTTGGACCTTGGATGCTTGTCCTTTTCTTTTTCCTTGCGTTTCTTGTGAATTGTGGTAGTCAGATGGCTATCCGACATTGTGTAATTAAATCTTCTGCCAAAATAGTGAAATGCAAAATCATACCGGCGCTTAATAGTGCGTTGGTTAAATCTAGCACAGAACCTACAATTAGCAATGTCGTGGTCAGGGCCTAGGCAAGGAATACAGTAGGAATGAAAGTCCTTATGAGGTATTTGCTTCCCACAAGAAATACAATTATTAACTTTTTCTGACATCGGGCTGGAGCAAGAAAAAAGTTTCCCCAATGGGGTACTTAGCTTTAAATGAAGACTTCGGATCTGAAATTCGAACATGAAAATCTCAGGAGTCGGCCGACTGGCACTTGTGAACTGCTTTTGCTTCGGGCACCGCGCGGCAAGAAAGACTGAAGAAAATGGCGTCGGCTGCATCTTTTATACCCCTGGCACACTGACGTCAGGGAGGAGGCGACAGCAACTGACGCCGGACCTAGACTTTGGATTTCAGGCCGACTGCGGGTAGCCTGCCAGCAGGATAACCCAATTGTAATGACTGCAACAGTGAAACATGATGAACATCCTACCCTTCTCTCTCCCCCATACTGACCATGTACCATCCTAATCGCCACCTCAGGTCTGTAAACAAAATGCTACTGTGTTGAGAAACCCAAGCTCTCAGCCAGCCAAATGTTGCATTCTCATACTGTCTCCAAGTTATGAAACAATCTCCCTCCTTCACTCAGGACTACCAGCAATCCTGCCTCCTTTAAAATATCCCTCAAATTACATCTCTCCTCTCACTGGCTATGCTCCTGTACCCCAACAAATAATCTCTGTCTGGAGTCTCAACTTTAATCATTCACTTACAAACATCTCCACTCCTCCTCTCTACCATAATTACTTCTTGTTGTCTCATTAACTTGACTCTTCTTCCTACAGCCCCGCTGTCACCTCCTTTCTACCATGAAGTCAACCCTCCTGATTCTATGGATATATTTATTCTCATGTGTTATTTAAATACTTGTCATCTTTTACTGCCACATTTATACCAGATTGTAAATATTATCACCGTTTCTGCTATTAATTCTCTTTAAATGTGAATGTACTGCTCGTAACACTTTGTTCTATGTATTATTTTACTTTTGTATGCAATTAATGTGGAGCTTTTCTCCCGGACTTCCACTGAAAATGGGCTCTTTATAGGCCCAGTGGACTTTCCCAGTTAACAAATGCAATAAATAAATAAATAAAGTTTTTCCAGACATTAATGCACACCCTCTAGGAACTTGGCTCTTTCTCTACTAGTCTGTGCAAAAAAAAATACTGTTAAAAAGAATTATCAGTCTTGAAATCCTGCAAAATTAGCACGTTTGACACAGCAGCGTCAAATCCTGCTCCTTAGTAAACTATAACTTCAAACACACCAATATATATTTAGGTCCTTCAGCAGCAAGATCTGAAAGTGATAAGGAAACCTAATGAGAGTTTTCAAAGTTAATACAGTCCACTGGTTAGGTGGAGTAGTCTGCCAATTTATCCCTCTCATATATATTACACAATCTGGCCTTTCTTCCCCCTCTGGAACTCCTGTTACAACACATAATCATTCTTCAGGCTCTATTTTCTTGTTTAGAAGTGAACATTTCCAGTCCCATTTGTTAATCATTAAATTGTTCCTTTAGTACTTTATTCTTCTGCTGCATGCAATATGCTGTCTTGTTAATCATAAAGCATCACTTTGGTATCTACACCCACTGCTACCTTAGCTGTAGAAGTGCTCTGAACTTTGTATATTATTTTGGTTGAATTTTGAAAAAAGACTTCTCCTGCACTCATAAAAGGTCTAAACTTTCTTCTGCACTTACAGATTCCATATTCCTAGCTGCCACATGGTTAGGAAGCGCTTCAAAAAATTACCCCTATTTTATAGACTTTCATTCAATACACTGCAATGTCTTTAATTTGTTGCACGGTATAAAACAACACTAAAGCACTACTTTAACGAATTTTATAAAAAAAATATTTTTATACGTTTACTAGAATATCTATGCAGTCTACAGAAAAGACATCGTACTTTCTGAGGTGCCATGGATTTCCAAGTCTTGTAAGCTTCTGATGTCTGATAACCATTCCAACACAAAAGATGATGCCTGTTACCAGTAACTTCACTAGTCGTTTACTCATTATTTTTACATGAGTACATGAACTACCTAATGTAAAATCACATATACATTGCTCTAGCATCAACATTTTTGCTAAGTGTACATGACACTTATTACAACAAATATTATTTATGCTTTCCTTCCTGTTATAGTACCTGAAGTGGAGTCATAATTTCCCAGCTTCCTTTCTGTAGTCTCATTATCTCTGTACTGTTCTGCTCTACCTCACTTCATTTTGCTTTGTTTTCCTGACATGACCTGATAAAAATGACAATTCAGAAATAACATCTGGCTTGTAGTAATGCCTCAGTGTGCACTTGACACCTGACAAAAGTCAAAGCAGCATTGTTTTACAGTTTGCTATAACACAAAGCAAGGCTTCTGTGCCAACAAGAAACTGTTTCCTCATGAGTTAACTTCATTTAGTACAAGAAAGGTATTATAAGCAACAACACATCTTGTACTAAAACAAGATAATAGCACAGTAGAAAGCTATGTTTTAGTGCATTTACTGAAAACACATATAAAATTATCAAGTTAATCCCATATAAACTAATCCCAATTAATACTAAGACAGTGGTGTGAGTAAACAAAACTTGTACGAAGTACAAACAGTGAAGGAAACGTTTCAGAAAACAAAATAACTGAAACTTGTTTCAGACACACTTTCGTGTATTCAGGGAATGAGGAGATAATATTCTTAATGACTATGAACAATACCGTAACCAGCTGGATTTTAAAAATCAGTCACCCTTTGTAAATGCTCAAGGTTGCATGGTCACAATAAATCACACCTTAGCGGAGGGCAACTGGTCACCAAAAGGAAAGTACAGTTGTGTACACTTACCATAAATGTAGATGTTCGAATGTATTCCACTGTTGCAGTCATCACCTGTGGGTTATTCCTGCTGTGGTAGCCCTCGGACGGCCCGAATACAGAATCAATGTTTTTCTGCATCGGCTGCTGTCGCTTGCTGCCTGACGTCAGGTCGTCAGTGCTATAAAGGAAGGCAGCCAACACCATTACATCAGTTTTTCTTGTCCTAACCAGTCAGAGGCCCAAGTAAATAGGGTAAAGTGGTCCTGGTGGCTAAAAGCCACCGTTAGAAATGTATGTCTCCCTAAAGAAAGAAGATATAAGGGGGAAGTAGGGTGGGAAACCAGGACTGCAATAGTGAATACACTCGAACATCTACATTTTATGATAAGTGTACACAACTGTACTATGTTCTTCATGTTTCACTGTTGCAGTCATCACCTGTGGGAGGATTCCCAAAGCTGAGCAGAGGGTGGTAGGATTGGCAAAAGACCTTGGAATGGGTCAGCATGCCCTGCAGAACTGCAGAGGTAAACCCCTGTCCTAGCCTTAGAAAATAGAGGTAGGTGGTAATGCTTGGTAAAGGTATGGACAAAAGTCCAGGTGGCAGCTTCCAGGATGTCCCTGGTGGGAACTCCTCTGAGGAATGCTGTGGAAGTGGAGACTGCCCTATGGAATGTGTTCGAATAGACTTGGGGTGGGGGGTTCCCATGCAATCTGTAGCAGAAATGGATAGTGTGTGATATCCATTTGGAAATGGTTTGTTTGGAAATGGGCTTTTCCTCTGCCCCTGGGGCAAAGCTGACAAGTAGTTGGTCTGTTTTCCTGAAGGGTTTAGTATGGTCCAAATAGTAACTGCGCTGTCTGTGCACGTCTAGTGAGTGCAGAATTCTTTCCCTCTTGTTTTGAGGATTAGGAAAGAAGGTGGGTAGATGTATGGCCTGGTTGAGAGTTACATTAGATACCACCTTGGGCATAAAGGAGGGATAAGTCCTCAGGGAGACCCTGTCTGCATGGAAGATGATGAAGGGCTTAACAGCCATCAATGCCTGAAGCTCTGAAACCCTTCTGGCTGAGGTGATAGCTAGGAGAAAAGCAGTCTTCCAGGAGAGGTATCTTAGTTCTTCTGACGCAGCAGGTTCAAAGGGTGGTAAAGTTTTTCCAAATCCTAATTCAGGTCCCAGGCTGGAGTGGGTGGCCTTCTGAGAGGTCTGATATTAAAAGCCACTCTGAGGAATTGTTTACTCAAAGGATGGGAGAACAGGGGCTGTTCTGTATCAAAATGAGCTGAAATGGCTGAGACGTGGATTTCAATAGAGGAGAAGGAGAGACCACTATTAAATAGCTCCGCTAGGTAGTCCAGGATAAGAGGGATGGAAGGTTGTGAGGTACTGCTCCCTCTGGACTGGCTCCAGGGGCAGAATCTTTTCCATTTTCCTGCATAAGATTTTCTGGTGCTGGGCCTTCTGGCCACTGTGATAATGTCTAGGACCTGTTTGCTTAAAAGGGGCCCCTTGTTTACCTTTAGAGTATTAGCCATGCTGATAGTTTGAGAGTCTGCAAGTCTGGGTGCAGCATCCCCCCACCTGAGTTAAGAGGTCTGAGATCAGGGGAAGCTGCCTGGAAGGCTGTAAGATCAGGATGCGCAGTAAGGGATACCAATGCTGTCTGCGCCAATCTGGAGCAATGAGGATGGCCTTTGGTCTCTCCTCCCTTATTCTAATCAGTATCTTGGGAATAAGAGGCAGAGAAGGGAATGTGTACACAAAGAGGGTGTTCCAGGGGAAGGTCAAGGCATCCACCTTCCATGCTAGGTGGTGATACTCCCTGTTACAGAATTTTTTCAGCTGATGGTTGAGATGTGAAGCAAAGAGATCCACCTCTGGAGTCCCCCACGCCTGAGTGATTGTAAAAAGATTTTTCTGTGGAGCTGCCATTCATGGGGGTCCAGTAAGTTTCTGCTTAAGTGGTCTGCCAGGGTGTTGTTGATCTCTGTAGGTACTGGGCTATCAGGTGCAGTCCCATGGAAGAGGCTGTCAGCAAGAGGTTCATGGCTAACCTGCACAGAGGGTAAGATTAGGTTCCTCCCTGTTTGTTGATATACCACACTACTGTGGTGTTGGCTGTTTTGATAAGGAGAACCCCTGGCTTGAGATGGGGTTTGAAGGCTGTCAGAGCCTTTTGTACTGCCAGCATTTCCTTCTGGTTGATGTGTAAGGGAAGGTGCTGGGCATCCCAAAGACCTTGGGTGCACCTGCCTTCTAGGTGAGTGCCCCAAGTTATGTCTGAGGCGTTGGTGGTGATAGTCTGCCCGGTTGGGCGGAGGATGAAGGGAAGACCCTTGTTCTGGGCGCAGGCTCCTGCCCACCAGAGAAACTCGGCCCTTATACAGGGGATCAGAGGTAGAGAGGTCTCTAGAGGTTGAGAGTGCTGACACCAAAGGTTCTTTAGGTACCACTGAAGTTTTCTCATGTGAAGCCTGGCCAGAGGAATTAGAAGGATGCAAGATGCCATGTACCTCAAAGCTTGCTTGGGATGCTGTGTCCAGCAGTGCTTCCAAGAAAATGATCTTCCTGGAGGGCGTGTGCCTTGATTTCTTCTCATTGATGGTGTACCCTAAGGAGGTTAGGAGGGTTTGGACAAAGAGGAGGTCCTTGAGCAGCTTTTCTCTGCAATCTGTCTGAATGAGGCAGTCGTCCAGATAAGGGTAAATTTGTATATTTTTCTAGCTGCAAAAGGCTACGGCCGGGGATAAGCATTTGGTGAATACCCTGGGAGCAGTAGATAAGCCAAAGGGTAGTGCAGAGAACTGAAAGTGTTGTGAGCCTGCTCTGAAGCGAAGGAATTTCCTGCAGGATTCCCTTATGGGGATGTGGAGGTAGGCATCTTTTAGATCTAGGGTAAGTAACCAGGCAGCAGCAGCTGCTGCAAAGTTAGCATTTTGAATTTGGGGACCACCACAAAGGTGTTCAGAATGGATAGATCCAGGATGGGGTGTCAAGTACCCTCTTTTCTGGGAACAAGGAAAAGTCTGGAATAAAAGGCCTCTGCCTGTTTGATCTGAGGGGACAGGTTCTACTGTCCCTTGGGATATGAGCATTTAGACTTGTTTCAATGCCTCTGCCCACTGATTTGGAGGGAAGTCTGGGTACCCTCTTGGAATTGGGAGTTCATTGAAAGAGAATTTGTACCCCTGAAAAATTATCTTCAAGACCCCTTGGTCCTTTGTTACAGAAAGCCAATTTTCTTTGCAGAGAGAGAGCCTTCCTCCTAGTTTTTGATGAGTGAAAAGAGGGCAGAGGGGGGAGAGCGGGTCAATGAGAGTTTTTGCCATAGAGGGATGGCTTAGAACTCCCTGCCTTTGGAGTGGAAGTGGTCCACTGTTTGGTTCTCTGCTGTCCCTGTGATAGGAGTCTGGGTGGTCTGTGCCTGCGGGGCTTACCTTGCCCTTGTCTCCTAGATGCAGGAAAGGACCAGTGTTTTGAGGGAAAATTCCTCCTGAACTTAGGAGGCTCTACCTGAAGGAAATCTTTTACTGTTTCCACAGATTTTTCTTTGTCTTTCATCTTTTTAAGCACCTCTTCTGCTTTTACTCCAAACAAGCTGATCTTATCCAAGGGTGCAGCAAGTAATTTAGATTTGACATGATCACGGAGAGGTTGTTCCTTCAACCATGTATGTCTCCTAATGACAGATCATGACACTGCTGCCCTGCTTGAGGCTTCTAGGTCATCATATCCACAGTTTCATGAGAGTTTAGCCACTTGAGAAGTAGAGTGCAGTAAATCTGCTAACTCTTTTGAATTGGCACAGTCAGGAAATGTTGAAATCTTTTGTTTTAATAGTTCCAAAGTGTGTGGTAGGTATTTTAACATATGGAACTGACAGCTGAGTGCTCTGATAGCTAAGGTTGCAGAGGTGTACACTTTTTTACCCCATATGTCCAGAGCTCTGAAGTCCTTGTCAGAAGGAATAGGATTATTTGCAGAACTAGCCTTAGCTCCTTTTGGTCCCTGTGTAATGACCTCCGGGTCTGCAGCAGGATTTCTGTACAGGTATTTTTGAGAATCCGGTACTCTGCAATACCTGCCAAGTTTTCTGGGAGCAGGTGGGAAGGCGTCAAGAGTTAAGCTGGATTCAAGGAAGACATCATCAACCACCTCTAAGATTGGAGGGATGGCCAAGGGTCTGTGCTGGAGCAGGTCTACAAACTCTCTTAGTCTTTTTTTAGACTGAGGGAAGCCCTGGGATTCCCAGTGGAAATGTTCCCTGAGGGTGTGAAGGGTTTCCCCAAAGGAAATATCTTCTGGTGGGGAGGCAAAAGAAATGGACTCCTCTGCATCTGAATCCTCATAAGCAATCAGAGGTTGTTGTTCCTCTTCACAATCTGAATAATCAGACTACTCAGAATCCTGTTCTGTCAGTATTTCAGGAGAAAGGTCTATTTTCCTTTTAGAAGGTGTGGCCTGACTACCCCTGATAAGGGTGATAAGATCCTCTGGCATTTTAAGCATTTGAGCTTGGGGGTGGTGGAGCAGGAGTAAGATGGTGGCTAGAGGTAGTTTTCCTAGGAGTGGCTTTGCCTCTAGGCCTAAGAGTATCCATCGGTCTGAGAGAAACAGTAGTTGGAGGAGAAGACGTTGTTTTTTTTCTAGATTTCGGTAGTGTGAAAAACCTCCTCAGAAGCCGGTGCCTGCGTCGCGGCTCCAGACCCAACCAAGGCAGGGACAACTAAAGGCTCGGAAGACGAAGAAGATTTCTGCGGCATACTGGACTCTGAAAGGGTCTCAGTAGAGGCCTGCGAAGGTATCGAATCGGACATCAGGGGCTGCGAGGGCGCTTCACTGAATTCCAGAGAACTGACCACCTGCTTAGCGGTAGAGTCATCGGAAGTTTTGCCTTGTGTAGTCTGTCTCTATCTTTATCCTTATGTTTTTTCAAAATGTCTACAGATTGTTGGCTGATGGACGCCATTTCAGAATACGAAGATGGAAAACGAAAATACCTGGCTACAATACGAGCTCTACAACGAATGGTTCTTGCGTTAAAGAGGGCACAGAACCGGCAACGGGGGATGTCGAGGTCTGGGACTAAACTACTGACGCAGTATGTATTAAAGTCTTGGTGTGGTATTTGCTTTTACAGGCGAGAAAATTGTTAACTTTTTCAAACATCGGTTAGTGCAAGAAAAAAGGATCCCCAACGGGATACTCAGCTTTAGACGTTTTCAGCTGTAATTCAAACTCTGGTAGCGACCGACCGGCACACTTGCAAACTGCTTTTGCTACGCGCTCCACGGCAAGAAAGACTGATGTAATGGTGTCAGCTGCCTTCCTTTATAGCACTGACGACCTGACGTCAGGCAGCAAGCGACAGCAGCCGATGCAGAAAATATTCGGGCTGGCCGAGGGCTACCACTGCAGGGATAACCCACAGGTGATGACTACAACAGTGAAACATGAAGAACATCAATACAAATCTACCACATAAGGAAACAATAATTTACTGAAACAGGAAGCTACAACAGTGAAGCATGAAGAACATCAATATAAATCTACGATATAAGGAAACAATAATTTACTGAAACAGAAAGCTACAGGTCTCTACTGTACAGTACATGAAACCTTCAACAGTATCTAACAAGTTAATAGAACATCAAGTCAGTAAAAGCTTGTAATGAACTACAATCACAATCCTGCTGACTGCCAGGACAGATAGCACTTCCCAACTGTGACAAGCCTATTAAAACCTTCCAACAAAATTAAACTACTGTATGCATCCCTGTGCATTTCTAATAAAACAAATACTTAAAAAGAAATCCTTATTTATATTAAAACTACATAAAACTTAACACTCTTTCAACTCACACATTACACTCATCATGTGGGTGGAGAAACCATAAGACAAGGTCACAAGAAAGCTGATTTGGGCAGTCATGTGATGGTTCAAAGTACCAGAAACTTTGTTAGAATTACTGCAGGCTATGTACAAATAGGAAGTGTTCGGACTTATACAGGGGTTCCTATGGGAGTAGGTGTGCATCAGGGTAGAGCTCTGAGCCCACTGTTGTTCACACTGGTGGTGAACTACATTGCCACACAGGGTGCAGGGGACAGACCAACAAAGTTGCTGTAAGCAGATAATTTGGCATTGCAGGCAGACTCTAAGCAAGAACTTCAGTAAATGATGGGAATGGAATGCAAAACTGAAGGCATACAGGATAAAACTGAGTACAGACACTTGTAATAGCAGCAAATGAGGAAAATCAAATGAAGCTGTGAACTGAGACAGAAGGGGAAACTAATGGAACAGGTTAACAGATTCAAGTATCTGGAAAGGGTGGCTGAGGAAAGGGGAAGTCTGAATGAGGAGGTAAAAGCTAGAATCAGAGACGCTGCAGCCAACTGGCACACTGAGTTGGGGAAGTATGTGACAGAAGAATACCAAAAAAGCTGAAACAACAGTGAGACCATTACTACTGTATGGTACAGAAATCCTGGCAGTAAAGGCAGAGAAGCAGAGGAAAGTAGAGGTGATGAAGATGAAGCACTTGAGACAGGTGGTGGAATGCAGTGCTGGAAAGACAAAGAAATGAGGACATCAGTGCAGAAGCTCAAGTAACTCCAACTGAATGAAAGCAGAAGACAATCTGATGAAGACTTTGGACAGACCTGAAGAAGGCAAGATGAAACAAGGGGGTCCACCAAACAGACAGATGGATTGCTTGACAGAAGACTTGCGTGAGTCAGGCATGACTGTCGAAGATGATAGGAGAGTGGCACTGAATTGGGACATATGGTGACAGCTAACATCATACCCCAACCCCATGTAGAAAATGAGAAAGGAGGGTTGTTATTGACGATATGTGGGTGGAAAAAAACAAGTAATTGCATCTACTCGGATGTATATGGCCAATTGTAAGCTCATGGCACTGAAACAGCCACAAGAAACTCTGATTCTGTCTCTTTGTAGGGGTAGTTTACAGTTTCCTCCGTGTGTGAGGGCCTCTTCTTTTTCAAGCAGCAAGCCACACGATGACATGAGAGAGCCATGACTTACTTACTTTTTTTTTTTTTTACTGGAACTGGATGCAAAAAAACACAAAGAAATCCATTAAAGCCAGTAAAGCAATTAATCATTTTGATGGAGTATTACTCTTTTATGATAATTAGTATTAAAATATTTAATTCTCATTGTAGATGCAGAGGGATGATGCACAAAAACGTCAGTATTATCTTTGCACACCCAAACCAAAGGTCAGTCTCCTTCATATTAATGTACTCCAGTTACTTCAAAATGTTCTACTGAAGCAACTGTTGTTCTTTGTTATGATGTGGCCTTTGCTTACTATTTTGATTATAGCTAATAAGGAGCGGTATTGTCCCCATGTTATGCTTTTAACATCTCAGGCAGTGCACCTTGCAATCCAGAAATTAAACCTCCTGTCTTACGCTGCTCATGAAAAGGATAAAGAATGACCTACTAGTAGTCCAAACAGGTTGCTATTCTTTAAGAAGTAAAAAGCAATTTAGTTAAAAATTCCACTATTTTTGTCCATGCTGAAGAGCATTTCTAGGTCATTTATTTCTTCAGAATTTATGCCTTGTGTCAGTCCTATTGCCAACGGCTACCACCCAATTAAACCAGAAATATCAGCAGGTACACAAGTGCATATCTAAATCTCAAAAACAATTTCCTCAAAACTGAATGCGTTTTTACAGATTCTACTGATGCATGAATGATCGAAATGTGAGAAATGGTCTCTTGCTGACCTAGGTTGCTGGAGCTGGGAATGTCATACAGGATATCTGGGGGCAGTGCTGCACTTCCACACAGAAAACGTTTTTTTCTCTTGTATGAAAATACTTTCTTTTGTTTAAGTGAACACTTAATTATTTATGCAGCAAATGTATGCACTTTGGAGGTCAAACAGGTTATCAATGAACAGTCATATATCCCACATAAAAATGCTCTTCTATTTCCTGACGTGTCTTAGAAGACAAGTGAATTAGACTTCTGTTTACTTTTAGTGTTTTCCACAGATTTTTAGGACAAGCGTAGTATCAGTCTACATCTTATTAATTATTCTACTTCCTGAAAAAGTGGCTTCTCAGTCCTGGATGATCACGCGGATTGATTTTGAATTAGCTTGTTAACATGCTTACCAAAGAAAGACAAACATTTCATTTTCAATTAATGCTATGAAATATTATGAGGGAGTTGTTATGAGGGAGTTGATATGAGGGTTAAACTCATTCTATAGCACACAGGATCAAAATCTAACAAAAGTGGGCATGTGCTGCAAAAAATTAAATCTGTTTACACAACAGTGCATGAGTCAATAAATAAATTCAAGGTGTGCAGTAAAGTATTTGCCCAAGTGTGAGTGCAGTAAAGACCACTACAGCAGTACAACAACAACAAAGACTGTTTTGTCCACTAAAATAGTCTTAAGCAAACAGCACATCATATTTACAAATCTAACGTATGGGATCAGTTAATTACATAATTTGTTGCACTGGTTTATTCAAACACATGCAAGCTTTTCTCAGAAATGTCAGAAATTCAAAGCAGTGTACGAAGATGACAAAAATATTAATACTATTAAAAGAAATTAAACACTATGCATGACAGCTAGTCACCTTCTGCTTAACTGATTTTATTTACTTCAAACCTCACTGTATTCTATTAATATGTAATGACTCTATATTTTACTGATCACAGTTTCTCTTGTATAGCTACCTTTTCGTTATTGTATGTGCGTACTGTAACTTTAACCTTTACATTTGTTTCTATTGTATAAAACTGCCTGTTTTGTTAATTGGAGCTTTTCTTCCCAGGCCTCAGAAGGGCTACCACAGTCCATTAAACTACCCTGGTCAACAAAAGGAATAAAACAGATAAATATTGTCAGACTGCATTAGTCCTAAGTTAAAAACAACTAATTGACGTATAGAGGATTTACAGTCAGTGTATCTCTTGAGAAGCACAGTTTTGCTAACACTAGTTTATGTTGCTAATGGCACTGCTGCTGTTGCTGTATTTCTTAAACACTGACATGAACAGGTTGTTAAAATACAAATTGCAACAAAATATATATGTTAAAACAAGAAATGCATTTTTTTTCTGCACAAAAAGTGTATTTTATTTTTGCTCATTAAGGTGAAAGACCTGGGCCACAAGACTCATCTTCAGTCATGACATATTTAAACAAAGAAAATGAGAGAGAGATGCATACAAATAGAATAGTGGGAAAATTAATTCAGAGCAAGATCAGTTCAAATTACCCAAAACAAAATGTAGTAGCTATTTTGCAGCATATTTTTTACTGTACCTTGGTTTGCCTCGTCTTCATACCACAAGAGTCTCCTTCTCTCATCCACATGCCAACAAAAGTGTTATTTTCAATTTCCCATTCTTGCCAGATTCTGTAACGTAAAGCAAGAATCTTGAGAATTCAGTCACAATAAGCACTGGAGATTTCTCAGCAAAGCATAATTAAATGATCCCGCCTTTTTTATCTATTTACTGGATTCCTTACAGCCTGAATTTTACATCCCCATCTCAATAAGGTCTGTAATGCTTTCTTTTTTTAAGAAAAAAAAAAAACATTAGAAAAGACATTTTATGTATACCAGAAATAAAAGTAAATGCCGGACAAAATCTGACAACTGGATATTTTCTGTAACTGAACTACTGATAGTAATAAAGCGGTAAAACAAGTTTTAGAGATTTTTAATCTGACAACTGGCTATGTTCTGTAATAAAATTACTGATAATTATCTGACTGGCAGTATTAAAAGTGCTGAAACACATTTCAGAGATTGTATTTCCTTTCTTGTAATCAAACATGAAAAAATATAAAAAATGTTAGGGAAAAAAATCACTGTACCAAGCAGTGCGTGCTAATACAAATTTTAGCTCAGAATAACTTAACTATGTATCAGAATCTGTTCTCTACATTGCCCCATTTCCCACTTTACCATATATGTACCTTACATGCTCCTTAATCATGGTAATGTTTCAGTTATGTGGCTAACAAGTCCAACTAACTTTTCTTTTTAATTAGCAATTTCTTATGTTTTTTTCAACTGCAAGTTTGTTATCGGGAAGTCGACATACGCCGCCTCCCCATTTTCACCAGTATTTTCTGACTTGTGGTTCAAATCACAACTGCATTTCTAAGCAACTGCATCAAACATGCTGTAAAAACAATAAACAAACACATGGTTACTAATGCCATCCAAACATATTCCTAGAACCAAGCATTACAATCATATGCCATCAAAGTAGTATATATTCTCTTTTTAACTCGAAGGCTTAATTCCTGTATTGGCCGTGATCATCATCATCATCTTCTTTCGGCTGTTCCCGTTAGGGGTCGCCACAGCAGATCACCAGTTTCCATTTCTTCCTGTCCTCTGCATCTTGTTGTGTCACACCAACCACCTGCATGTCCTCTCTCACCACATCCATAAACCTTATCTTAGGCCTTCCTCTTTTCGTTACCTGGTAGCTTCATCCTTAGCATCTTTTTCCCAATATACGCAGCATACGCAGCAACTGCATGGATAAGGCAATCCCAAGTAAAACAAAGACTCTTTGTACCAAAGGCAAGCGTCCAGTCTGGTGGACCCCAGCCATAAACAAACTCTACAACAAAAGGAGGAAGCTACTACAAGATAGAGCAAAATCCTTAAAAGGTAAGACACCCTTGATCACTAGAAGTAAAAAACTAAGAGCTCTCATAAAATCATCCAAAGCAAATTTCGAGAGAAAAATAGCTAAAGACTCAAAAGACAATCATAAGGCCTTCTTTAGCTATGTTAGAAACCTAGGAGGAAACTCCCAGATATGCTCAGAACTAGTTCAAAATGATGTGAAGATTACTGATCCTACAGACATTGCCAACATACTGGCTGACAGGTTCAGTGCAAACTTCTCCCCAAAGGAGAGATATCTATATCAAGCGATTGCAGCCCCCAAACATCTCCAGCCCAAGTGAGAACTGCTCTCTCCAAAGCAAAAACACAGCATCCATGGGACCTGATGGTGTCCCTGGCTGTGTGCTCCACAACTCAATGAGGAATTAAACCCACAGCTAGGACAGCTGTTTAATCAAAGTCTTACCTCTGGATACGTACCCAGGAGTGGCACTGCAACTGTGGTCCCACTTCACAAAGGCGGTGCCTCCACCGACCCTGGAAATTACCGCCCATTAGCTTGACAAGCCTTATCTGCAAAGCCATGGAGAGGATCATAATGGACCTCATAAATAAAGACATAGGGAATTTGCAGACTTTGGATCCAACCCAGTTTGGCTTTGTCAAAGGCAGATCATGCCTTTTAAACTTGGTTGACTTTTTGAAACAGTCACCAAAGCCATTGATGAGGAAAGGCAGTCCATACAGCCTACCTCGATCTGGCTAAGGCCTTGATACAATACCCCACTGGTATCATTGAAAAACTCATCAGCTTAAATGTTAACCCATACATCACAAGATGGGTTGCAAACTGGCTGAGTGACAGAACCCACAGGGTCAGAGTTGCTGGCGCCATGTCAGACTCAAAGCCTGTCACAAGTGGTGTCCCACAGGGCTCAGTCCTGGGCCCACTCTTGTTTGGCATATACTTCTTCGAAGTAGAAGCAAACACAGGAGGGTTATGGCTGACAAAGTTTGCAGATGACTGCAAACTGGCGCCATAGTAGAAAACACATCTGACACAGATATCCTTCAGAAGGGTCTCACAGAAGCGGATAACTGGTGCCAGAGCCACGGCCTAAAGTTAAATGCCAAAAATGCATAGTCATACCCTTGGAAAAACAAGGTTACCCCTAGCTACCAAATAGGTGGCAATCCACTGAGCACAGAAGAAGTCATCAGGGACCTGGGGACCCAGGTTGATAGTAGTCTGTCATTCGACACCCATGTAGCTAAAGTAGTTAGGAAGACCTTCTACATTGCCCACCTTATCATGAAGGATTCTCATCTAGATCAAGGGAGGTCATAGTCTCCTTTACTCATCACTCATCAGACCAATGATTGAGTACAATGCCCCATTCGAATGTATCTGACCCGACACTTGCAGCAGCTGGAGAGGCCACAAAAGTTCCTCACCAAAGGATAAAGGGTCTCAAAATCTGTCCTATGCTGCCCGACTGAAAGAACTCCAGCTCTATTCAGTCGCTACCATAAACATGCTCAGAGGTGACCTTTGCCTAACATACAAGGCCATGTCAAACCCAGATTTGATGAATATGCTTCACCTCAAAAATCTAGATCCATCAGAGCCACAAGGGCGGAGACTTAAACCTCGACACGGCTATTAATAGGCGTGCTGGAGGGATAGATTCATCACCCAAAGACTCCCTATGCTGTGGAACAAAATCCCGGTACATGTGAGGCAGAGCACCTCGCTGGCCTTGTTCAAGAGAAATCTTGACCAATGGATGGGAGATCGCAGATATACCCCAGGGTATACCTCAGTGTCACTGCTCGACAGAGGCACAGCAAAATAATGGGTATAGTTCCCCATACTAAAGGGGTGGCGTAAGCCACAAAACGATGGGCTAGGCTTGTAAATGCCCTCGGGCAGATAGCCTAGTATGAACCTATGAACCTATCCCTCCTCAGCACATGTCCAAACCAACGTAATTGTGCCTCTCTGGCTTTGTCTCCAAACCTTCCAACCTGGGCTGACCCTCTAATATACTTATTCCTAATCCTGTCCACCCTCGTCACACCCAGTGCAAATCTTAAACATCTTTAATTCTGCCACATCCAGCTCAAACTCCTGCCTTTTTGTTAATGCCACTGTCTCCAATCCATATAACATAGCCGTATTAGCCTAGTATTGGCCATGATATGCAGTACAAAAATAGAGATATTATACAATGTCCAGAACAAAAAAATTGGAACATTGAGAAGATATTAAAAAAATAGGAACATGCTTTGTATACAGGGGCTTTAAAAGTCATCTAATCTTAAATCAGCTGTTTCCTGGGAAGAACACTGTCACAAGCATTGGAAAACATTAGTTAAACTGCAGTTTAAAAGTGACTTAATTGTTAATCCATGATAAGTTTGGTGGAAGTCTGCTGGAGAATTCGGTACTTCCTTGAAAAAAATTTCCATCATATAAAAAGTACAGTTGTGTACACTTACCATAAATGTAGATGTTCAAGTGTTTTCACTGTTGCAGTCATCACCTGTGGGGTTATTCCTGCTGTGGTAGCCCTCGGCCAGCCCGAATACCAGAGTCAATGTTTTTCTGTGCCAGCTGCTGTCTCTTGTTAACTGACGTCAGGTTGTCAGTGCTATAAAGCAAGGCAGCTGATTCCATTACATCAGTTTTTTCTTGCCCTAGCCAGTCAGAAGCCCAAGGAAATATGATAAAGTGGTCCTGGTGGCTAAAAGCCACCGTAGGAAGCTTATGTCTCCCTAAGGAAAGAGGATATAAAGGGAAAGGAGTGAAGGAAACCAGGACTGCAACAGTGAATACACTCGAACATCTACATTTACGGTAAGTGTACACAACTGTACTATGTTCTTTGTGTTTCACTGTTGCAGTCATTACCTGTGGGAGGATTCCCAAAGCTGAGGAGAGGGGTGGTAGGATTAGTAAGAGACCTAGGCATGGGTTGGCGAACCCTGCTCTAGCCTTAGAGAAAAGAGGTAGGTGGTAATGCTTTGTAAAGGTATGGACAGAAGTCCAGGTGGCAGCTTTCAAGATGTCCCTGGTGAGAACTCCTCTGAGGAATGCTGTGGAAGTGGAGGCTGCCCTATGGAATGGGTACAAATAAACTTAGGGGGTGGTTTCCCATGTAATCTGTAGCAGAAATGGATACAGTGTGATATCCATTTGGAAATGGTTTGCTTGGATATGGGCTTCCCCTCTGCCCCTGGGGCAAAGCTGACAAGAAGTTGGTCTGTTTTCCTGAAGGGTTTAGTATGGTCCAGGTAGTATCTGAGCTGTCTGTGCACATCTAGTGAGTGCAGAATTCTTTCCCCCTTTTTTGAGGGTTAGGAAAGAATGTGGGTAGATGTATGGCCTGGTTGACAGTCACATTAGATAACACCTTGGGCATAAAGGAGGGGTTAGTCCTCGGGGAAACCCTGTCTGCATGGAAAATGATGAAGGCCTCAATGGTCATCAGTGCCTGAAGTTCTGAAACCCTTCTGGCTGAGGTGATAGCTAGTAGGAAAGCAGTCTTCCAGAAGTATCTCAGTTCTGCTGAAGCAGCAGGTTCAAAGGGTGGTAAGGTTAGTTTTTCCAAAATATAATTCAGGTCCCAGGCTGGCGTGGGTGGCCTTCTGGGAGGTCTGATATTAGAAGCCCCTCTGAGGAATTGTTTAATCAAAGTATGTGAGAACAGGGGCTGATCTTTATCAAAATGAGCTGAAATGGCTGAGGCGTGGATTTTAATAGAAGAGAAGGAGAGGCCACTATTGAGTAACTCCGCTAGGTAGTCCAGGATAAGAGGGATGGAAGGTTGTGAGGAGCTGCCCCCTCTGGACTGGCTCCAGGAGCAGAATCTTTTCCATTTCCCTGCATAAGATTTTCTGGTGCTGGGCCTTCTGGCCTCTGTGATAATGTCTAGGACCTGTTTTCTTAACAGGGCCCCTTGTTTGCCTTTAGAGTACTGGTCATGCTGACAGTTTGAGAGTCTGCAAGTCTGGGTGTTGCATCCCCACCCCACCTGAGTCAAGAGGTCTGAGATCAGGGGAAGCTGCCTGGGAAGCTGTAATGTCAGGCAACGCGGTAAGGGGTACCAATGCTGTCTGGGCCAGTCTGGAGCAATGAGGATGGCTTTTGGTCTCTCCTCCCTTACCTTGACCAGTACCTTGGGAATAAGAGGCAGAGGGGGGACTGTGTACACAAAGAGGGAGTTCCAGGGGAAGGTCAAGGGTTTCACCTTCCATACTAGGGGGTGATACTCCTTGGTACAGAATTTTTTCAGCTGGTGGTTGAGGTGCGAAGCAAAGAGATCCACCTCCAGAGTTCCCCACTCCTGAGTGACTTGCAAAAATAATTTTCTGTGGAGCTGCCATTCGTGGGGTTACAGTAAGTTTCTGCTTAAGTGGTCTTCCAGGTTGTTGATGATTCCTGGCAGGTATTTGGCTATTAGGTGTAATCCCATGGAGGAGGCAGTCAGCTAGAGGATCATGACTAGCCTGCACAGCGGGTAAGATTGGGTCCCTCCCTGTTTGTTGATGTACCACATTACTGTGGTGCTGCCTGTTTTGATAAGGAGAATCCCTGGCTTGAGATGGGGTTTGAAGGATGTCAGAGCCTTTTGTACTGCAATCATTTCCTTCTGGTCGATCTGTAAGGGAAGGTGCTGGGCATCCCAAAGACCTTGGGTGGACCTGCCTGCTAGGTGAGCGCCCCAAGCAATATCTGAGGCATTGGTGGTGATGGTCTGCCCGGTTGGGAGGAGGATGAAGGGAAGACCCTTGTTCTTTGCACAGGCCCCTGCCCACCAGAGAAACTCTACCCTTATACAGGGGATCAGAGGGAGAGAGGTCTCTAGAGGCTGAGAGTGCTGACACCAAAGGTTCTTTAGATACCACTGAAGTTTTCGCATGTGAAGCCAGGCCAGAGGAATTAGAAGTATGCAAGATGCCATGTACCCCAAGGCTTGCAGGAACCTCCTCGCAACTTCTGGAAGCCAGCTGGGTAAAGTAGAGAAGCAGGAAGCTCTGTTTTTCTGGGGATAAGAAGGCCATTTGGGATGCTGTGTCCAGCAGTACTCCCAAGAAAATGATCTTCCTGGAGGGTGTCTGCTTTGATTTCTTCTCGTTGATGGTGAACCCTAAGGTTGTTAGGAGGGTTTTGACAAAGAGGTGGTCTTGGAGCAGCTTTTCTTTACACTCTGCCTGAATGAGGCAGTCGTCCAAATAAGGTTAAATCTTTATATTTTTCTGTATGCAAAAGGCTAGTCATTTGGTGAATACCTTGGGAGCAGTGGGTATACCAAAGGGTAGTGCAGAGAACTGAAAGCGTTGTGAGCCTGCTCTGAAGCGCAGGAATTTTCTGCGGGAATACCCCATGGGGATGTGGAGGTAGGCATCTTTTAGGTCTAGGATCACTAACCAGGCATTTTTTGTCAGCATAGTCAGCAGCTGCTGCAAAGTTAGCATTTTGAATTTGGGGACTACCAGGGAGGTTTTCAGAATGGATAGATCCAGGATTGGAACCAAGTGCCCTCTTTTCTGGGAACAAGGAATAGTCTGGTATAAAACTCTTTGCCTGTTTGATCTGAGGGGACAGGTTCTACTGCCCCTTGGGCTATGAGAGTTTGGACTTGTTTCAATGCCTCTGCCCACTGATTTGGAGGCAAGTCTGGGTACCGTCTTGGAACTGGTAGTTCGTGGAAAGAGAAGTTGTATCCCTGAAAAATTATCTTTAAGACCCACTGGATCTTTGTTACAGAAAGACAATTTTCTTTGTAGAGGGAGAGCCTTCCTCCTAGCTTTTGGTGAGTGAAAGGAGGGCAGAGGGGGGGAGATGGAGTTACTCAGAGTTTTTGCCATAGAAGGATGGCTTAGAACTCCCTCCCTTTTGGGGGGGGGAGTGGTCCACTGTTTGGTTCTCTGCTGTCCCTGGGATAGGGGCCTGGGTGGTCTGTCCCTGCGGGGCTTACTTTGCCCCTGTCTGCCAGGTGCAGGAAAGTACCAGTGCTTAGAGGGAAAATTCCTGCTGAACCTAGGAGGTTGTACCTGAAAGAAATCGTTTACTGTTTGCATAGATTTTGCTTTGTCTTCCATCTTTTTAAGCACTTCTTCTGCTTTTACTCCAAACAAGTGGTCCTTATCCAAGGGTGCATCAATTAATTTAGACTTGACATAACCAGGGAGAGGTTGTTCCTTCAATCATGCATGTCTCCTAATGACAGATCCTGACACTGCTGCCCTGCCTGAGGCTTCTAGGGTGTCATATTCCACAGTGTAATGAGTGTCTGGCCACTTGACAAGTAGAGAGCAGTAAATCTGCTAACTCTTTCTAATTGGCACAGTCAGGAAAGTTTGAAATCTTTTGCTTTAATAGTTCTGAAGTATGTTGTTGATATTATAACATATGGAACTGACAGCTGAGTGCTCTGACAGCTAAGGTTGCAGAGGTGTATACTTTTTCTACCCCATCTGTCCAGAGCTCTGGAATCCTTGTCAGAAGGAATAGGATTCTTTGCAGAACTAGTCTTAGCTCTTTTAGGTCCCTGTGTAATGACCTCCGAGTCTTCATCAGGATTTCTGTACAGGTATTTGTGAGAATCCAGTACTCTGTAATATCTGTCAGGCTTACTTTGAGCAAGTAGGAGGGCGTCAGGGGCTAAGCTGGATTCATGGAAAACTTCATGCACCACCTCTAAGGTAGGGGGATGGCCAAGGGTCTGTTATGGGGCAGGTCTAGAAACTCTCTTAGTCTTTTCTTAGACTGAGGGAAGTCCTGGGATTCCCAGTGAAAATGTTCCCTGAGGGTGTGAAGGGTTTCCCCAAAGGAAAGGTCTTCTGGTGGGGAGGCAGAAGAAATGGATTCCTCTGCATCTGAATCCTCGTAAGCAGTCACAGGTTGTTGTTCCTCTTCACAATCTGAATAATCAGATTCCTCAGAATTCTGTTCTGTCAGTATTTCAGAGGAAGGGTGTATTTTCCTTTTAGAAGTTGTGGCCTGACTGCCCCTGATAAGGGAGATAAGATCCTCCGCCATTTTAAGCATTTGGGCTTGGGGTGGTGGAGCAGGAGTAGGATGGTGACTTGAGGTAGATTTTCTAGGAGTGGCCTGGCTTCTAGGCCTAAGAGTATCCATCGGTCTGAGAGAAATGGTAGTCAGATGAGAAGTCATTTTTTGTCTAGATTCGGTAGTACAAAAGGCCTACTTAGAAGCCAGTGGCTGCATTGCGGCTCCGGACCAAACCGAGCCAGAGACAAACCTCTGGCTCGGAAGACGAAGAAGATTTCTGTGGCATACCGGACTCCGAAAGGGTCTTGGTAGAGGCCTGCGTAGATATCGTATGGGGCATCAGGGGCTGCGAAAGCTCCTCATGGAATTCCGGAGAACTGACGACCTTAGTGGTAGAGTCATTGGAAGGCTTAGCCTTGTGTGGTCTTGTCTCTATCTTTATCTCTATGTTTTTTCAGAATGCCTATGGATTGTTGGCTGACAGACGTCATTTCTGAATGTGAAGACGGAAAACGAAAATATCTGCCTAGAATAAGAGCTCTACGACAAATGGTTCTCACGTTAAAGAGGGCGCAGAACCGGCAATGGGGGACGTCGTGGTCTGGGCCTAAACAAGTGACACAGTATGAATGGAAGTCTCGATGTGGGATCTGCTTTCCACAGGCGAAACAATTGTTAACTTTTTTGGACATCGGTTAGTGCAAGGGAAAAAGGATCCCCAATGGGGTATACTTAGCTTTACACTATTTCAGCTGTAATTCAAACTCTGGTAGCGACTGACCGGCATACTTGTGAACTGCTTCTGCTACGGGCTCCATGGCAAGAAAGACTGATGTAATGACATTGGCTGCCTTGCTTTATAGCACTGACGAACTGATGTCAATCACAAGTGACAGCAGTTGATGCAGAAAAACATTGATGCTGGTATTCGGGCTGGCCGAGGGCTACCACAGCAGGGATAACCCCACAAGTGATGACTGCAACAGTGAATCATGAAGAACATCATTTGGTTACACCTGACAAACTGAGGAAAACAAAAAGATTTGAGTAGTCTTGTGATTTCCTTAAATAATTTTCTCACAAGACAGGAGTAGGCTTTCACTACATAGAATGTTATGTACCTACATAACATATTGAATAAACTGCTAACCAGTTCATAAATAATACAACCAATGAAATATTTGCTAATCTGTAGTAAAGAAGAAAATGAAATGGTAACGCCTTATCCCTACTAGGCGGTTAGTGTACGCACCCCATCAGGACAGCTAGCAGCCAAACACTTCTAACACAGACCCCCCCCCCCCACTTACCCTTTATCCTAAGCTTTTACTAGTAAGCCAAACATTTCCTCCCTCTGTTTTCTCCCGTCTCGGAACGCTCACTGTGGTCAGTGCTGCAAATACAGATTTGTCCACTAGATGGCAGCATGTACTCACTTTTAATATTCCCTTTAGCTGTAGTTATTTATACTACCGTGACTATTCTGCTATAGCCCGGTGTCTATAGCTCTTTACCTCCTTACATCTCCTTATCCTTCTCCCTATCACCCACCACTATAACTTTCTTTCTCCCCTCCTGCATACTTTCTTCTCCAAACCTCCTTTTCAACTCCTCGGATTGTTTTTTTCTTGACTTGGATTCTTCCTTCACTTGGCTCTCAATCTTTACCTATATCCGATTATCTCTCTCTTTTTCCTCTGCACTATTTCTCACTTTTCTTTCCTCTTTGTACCCCTAGAAGCTCTCCTCCTCCTCCACAATCCCTTCCTTTTCCCCACTGGACCCCTCTCCTCCACCACTGGTCCCGGTTAAGCTCCCTAGCATTCACAGAAGCGGACACCCACCTCGTTGTACCTAGAGGATGGTGATAATCTATCTGGTCATTACCTGCACTCACCTCATCATCACTCCTCATGTAATATCAGCCCCAGACATATCATAAGCTCCCTGCCCCAGCATGTTCACCTCCTAGTAGGTTATGTTTTTTTCTGTTTTCACAATTGTTTTGTCTTTTTTGTCATTGTTCATGTAAGCTCAAGCTGCCTCTGTATTTTTGTACTTTTTTTTTTTAAGTGCTGCAGACTGTCTTTTTAAACGTAAATGCCAATCTGCGCCTGCTCGTAAATATTAAAGGACCACTACGTGCTTCTTTGGTTGTTTTCTCATTTCCTAATTCCTATTTTCCCCCATCTTTTCAATGCATCGCTTAGTCATACCCCTTCTTCTTTCATAATTCAGAGATATTAACAATTTTTTCGTTGGCTGTTCTTACAGCTCCGGTATTCTGAGCCATCTTGAAGCATAAAAAAGTCTCGCAGAGCCCTAGAGAATGTATGGGCGCTCGATCCGTTTGCTAATAATGCCCTTTAATGTTTTTCTTTTTTTTCCTCAACTGCTGCCCAAGAAACACCTCCTTGAAGTCCTTTCGCCCTGTGAACGCCCCCATAAATTAACTATGCATGAGATGTTTTAATTATTTTTCCTGCAGCCAATAAAAATGTGATGCTCACTGACTTTGGGAACTACTCTGTTCAGTGCAGTTGCTGGACGCCTCTGTTTTGTTGAGGGATTACTACCATACCTCCTCGTACCACACGTTTTCCAATGCTGATTTTTGTTTTACATTAGGTATGTGTTTAATTCAGATCTCCACTATGTGTTTTTTTCCCCATAAATATGCTATGCTCAGTACTGATTTTTTTGTGTGTTGAGTAAGTAACCCTCCCCAACGTGATTGCTTTAAACTTTCTTTGCTGATAATGGTTTTTACTGGCTATTAAGAGTTCCGTCCCAGCAGACTTTAAAAATTGGGTAAAGCAGTTTTTTTTTTTTGTTCTTGCACATGTGTGAAGCTTGTGTGTCTTAGTATAAATAAACAGGACAAGCTAAAACTAATCAGACATACGGTTACATTTTAAATGTTGCTCATATAAACTTAGTTGCTCAGATCTCACAATTTTTGTTTGCGTGCACTAGCGGAGAGATAATGAGCGTACAACTGAAACGTATGTCACTGTTTTGTGATTGAAGTCTGTAATCATTCCCCAGCAAACCATTTCTGTGCAGACCGAACTTATAAGGCAAAAATCTAGACCCTTTCAAAAAATTTGTACTCTCTTGTCACTGATGCCAGGAGTGACTGTTCGGCTGCCGTGAACCTCACACTATAATAAACATAAGGTGTCGTTATTTTAAGCAACACTTTCACTGCTTAGCCAGTGTAAACTAAGGAAATAAGAAGTTTAAAGGCAACAATAGAAGAGTGTGTGGGTTTCTGTTCGTCTCTGAGTGTGAGTGTATGCGTGCATGAGAGTTCGAGTGAGATTGGTGGAGCAGTTAGTGGTTTTGCTAATTACGGAGTATGACAGTGATGTGTGAATTAGAAAAAAGAAGATAAGTATGTGCGTGTGTGTTTGTGTCCGTTTCTGTCTGTGAGTGTAACCATGTTTGCGTCAGTCAAACTAGTGTGTTTCTGAGTGTATATGTATGCGTGAATGAGAGCATGTTGTGTATCTCTGCTTGGGAAGGGTGAAGAGTGACAGCGATCGTTCTGAGGCAGATACAGTAGCAGTTAACAGGTGTTTGCATTGTTCGGAACTTCTTAGCTCAAAATATCTGACCAAGCCTGTAAAAAACGGGACTATCTGTTATCGGTCACACACACACACACACACACACACACACACACACACACAAAACAAAAGGATTATTCCGTGACTAATACAGCTATTCCAAAATGATCATAAAAGATGAGAAAAAGAAAATGCTATGATGGCAGTTTATTAGAGTATACAAAGTAAACAATAGATTGAAAAAAATATCTTAGAATTTCAGAATTATCAAAATGACTTCAATAATTGTACATTATTCCACTGATACCAAAATGTCTGTGCTGCATACAAAACTGATTCAGAAATAAATTGCAAAGAAGCAAAGAATTTGTTCACAGTCCTCTCATTGGACACAAGGAAACTAAAACTGCCAAGATGTGAACAAAATATTTCCTTTAGTTTAGGACTGTTCATTTATTTTTTCTTTACTTGTCTTTCTCCTGTTATTGTACAAATCATGACTGTATGTATAATCTAATCAATGTAAAAAATTCATTACTTTTTCATTCATTCTGTTGTCTTTCGTGGGTCATATGAGTATACAAGTTACTTGTGAAATAAAGCTGTAATCACAAATGCAAGTAGCAGACAATTGAACAAGTCAAGCTTTCCCACTAACACAAGTTACTGGTAAACATCTTGTAAAATGATGTAGAGTTAAACAACACTAACAATTCATCTCTTTCAACTTTACTACAACTCACTATTTTTTTAACACCATTCTGGAAGCAATTATTACAGATAAAATAATCTTCAGGTTTCAACTGCACCTTACCGGGAAATACAGATCAACATTTGGGTCATTTAGCCTATAGAAGTAAACAGTGGTAGGTTCACAGGTAGATACTACACAGTCAGACATCAGGCCATTAACAGTCTTGGCCAGAGTACACAATATCTACTTTCTGCATCAAGAAGACTCAACCAGGACTGGCCCAGAGGAATGGATGAGTGCCCGTTAAAATGCAGACCAGGGCACATGGAGAAAAACATGCACACATGGGGAGAATATGCAAAATTCAAGACGACCACATATGAAACGCGGTACAGAACTCCAAAATGCAGACATTTAAGGCAAAGATATTTCTACTCAGCTGCCTTGCTGCAATAACATTCCTCTCACTAGATTAGTTAAAAGATTTGAAGGGCAAACAGAGGCTTTTAAGAGATGAGAACTCATCACCACCAGTATAGGAAACAGTGGTAAAAAACTGGAGCAACAAGGAAATAAACTTGGATTGTCCCATGGAATTTTCATTTTCCAAAGAACTGCCTCCTGAATGTCAATCAAAAGGTGAGAACTGAGAGAATGACAGGCAGATATTACTAAAAAATTATGTTAATAACCATAATCCTTCAGGAAAAAAAAAGAAAACATTATGAGAGTCATAGAAGAAGACAGAGCCTACAAAATATTTCCTAATTATCTTGCATTCTACTTGGGTTTACATATCAGCACTAGGCTAGCTGCTGTTGTGAGCTATTTTAATCCTATTCAGTTACACCATGTGAGAATCAAACCCTGCACCTTGTGCTTAAAAGGTAAGCACCTTAATCATTATGCCAACCTCCCACCAATATATACAGTTCCTGTATGACCTCATAATATGTACTGCTTGCCACTTCTTGACACCAGGAAGTAGTTTGATGCAGATTTTTGTTGAAGAGCTTTACTAAAATGGTTTACCCATGGATGTCTAAAATGTCAGTCTGGTTCCTCAGTATTACATAATACCACCCTAATTTCCAGCTCTTAGAATGTGACTTTAAGACTGCAGTTTACACGATTTTTTTTTTGTCTCACAGAGTGCTTCTTTTAACTCTATGGTTGTGTGACCATGGAGTTAGTATAATTAATAATACTGGTAGAAGTGGGTCTACTCTATCTTGATCCTCTGCAAGAATATTTTTAAGTTGCAGCACAGCATTATTTTAGGAAATGTGTGTTGTCTGGTTATAAAACATTTTTGGCTTTGATTATTCATTGTGAAAACAAGCGAATTAATTAAAAAAATCCATTTCAAGTAATTTTCAAACGAATTTGAATCCATTTATTTTGCTTATTCATTTAGCATAATGACATCACTACTGATGATAACTCGAGCACTGCTGTAACAATATTATAGGTTACAAATGATTTTATCAGCCTTTTCACTGCTATTAGTAAATATATCTGTGTATTAATAGCTTACATTTGCTACATTAGAAATAATGATACTGCACATTTGTTTACCATTTGATGCCATATTTTCACCTTGTTATTTGAATATTGTTTTATTTATTTACTCATTTATTTGCTTTGTTGGCATATGTAGTCACTTCTTGAAAATTATGAAGATATATGTGGCTAATATTTTAAGATGATGACTTTACTGGTGCGATCATATGATCTAATGTAGTGCAATTACACAATTTAGCATTGAATATGCACCATAGAAGCGTTTGGCAGAAAGGTTGCTCCCACCTCAGATGTAATAAATGGTACTTCTCTTGAGACAGAGACCAAGGTACTTAGATGAATAACTCTGTTTCATTTGATCATTATATTTTTGCTGTAGTAAGGCAATCCTTCTAGCTGGCATCCATTTAATTTCCAAAGGAATATCTTTATCCCCCCACTATATTTTTCCCTTGGCAGTCTTCTATTCTCGGTGGTCTGGGACCCGAGGGTCATCACAGCAGATCACCTGTCCACTCATGATTGGCAGTGGAGTTTTACAGTGTCGAGTTGCCAGCCTGGCACTAAAAGCACACACACGCACGCACTCACACCTGGGGCCAATTTAGAGTGTCCAATCCACCTACAGCATGTCTTTGGGATTTGGGAGGAAACCCACATGACCACAGGGAGGACGTGCAGACTCCGCACAGAAGACACCCCAGCTGAGGATCGAACTGGAAAACCTCTTGCTATGAGGCGGCAATGCTAACTACTGCAGCACCGCGGCCACCCCATATTTTTCCCTTGCCAGTCCCGTCATTAAATATAATTCCCCCTTTACTATTTACAAATTCAAGCATATCATTAAAATGGAAAAGTCTCAAAGGTTTCTAACTAAGAAACTAAAGTTCTTAAATCCTCCAATTTTACCAGTACATTACTGCATCCCTCTTTATGCACAGTAGGCTGCACGTTGTGAGTTCCATTTTTTAGCCACTGAACTACTATATAGTGTGTCTCCAAAGCTATTGTAGCTGTTGGTGACTTCTAGTAGTAGTTTTCATGATGATCTAAGAGGCCTTTTGGCTGAGTGATGTTGTACTCGGTTTTTGAGGGCAGGACACTTATTGAGGAGGTAACAGACAGAATGACAGAGGCAGAGCTGATTGTAGTTAGGAGGTTGGGCAGTTCAATCCAGTGGAGCTGTCTCAAAGCAGTACAGTGATTATTTCTATATGAGCAATTTCCAGCAAAGCGGGCAATTCTGTTATAGCAGGCTTCCATTTTGCTTAGTTGAGTTTTGTTTAGATTAGTCAGAATGGGAGATGCATAGAGTAGGGTGGATAGAAGTTGGGAGCGAGCAATGGCTGATACTGTGTTGTTGATAAGAAACAGTTTGATACGGTAGAGTGATCCCAGTTTGGCATGTACTTCTTTAATAGTTAAGTTGAGTTGACTATCAAATTTTAGGTGTGTCTATGGTTATTCCTAATAGCTTTGCCAGTGCCACTGGAGCGACTGGAGTAGCATTTGTGGAGTAGATCTTTAGTGTTGTTAGAACTGGTTATAATCTTAAGCTAAATTTTCTTTGGATTGAGGATAAATTGGGCTTTCTGGTAGTTTTCAACATCAGAGAATGCTAGTCGAGTTGTTTGCAGGAGGGTGGGAATATTTTGTCCAGCACAGATTAAGGTATACTGAATGATAGATGCATGCTGTGTGGAGGTATGGAGGTCATTTGTGAAGATTGTGAATAGTAGTGGTCCTGAGATAGAATCCTGTGGGACTCCTATAGTTATGGGCACCTAAGGAGAGAGAATTTTCCCATTTCACAGCTTGGTACCTGTTCGTTAAGTAGCTTTGGAACCAGGTAAGAGTGGAGTTTGATAGGTGATATTGGTTTAGTTTGTTTAGCAGGCATTGGTGTGACACTGTGTCAAATGCTTTGGACATATCCAAAAAAAAGTGTTGACACCTCCAGGCCTTCGTTTTTGAGATGGTTTACTGTGTCTGTGAAGCAGAGGAGGGTTGTAGTGGTACTACGGGAAGGTCTGAAACCATGTTGAGTAGGTGACAGGATGTTGCTGTCTAGGAGATATTTTAGCACCTGGGTATGGATGCATTTTTTTAGGATTTTGGCTGGGGAGAAGAGTATAACAATGGGTCTGTAGTAATTAAGTTCAGTGGAGGTTCTGCCTTTATGTACGAGTGTAACAGGATATTTTCCAGAGTTTGGGCACATACGTTTCAACAATTGATCTGTTTATGAGAGTGAAGCTTGGTATAGCAATAGTATCTTCTCTGAGTTTCAAGAAATAGCTGGAGAGTAGGTCAGCTGCTGTTGAGGTTTTTAGTTTGGAAAGCATGCTTTTGATTGAAGTGGTGGAAACTGTTTTGAGAGTAATTTTTTTTGGAAGGGATAGTGAGATTGGAGGACAGGGCCTGTAAGACCTGACCTATGGAGATATGAGGTGTGGGACAAGTATTGTGGATGCTGAAAGGGCCTTTGGGGGGCTTGAGGGGGACAGGGGGTGAAGCTTGTACTGAACCCAAGTCAACAAAATCTGTGTAAGTGAGACTTAAGTACGAATTTGTAACAAACCTGGACTTTGCCGCAGAGGTCCCTGACCTAACTGAAGACGACTTAACGGTTTCCAAAAAGCTGAAAGGGAGACAGACCTATACAGTCACTTCAGTTAAAAAGTTTCTGAAGGTTTACTGAAGTTCTGTAAAGCCACACTGATACTTTACAGGGCTTAATCTTAGAATATCGAGTTGAAGGAGCAAGCAATGTCAACATAATGGGAGCTCACCTTGTTGACCATGAGGATAGAGCCGCATGGATGAGCACTCATCTCATTGGAGTAGTGGACTCCTTTGAAAGGAGGGGTTGTATGGCTATTGTTACCCAGCAGGGGGGTCTGAAATATCAGTAGACGAGATAAAAGTGGAATGGACACACATACCTCCTTGGCAGTCTGCTGCCGCTATAAAAAGATGGATCATTGTATATCATTGTCATTATAAATGTTGAGACATCCAGCTTGAAAAAACAGGATTCTGTCAAGCTATCTGTAAACCAGTTTTTTTTTTCCCTGATGGGTCTTCTAATATATATTGTACTGAATTATTCCCTCCAGTCAGATTACACAGCTTTTACCAGTCTCTAGGATGTATATACAAAGGAGTTCTTTGTTTGATTCTTTACCCTCCTGCCATTAAGGACATTTTTTTAAGAACAGACCGAAAACGTAGAAAAACATAAAAGAATCACAAAATGCACTTAAGGGAAGTGGGTAGCAGCAGTGTATTGAAGGGAAAGGAGCATGGATGTGGAAAGTGGTTACACCTACAGAGGAGAACACCGAGATAGGTTGCATGTACCAGTCAAGCAGCATAGAGATGGGGGCCATCTTTTATTCCATTTCCGGAGCAAAAGAGCAGAGAAAAGAGAGACTGCCCTTATTCCAAGAAACAAGTAAGTGCAGCAAGTAAATGATTAGTAGCCTAACTTTATGGAATACTACCAATACACTGGGATGTTTTTCTCTTTTTGGAATAGGCATGTTTTTCTACTTTCTGCTTCACTGTTTTGTGGGAAATAAGAAGCAAAGAATTTAGGGTTTCACCAGTTTGAGCAGGGCTAAGTGTATTGTAAATTTTGAATTTTATTGACTACTGTTACTGGTTGCTATGTTACTCGTGTCATTTTTTCCACACTTATTGATGATGCTGTTGCAGCATGGGAACAGATCTTCTGTAATAAAAGAGGCACAATTTTACCAGTTTTTGGCATTTAAATAATCATTTTCTTATTGATTGTGTGGTGATTGTTATAATGTAAAAAATGGTTTTGGATTAAAAGTTACAAATTTTACTGTTTACTTTTAGTTAATGCCTAATGTAGTGGATTATAAGCATCTTTTTGTGTAAAATTGTCAAATATTAGGTATAGTTTTGAAGACAAAGCAAGCAGAAAATCAAAAAGCTAAATTACAGACTAAAAAAAAAAAAAAAAAAGCTTGTACATAATGCCTGAGTGATGCAGAGTACTGACTGTGCAAAGAGATTTGGTTCACTTACTTGTCCACTGTGTATGTTTTGTGGTGGAAGGGGATCCATACAACATGGAAGGTTATTAAAGGAGTGGAGTTTGTGTATGGATGCCAAACTGTATATACAGAGAACAAGGAGGGATGTACATGTCTAAGTCATTGCCAGAAGCATTTTGTGTGGGAAAAGTAGATTAAACCTACTCGTTCAGACTGCTGATGCATTCTGAAGTGCCTAGGACAGGAAGTCATGGCAAGAGGGGGTGATACAGCAGATGCACGTTGGAATGGATCAGATAGTTTCAAGGACTAGGTCAGATTTTTGCATTTGCTATGTAATGTGAGTTTTCATGTGTATAATATTGTGGTACTTCTGACATACGGATCTTTTGATTTGAACTTTTGCTACCTAATGGGAACAACATCAATTACAGAGGCAAAACCAAACAACATTGTTTCAGTGGATGGCAAAGCTGACATTATGGTCTGAAATTTTATGGTATGGGGTTTAAAGTTGATGTCCAGCAAGGAACTGAAAAAAATGATGTATCTTGAATTTCCTGTGTGTCTAAGAGACAGAGACTCCGGAAAGACTGGAATAGGATGCCATACTTTCACAATGAATGGCTTGTATGAAGTGACATAAGAGAATTGCACATCTGTGTTGGTAGTCCAGCTGCATTGGCAGTACCTTGATTTGCTGCTTTCTTTCTTTTACCTTTTGAGAGGATTTAAGCATTTATTTTAGTAACAAGTCCCTAAAGAGACTGTTTTATGCAATTTCCAGTCTGTTTTTAATTCTGTGCTAAAAATAACTTCTAAATTACCTATTCTTATATACAGTTTGTGAGTTATAGTTCATTTCCCCCACTGTTCCACTCCATGTGTATCACCCAAGTCTGAAGTCATTTCAAGTCTTGAACCTTTCAGGCAAGAAAGGGGACATATGTTGTTCTAGTGGCCAAGCATAAGTATGATCTAAAGGAACTTAGAACTGGGAAGGGCTTAACAGTGTCTAATTAGGAAGACATGTAGTGACACTTCATACGTGTCTCACACATGCCTCCATTGCATTTCACTTCAAGGAATCTACCTGAACTTGATCCTCACAATTGCAAACCCTCTCCCTTGTCCTCTCACATAATGCAAACAGTGAAATCTGTCTAGAGATAGAGGAATAAGAGGATGATGATGTCATCCAATCAAAAGAGTCAAACTATAATGTGGCAGAGAGTCTCATGTGTGAAGCTTAAAGCTCTCAAGCACAAAGCATTGCATTGCTGCAAATCATTTTATATATGAAAGCAAGCACTGTTTGCTCCACTTCACAGAGTGGTGGTTCTCTCCCCCTCTCTCTCTGCTCTTGACTGCAGTTATAACCAGTTGGGACAAAGGGCAATCAGACAACTTCCATAGAAGTAACAAATCTGAATGCAGATTCAAGTCCATGACTTTCAAGGACATGAACATGACTGGTGTGCACCTTTGAAATAAACAGTAGTGCATGCCTAGCCACCCTGTGTTGTGAACATAGTCTCTCCTCATTTGTCACTGTGTTGCAGTGACACCTAACCCCCTCTAACAATGGTGATCCTCAGGCCCTTATAGCCAAGCCATGAATGGAGCCCATGTTTGGACAAGTCAGCAACCGATGCCCCTGTCCAGCAGGGACACGGCTGGAATCCCAGGGGTATATTTTCTGTTTCCCATCCAGTTATCCATATTGCACTTAAAAGGGGTAAAGAAGTACTTTGCTTGACGTGCAGAGGGAGTCTGTTCCATAGATGGGTGAGTGTCTGGGACACATCTGTCCCGCCAACAAGTCCTGCTGATTTTACAGACCAGGTTGAGGCCGCGCATGTGAGTTACTCGAGTGGAGCTTGACTTGGAGATATGCGGCAGGGCCGTCAAGGTGGGGTCTGTGATCACATGCCACACAAAGGTCACCTCTGAGGAGTCTGTATGAAACGTAGTAGAGGAATAGGCCTTTTAGCCCATCTCTGTATGGTAGATGTTTGAAGCCCTGGATTCTTCTGGTGAAGAACCTCTGTGGTCTGTCCAGCTGCTGCATGTGCTTTGCGAGGTACATGCCAAAAGGAGTGTTGTACTCAATAATGGGCCTTATAAGGGAAGAAAACAAGGATGTTATGACCTCCTTTTCCCTGGATGAGATACCCTTATGAGGTGGGGCATGTAGAAGGCTTTCCATACCACAGAAGCAACATGGCAGTCAAACGTCAGGTTGCTATCAACCTGGGTCCCCAAATCCCTCATGACTGATTGCATGCTTTGGACGTTATTAATGTGATAATCTGTGGGGACATCACTCTCCTCAAAGGGGATGATGATGATGCATTTTTTGGTATTCAGCTTGAGGCCATATTTCTGGCACCAGCCATTTGTCTGAGTGAGATCCTCTTGCAGGATGTCCAGATCACTAGGGAAATTGATGACAGCACCCAGCTTGCAGTCATTTGCAAACTTGGTCAGCCATAGCCCACTGGTATTAGCCTGCACCTCAGAAAAGTATATGCGAAATAACAGAGCCCCCAAGACCGAACCCTGGGGTATGCCGCTTGTTATGGGTCTACTGCTTGAGGTGGGTTCCCCAATTTTGGCTAGGTGGGTTCTATCAGTGAGCCAGTTTCCTACCCATCTGGTAACATACAAATTGATGCCCAGCTGATAGAGATTAACTAATATGCCTGAGTGGGGTACAGTGTTAAAGGTTTTGGCCAGGTCAAGGCAGGCGATGTGCACAATCTTCCCCTGGTCCATGGCTTTGGTGACTGTCTCAAAGAAGACAAGCAAATTCAGCAGACATGACCTGCCCTTGATGAAGCCAAACTGTGCAGGATCAAGTGTTTGGAGGTTGCCAATGTCCTTGTTAATGAGGTCCATGATTATCCGTTCCATGGCCTTGCATATCAGGCTAGTTAGGCTGATAGGTCTATAATTTCCCAGGGCGGTGTACTTTTCCACCTTTGTGTAAAGGGATGACACTGGCTGTCCTCCACTCAGCTGGGATGAACCTGGTACTCAGGCTTTGGTTGAATAGGGAAGCCTAATGGTGCTGCAAGTTCCTGCCTGAGTTTACGTAGGATACAGCCTGGGATGTTATTGGGTCCCATGGAGGCAGTATTTGTTGACTTTGAGAGAACAGTGATGACCTGTTCCCTATATATAAGAGGAAGGGGGCAGGTACTGGGGGTGTCCTGATTTATTGATGGGGGGACAGGGGTGAAGTTTTTGCTGAATCTGTCACCCAGCAAGTTTGCTATATCTATGGCTTTTGTATATGTCATGTCCTTGATCACCATTTCTGAACAGATCTGGGTACTTCCTTTGAGGTTGCGGACATATGTGAAGAAGGCCTTATGATTATCTCCAGTAGATGTGGTCAATTTGGACTCTACGTTTGCTTTAGATGATTTCAATAGTGCTCTTATTTGCTTGTACAGCTTAATGAGACATTGCTTCCAATTGGGCACCTGCTCCTTCTTGGTCTTGAACAGCAATTTTTTTTCCTTTTGTTATAGAGTTTATTTATGTTATAGAGTTTATTTATTGCAGATGTCCACCAGACAGGTTTTTCTCTTCCTTGCGGAGGATGATTTAGTCCTGTCTGTTATTCCTGTGTGTCTCACCATGGAGTCTCCTATGACTAATATGTTGGGTTTATGGTGAAGCCTTAGTGGCTGTGAGACACAGGCGTGTGGACTATGCATGGTATGTAGTGTGGAGGGCTGTGAAGATCACATGTTTTTGCCTCGGAGTTCTCCTTTGTTTGGGTATGTTGATGTGGAAGACCTGTCCATATGTGGGTGTGGGTGGTGTTTGAGGTGTAGTGATTGTGTTGACAACCTTTTCAGTGCCAGATATACTGGCTTGTGGGGGAGAGGGCATGTTCACATAGATTCCTAATGTAATTGCATCTCTCACAAATTGTGCTCCTAGGTGTCAGTAGTATATGGTTGTCTGCGTACATGAAGCAGTTGCTACACTGTCTCAAGATGCCCGTATCAACCAGACTGGCAGGAGAAACTGTAGAAAATTGTCCATCCATATTTGTCTGAATCAGAGGGAAAAAGGCCAGGGTGAGCTAAGGGGTGGACTTGTGCCAGTGCCTCTGCATCGTTTTGTGAGTCTCCATGCCCAGAAATATGTTTTCACTTTGACTATGCACTCCGCAGATGTTTTGTTTTGGTGAGTTAATGCATAAATCATAACTACATTCAGTAAGGTGTGCGTGCAAGTGTGTGTCGTACATCTTCTGAATTCTTGGCAGTGTCCTTGTGTTGTCATTCCGCTGTATTAGTTTTTTGTCATGCATACCTTCTCTATCTTTCCCTGCAGATGTTTTTCTCTATACTTGATACAAGTTTAACATCTCACCTATAACCTCAGCACAAGTTATACGTTATTTTCTCTTTCTAGATTCTCTTTAGAGTTTAATTACCTCATTGCTAACAAATTACTCACCGACACCTTGTATATAGTGATTGGCCTATAAGTACTTGTAGATGTTGTCAAATCTGCCTTTATTCATAATTATATAATGTTTTAAGTACATGTGAAAACATGTTTTAGTTCCTACTATTTTTATGTTTTAGTTATGCTGCTTTACACATGTTTTATGTATAACTTTGTATACGTCTTATTTATTAGTTCTCCTTTGTTTATGCTACTCCAAAGAGGGATGCCAAGCCCTGACAGAGTTTGCTTGGAAGATAAAAAGTACATATCCACACCTTGGCATAAACACACCAAAGGGGGGGTGGAGGTAGGGAGGGACTGATTACTGCAGTACTGATTCACATGAAGATCATTGTACTGTTTAAATAAATGTACCATTATAGTAGAAGTTTGACCGATCATTGTTGTGGTATTCTAAGTGATATGGGTAGACTACCATGCCTCAGAACAACTAGGAGGTGAAAGGGCAAGGGTCCCGAAGTCGCTGGAGAATGACTCTGCTTGTTCTAGACCTTGAAAACAAATCTATGTTCTAGCAATTTGAGAAAGTTTGCAGAGAGCCAAGTTACTGCTCCTAGAATACTTCTGTACTCCAACCCCTTCCAAAAATGCATAGTTGAAGCCAAGGCCCTGGTAGAGTGTGCCTTGAACCTGCCTGTAATACTTTGTGGTGAGATAAAAACGTGATGGCCTTTGACAACCATATGTGAAATAGTCTGTTTTCATGCAAATTGTCCCTCCTCATTACCCTCACAAGCAATGAACATCCAAGCAGGAGTTCTGAAAGATTGGTTGTTTCACAATGGTACCAGAGTTGTCTGTAGCTATCCACAGTAAGAAGTATCCTTTCTCCTTTGTTTTTAGGATTCTAGAAAGAAAATCAGTACATGGATGGTTAGCTTAAACTTGTATACCACTTCACTAATAAAAGAAGGCTTAGTTCTCAGAGACCCTGCCACTGTGAAAAAAAGAAATAGAGTTGACCCATCCTAGCTGCTTGCACCTCTGATAGTCTTCTTGCAGGGGTCAGAGCAATCAGCAACAGTGACTTCCATGTTATGAACCTAAGACAGCTAGCTTCTGTAACACAAAATTATGATCCCAAGGAGGAACAACCAGTTTTCTGGAATTTTATCTTAATTGGCACCCCTTTCAAAATCATATTGCCATGAGAATACAGTAAACAAGAGAGATCTATAGACAGACTTGCTGAATTGACTGGAAAATTAACGATGATTGAGAAGTAAGACCAGCTGTAGGATACCAACTCACTCGAATACTGTACAAGTAGAGGTTGTTTTGCTAGCAAGAAGTATGAAAAAATTTGCATTTGCTTATGTATGGTTTCTGTTTAGCAGGCTCCGTTGCCTCCATTATTACCTGATGCACATCCTTAGAAAACAGGTGCCTAAAAGGTATTGGGATCCTATCAATCAGCCCTGTTCTTGTATGACTAAATCCATTCTGTGTGGAAGCTTGTGGTAATTCCCCCTGCCCAATTCCAAAAGAAGGGAGAGCCACTACTGCCTGCCCCAGAAGGGCATCACTACAAGTAGCTGTGGAGAATTCTTCCTCAATGTTTACAAGGACAACTCATACCATAGGTTCATAGATGTATACCTAGCTAATGGCCATTGTAGCCATGCAACCCAAATGTATCTCACAAATTTTATTTGTATACGGGGGGAGGGATTTACTGTCTGCCTCTGTCCATTGGAGACATACAAGTCAGCCCATGGTTGACCTTATAATCAGGCATCCATTGCTCCAAGTGTCACTTAAATGAGGATAGGGAGAAACTCTCTCCAATGTGTACTACTTATCAGTGGAAAGGGTGAAAAAGCATACAGAAACATTCCTGTAACAAGAAAAATAAAGGCATTTGGCTTTGCAGAACAGAATTTTTCCAGTTAATTGCTTAGAGGAGTCAAAAGGTCTACCTGAAGAAAGTCCCACAGATAGAGCAAATCTTGGGAGAGCCCCTGATCTGTTTTCCATTCATTAAGGTCTGCATTTGATCTGCTAGCTTGTCTACCACACAGCCTGCTCTGATGCAAAGCAGGATGCCTCTAGAGTAAGATTGTGCTGTAAAGCTATATCCCGCACTAACTTTGCTGGTCTACAAATGGGCTAACATCAGCTCACCCCCTTATTTATGTAACCCATCAATGTGGTATTATCGCTAACTAACCGAACAGTGCCTGGGGTCAATGGAGGAATCGGAGTGGAGAGCCTTTACAAGAGCTAGAGTCTTCTTTTCTGCTTTTTTTCTGTCTTTCCTGTGCCAGATACCTCGCACTTTAACTGTCCTAGACATAGCTGAGGTCTGAGGTGTCTGCTGTGAAGCACAAGGAGATATTTGGGTGACCTGAACACATGGATATTTGATGTCTCCACCAAGTGATTTCTCTTTTCACAAATCCCAGAAAAGGAATTTGAAAAGACATTGGATGCTGATGCTGGGACCCAGTCTTCAGATAACAATCTATCATTGTCATTTCAAGTTTTGCAAGAAGTATTATGAGAGGTATGGATGCCCTGAGAACCAGAATCCTGAGGTATGTCCCAAGTCTGATTGGAAAAAACATGAAATATATGTAAATATTGATTTATTTTGTCCTTTGGAAGAAAACCCCTTCGAGCAGAAGGGGTCATACAGGCACCCCAGAAATGCAGTCCTGTGTGATGGACTAAAAAAGGAATTTTGAAATATTCTCTACAGGGTCTTAGCCTGTCTAGGCTATCTTGTCCCACATAAGACATTCATGACATTTTAAAGACTCGGCAAAGTGAAGCAAATCATCTACATTTGGAGTAATGATACTCTGCAGTCTGTAAAACTCTGAAAGGAGATATACATCTTGTGAACACTGTTAGAGCAATGCATAGCCCCAAAGGTAAAGCAGATACTTAATATGAACGAGATGCACAGCTGTTGTCTGTCACTTGGGGTTCCCATGAATATCCATTCACACGCCCTTCAACTTCTGTTGCAGAACAGTCAATTGAAGTTACACTTTGAGGAGCCGTGATGTCTGCATAATGAACTCATCACCTCAGCATGATACCTGTTAGCTCAGCTTGTCCCTTCCTGTACTGAAAGCCAGAGTCATTGTTATTCATCAGACTTCACAACTTATGCACTTTTAGATGCTAACATACCTGAAAGGTGTGTTATCTGTATAATCAATTGATCTTTAACTTTAGAGAAACTCTTGTAATCTTTGTATTTATACAGTGCTGCTGCCTTGGGCTGATTGTACAACTGCAGGCTTGGCTGTATTTGATGTTACTGCTCAGCTGTTTCAAGCAGAGACTTTGCCCTTTGCAACCCTTTCTTTTGATGCAGGTACATATGGGTTCATGTTTGTGTATAATACTAAGTGTAGTCATCACATTTTCTTTGTTCCTGTGCTCACTGGCCTTTGCATTATATTTAAAATATAAAATGGTGTGAGTGATTTAGGTTAGTGTGCGTGTTTGTATACAAAGTTACATACACATTTTGTGTGTGGCTATTTTAAGTTTAAACTAATTGCTACTTGTACAGTTAGACTAAGAGATGCAAGTCATAAAAAACATTTCAATAGCAGTGTAAAACGAAAAAGAACACTCATTGAGTATGACAACAGATTTTTCCATAATTTTATTTTTTATTAATGGTATATACAGCCACAAAATGATACACTGACGAGTTAAAAGCCAACATGTACACATGCTTCACTTATTAGCGTATTGTTTCTTAAAAAAAGTTCATATAAAGCAGTAGAAGTAATACATCGTAGGCACTAGTGTATTAATTCAGACAGACAAACAGACACTTTTTATGTGCAACTTACTTAGGTTTAGACTCTTTGGTCCTTGACTTCAGGAAGACATTGATCAGTTATAAAAATAAATAAAAAAAACACTTATGCAACTAGATTTACTACAGGGGAGTGCTGCACATTTCCGGATTGAGACAATTGTTTTGCACTTCTCTAGCTATGCCCAGTATTGCTGTCCAGCTAATGGCTCACTACATAAAAAATATTAGCCGTCATTTAATGGCTTGTGTTGCCATGGTATGCATGAGAAAACATTTTCATGACAAAATCCTCAGATGTCAACTACTGGGATTAGCGAGTAAGAGATAAATACAGTTTGTCAGTCCAAATTACATTTGCAGAAAGTCATAAAGAAATGCTATTTTTTAAATTTTTGTAACCAACTGATGCATCATCATTGTGGAATGCTAGAGGACATCAAGGGTTTGCCCTGAAATAGATGCCAGTCACCTCAAACCTATAGATATGGAAAATGACAAAACTTGAAGATAAAGTGTGGGTAACATGGTTTGTAACCAGGGAACTGCACCACTTCCATCTGCATCACCTCATTCTCCTGAAAGGCCATTGTGGGGTCTTTACCACTAGAAAAATTACTAATTGGTATTGGTGACTGGCAATTTGGGATGTTCTATAACTTACTCAGTTATGGGTGCATCGATTGCCCCTAATGTGCGACAGAACACTGTTAGTACTTGAGTCATTGGGTCCTTGTACTTAGGCAGCACTAATTCTAACAATGATTCAGTGGACATTGAAGCACTGCAGTTCTGCCCAAGGCAGCTTTCTTGGGATCTTGTCACCTGCATTCCCAAAGCGTAGGAATGTGGATTAGGACTCTCTCCTAATCTCTTACTTCTTAGCAACTGTCTCACTGCAAAGATCAGGTCATTTGTGCTGCATCCTGATCTGAATACGAACTGCTCATCGCCCTTATTACGTTGTACTGCCCTGCGTATCTATATGAGTCACCCTCTCCATAACAGTCATGTAAGGTGACAGCAGTATAATAACTCTGTATGGATTGCAGTTCTGGAAGTCCCATTTGTTCTTGTTAAATGGCAAAAGTATGATTCCTCAACACTCACCTGGGGTATGCCTTTCTCTCCACACTGCTACAAGTAGCTGCAGGAGCCAGGTCTGCCCTACCTGAGCCAGCATCTATAAAATATCTAGTGTGACCTCTACTGAGCCAGCTGCTTTCCCTGACTTTATTTCACTTAGTAAAATTCTTACTTCTTCCAGGGTGGTAACCTGTTTGTACTGTAGCCTGTTTCTAGGGACGTACAGCATCTGTGGGGTTAATGTGATTGTTAAGCTGCTGTATGCACTCCCTCAGTCTCCCATTGATGTTCTGTGGAATGGTGAGCTTGTTTTTTCCAGCCCTTATGAAGTGTCTGTCAGTTGTCGTTATCTGGATGTATTGGCCTTGCAATGTCATGTAGTGTCTTTGTGACAACTACAGAGTCTCTTTGCAGTAGCTGGTAGAGTGCCTCTAATGCCCTTTAATGCAACTCCTTCCTTACCTTGTTTAGTCAACCTCCATTCCTTCCTACGCTGGGTGGTCAAGTCCAATCTCCCACTCTTTCTACACTCTGTATTTCTTCCGTGGAGATCCTGGACTGCTGCATCACACCACACATTTTCCTTATGTACCTTATACATGGACAGGCCACAACTCTGTTCAGTAGTCCTGACACATGCTGTTTTAAGGGACTGCCTTTCTTCCTGTAGATCTATTTCCACCTCTTAGGGAGGTGAAGACATGAATGAATACTTGAACTGTGATACTTTAACTGTCATAATTTATCTCCAGTCAACTTCCCAGTCTTCACCCTGGTCTCTGACCTTAGCGTCCTCTTTACCCACTGCTTGCAGCTGATTGTGGAAACCAGTAGTTTATGCTGTGGGCCACCTGTTTCACTGAGGAAGACTATGCAATCTGTGTTCATTACCCAGTACCCTTTCCTCACCAAGGTAATTTTACTTGAGTTGGATATATGCCACTTGTTTGTCTTTCGGCTTATCCCAGTTAGGGGTCGCCACAGTGGAACTCCAGTCCGCTAATGTTTGGTAGTGGATTTTTACGTGCCGAGTTACCAGCCCTGATGCACAACCTTCAATGAAGGCATGCCCATTCATGCATGCCTCCACACAAAAGATGCTCTAGCTGGGAATCGAACGGGATGTCCTGCTGTGAGGCGACAACGCTACCGCAGCACCACTACCGTGGGGATATAGGCCACTTGTGTACGTGAATTTGTGATTCTCTTAATGAAGCATGTGCTGGCTACTTTCAAGCCATTTGCAAGACAGAAGTCTAAAATGGCCTCTCTGTTATTCCTGTTGCCCCACTCATGTGGAGCTAGGCAGTCCCGATTTCCTTTTCTGTCTGTCATACTATGGTTCATAGGTTGGTACTACTCTATCAGCCCTAGGGCCTATACAAGCCTAGCCATAAGAATTCCCTGGCTATTTCTACCCAGAATATTTACTCCCCTGTCTAGTAGGACAACTGACGTGATCCCCCTCCCATCCAATCGTCAAGGTTCCTTTTGAAAAGGGCCAGAGAGGGGCTCAGCTTGACATGTATGGGCAGTCTATTCCAGAGTATGGGGAGTCTCCGAGTCAGGAATCTATCCCTCCAGCATGTTTTGTTCATTGTGATGACAAGGTTTAGATTCCTGAAGTGCGTGGCTCTGAGGGATTGGGATTTCTTTAAGTGTAGCATGTCCAACAGCACTGGGTTTGCATGGCCTTGTACTTTAAGCAGAGATCACCTTTGAGTAGGCAATATGCGACAGAGTACAGCTGGAGTATTTTTAGACAGTCAGCATAGGGCATCTGCTTTACGCCTGTGATTCTTTTAGTGAGATATTTCCGTGGCCTTTCCAGTTGTTGCAGATGTCTTGTGAGGTACATACCAAATGGGTCTAATGAGTGCTGAGTACAGTGGGACAATGACCTCCTTTTTTTCTGGATGAAAAGCCCTTCGTGATGAGGTGTGCCACACAGAAGGATTTCTTGACTGTTGTGGCTATGTGGTTATCGAAGGTGAAACCACTGTCCACCTGTGTCCCTAAGTTCCTTATCACACTTTCGGTGTTTAGTGTACTGCCACTTGTGGTAATTCATGAGTACATGTTTTTTCCCAAAGGGGATAACTATACATTTCTTGGCAATGAGCTTGAGGCTCTGGCACCAAGCACCTGTTTCTGTAAGGCCCTTTTGTATAATATCCACATCATTTGGGGATTCAATAATGGCTCCCAGTTTGCAGTCATCTGTGAACTTTGTTAGCCAGAGTCCCTTAGTGTTGGCCTGTACATTAGAGAAGAAGATGCCAAACAAAAGCGGTCCCAGGACTGAACCCTGAGGTACTCCATTTGTCACTTGTCTGGAGCTGGATTTCTGAGTCGGCTGCTTTTACAGTGTGGGTTCTGCCAGTTGGCAAAACATCGAGTGACGTAGGGATTAATGCCCAGCTTAGTAAGTTTATCTAATATTCCAGAGTGGGGGATGGTGTCAAAGGCCTTGGCGAGGTCCAGATATGCTGTGTAGACCGCCTTACCCTCATCCACAGCTCTGGAGACTCTTCTTCGATCGGGTTGAGGAGACAACATCGACCCTTTATGAAACCAAACTGGGTGGGGTCCAGTGTTTGAAGGTTGCAAATGTCTTTGTTTATAAGTTCCATGATAATGCGTTCCATGGCTTTGCAGATCAGACTCGTCAGACTGATGGGAAGACAGTTCGGGGATCCAAGGTGGATCCCCCTTGTGGAGTGGGATAACTGTAGCTGTGCACCACTCATTTGGCACGAAGCCTGAGGTGAGGCTATGATTAAACATGACACTTAGGTAAGGTGCCAGTTCATTTTGTAGTTCATGTAGTACACAGCCCGGGATGTCATCTGGTCCCATGAATGCTGTATTCTTAGCTTTGGAGAGTGCGTTTTTTACCTGTGTGGTTGTGAGTACCGGAATTTGGCAATCTTTTGGAACTGAGATGGGCCTTTTAGGGGGTTAAAGTTGGCACTGAATCGATCTGCCAGTATATTGCCAATATCCCTGGGATCGGTATATTTAATGCCATTCTGTTGTAGCTCAGAGCAGATCAGAGCATTGCCAATTAGATTCTTGACATAACTATAGAATGCCTTGTGGTTCTCCTTGGAATCTTTGGCAATTTTATTTTCGTAACTAGCTTTGGAGGATTGTATGAGGGATCTCAGCTTCTTACTGAGGCTGGTAAGGGAGTTTTTTGCATCCTGTGATTTTCCTCTTTTCTGCAACATTTTCTTCCTTCTGTTGTATAGTTTGTTTATGGCAGGGGACCACCAGATTGGGCTTCTTTTTTTTTGGAGGAGACCATCTTGGTTCTGTTTGGAATGGCATGATTCATGCATGAGTGGATGTGCTCGTACAGTGCCTTAGTGTAGGATTCAGCAGTCAAACATCCAGTTCCCATCTGCATTGGTGTCATGAAGTTTGTCACTTCTGACTTGAGTAGCATGAAGTTGGCTTTGGAGAAGTTTTTTATGGAAGTTTCCCTACTGGGGGGTGGGATGTGGACAATAAGGGTGATTAGCTTATGGTCAGACCTGACTAACGAGGGGGTGACCACTGGTGTGGAGCATCGATCTCCCATGTTGGTAATGACCAGGTCTAGGATAATTGAGCCCCTGGTGGGACTGTGGTTTAGTTGGTCCAGGGCATTGGAATTTATGAATTCCAAGAACCGTTGGGCAAAGGTGTTGGTACCCGAGTAGTTTTCCCAATTAATAGCAGGGTAGTTGAAATCACCCAGTATTAGGGTGTTTGGTTGTATCTTACTATTATCTAGTATATTTAGAAAGGTGTAGTGAGAATCTTGGGGCATGGTGGGGGATCTGTAGCAAGCTACAATTTGAATTGCAGTCTTACCTAGTGTCAGTTGCACCTGTAGAATTTCAGACGCATTGTGTTGGGCAACTAGCCTGGAGGTGTGAGTATCCTTGGTGCATATGGACACTCCTAAGTCTTTAGTGCTTCGGTCCTGGTTTGCTGGCCGAAAAGTGTGGTAAGAGTTGTTAGCCTGGTACTGCAGGGGTGCTCTCTGGAGCCTTGAACCAAGTCTCAATTACTGCACAGATATCGATGTTCTCCACTTTTAGGAGTGCCTCAAGAGAGTGCATTTTGAGGTTTAGACTTCTAGCATTGAGTAGAATTACCTTCAGATTTTGCATGCTTATCTGTTACGGTGGTGGTTTTGTCCTTTGAGCCTTGCCTAAAAGACACTATAGGGGTGGCAAGAACCTAAGCCAGTAACCTGAATCCCAGGGTATCAGGTGCAGACCATCTCTGGCAAAGCATCGTGTTTTCTCTATCATGTCATCCCAGGCAGACAGATATTGGATCCCTTTGAATGACACCAGAAACTTAGACAATTGTTGAAGTCAATCATTTTGTCCTTATACTGTGGTATCATTTTGGGTGAAGGAAGGATACTGCTCAGGGCTAGGGTCATAACTGACTGGACCACATGATCCGAGAGCTCTTCCATGTCTCTTTTCATGTAGTCTAGGGAGGTACATCTCAAGTCATTCACTCCAACATGGACAATGACAGAATCGTATTTGTACTTGTGGAGTGACTTGAGTGCATGCGTTATGTGGCGGATCCTGGCAGCTGACAGGCAGCTGACAGTAATTTTCTCCTTTTTCAGCCTGGTGAGTAGGATGTCAGTGTACCTGACTATAGAGTCACCTATGACTACAGTGCTGAGTACGTTGTCTTGCCTTAGGGGCTGTTTGGTGGCACACTGGTGTTTTGAGCGATTTGTCAATTGGGTTGTGATTGGTGCTTGTTTGTGTTTCAGCTTCGGAGGTCCTTGTTGCTTGCTTTCAATTCACCCATTCATGATGTCCTGCTTTACCCTACTGGGTCCTGCAAACTGATGTCTGGCTGCACTCTTTGGCTCACTGTCTCAACTCAGCAGTGGGGCATAGGATGAGAGTGAGTACAGCACTAGCATTACACTGGAGTCGGATTGGCATGAGTCTGTCACGTAGTCTAACAGTATCCCTCAGTGCCTTCTGAACCCTTTCTCTTACCACAATTCACAGAGCATTTCTAGACTGTTCTCCTACAGAGAACTAAAATGTGGATCCCAAGTCAAATGCCTTGGCTGCACTGCCCTTCCATCTTGTCCCCTGGAAACAGTGGATGTCCACCCTCCATTGCATCATGTTAATCATTACCAAACTGCGTCCTGTCAGTGAACCTACAATGAGTAGCAATTAACAGGTCATTTTTCACAGGTTCGTTGGTTATGCATTCAGCTGTAGCTTAACACAACTGCCAAAGATAACCCAGAATGGGTAACTACAGATGGGCTGTCCATTAGCTTATTGATATATGGCTGCTGAGTTTTATGGGAGGCACCCAGCCAACAGGGGGCACATATATGCTTTATGGAGTGGATTCAAACATTGCCCTATTCTTTGTTTTTGGTAGTGGATGAAAGTTAACAGGAGTAAGCAGTAAAATTGCTATTTAACACCTATCTTTGCACCAAAAAAGGAAGCATGGCGATATCTTAAAATGAAGAAATATCTTGCAAATATATACTGAGGGTAGAAGACACTCTAAATGTGCAGTGAGAACCATGCACATGATCAAGGTTAATATATTTTCTTCCCAACATTATGTCTGCATAATGAATTCATCTCCTGAGCATGATACCTGTTAGCTCAACTTGTCCCTTCCTGTATTGAAAGCCAGACTCATAGTTATTCATCAGGCCTCACAAGTTATGCACTTGTAGATGGTAAGATAGCTGAAAGGTGTGTATCTACATAATTGCTCTGGATACGAATGTCTTATTATCTTTGTTTGTATGCCTTACTGTTCCCATGGGCTGTCTGTTCATTCGATGGCTTGCAAGTACTTTGATGTTTTACCTCAGCTATTTAAAACCTAAAGTTTGCCCTTTGCACCCTTTTTTGTAATGAAGCCAAAGCTATACCCAGCCTTGTTATACATATTATTTGGTGTTTGTGTATAATCCTATAAACTGTTGACAGCTGTTGATGTTCCTTGGATAAAGGGCCTCTCATGCTGGATCCCTGCTGTAAGAACTAAATTCATATGATTGAATTGCAACAGTCACAATTACAGAAAAAAATGACTTGTGTAAACCATAGCTTCTTGGAGAAAAGTGTTAATTTCTGTATATTGATGAATAGAAAAGCATGTTGTGGTAACCTGCAAAAGAAAACAATTTTGAGAGAGCAAGAACAATGTGCACACTAGAACAGCGAGAGTAGGCACTGCATAGCATGAAGTAAAGAATATAGTGACTTACTTCAAAAAACATCATACCAGCAATGAATATGTGCACACAACAGCAGTAGTAACTGCAAATAGGACACATCACTGGCATGCCTAATGGATAAAAATGCAATGAGGACTGCAATTATGCTTAAGGCAAATATGAATATTCATTTTGATTACAGTATGAATTTGCAGTCATAACTAAATCTGTCAATGGCCCAGATTAATTATCTGTATATGTTACGGGCATGTTCAGATGAATGCTAAAGCATATTTCTACCATGACGTCCTATGAAAGTGCTATTCAGATGATAGCAGTAAGGAGAGAGATGAGGGAACAGTTTCAGAGGTACACCTGGCTGACTGCAAGCAACTCTGTTTGATGTGTATTGTCATTCAAATTAGCTGAACCTAGCAGGGCAGGAAATGTGAAACTCTTCTAGCTGAGGGTGGGAATATGGGAGGAGTAACTTGAGAAGGAACAGAAGCAAATCAAAGTTGAATGTCTAAATAAACTCTGTTATCTCAGCAATGAGCTGTCAGTTCTGGAAGCTTCTTTAACAGAATGTAGAACACACAGTAAGGAAACACATTTGTAAAAGGCAGTGCATGACAGTAAATGATACTCTTACTGAGGCCTGACAAACTTAGCTGCTCTTTCCTCTTCTTCCATTCTAAGTGAATGGAAGTCTTACATGACAGCCCAGCTATGGGCACTGTATTCTCAGAAACAGTGGACTCGCAGTGCATTTGGGGAAGATGAGACAAAAAAGTCTCATCAGCATGTCTGCCCCCAGGAGGTCAATCAGGGTTACAAACTTAATAAAATTAGAAGTAACTACTTCTATCTGGTGCATACAGGTTTGCAATGAGCCAAACTTAAGGAAAAGTTAAAAAATATATATTTTTTAAATGATTTTCCCGTAGTGGTCCTTTAAGCATTCCTACCCACTATTTTGACTAACAATACGCTACGAACCATTTTTTTTTGAATGCAATTACCTTACTATGCAAATATATGTAATATCCTGTGAATAGTGCGCATGTACAAGTAATTGAGAGCAGTAACTCGTTTATGCGTCTGTTTGCTACTGCAACGCATTACGGCTCAAGCATAGTTGCTCAACTCCTTGTTTTATTAATGTAAAACAGTAGCGTGCGTATGTACATGTAAATGGATCAGTAACTCATTTATGTGCCTGTTTTACTATTGAAACGCATTACGACTCCTTGTTTTAAGAATGTAAAACATTGCACACTCCTGGACAAGCATATATGTGTTGACGATTGCTATTTTAAACGCTTAATATTAAGTTTGGGCTAGCACTACATCTGATTATGGAATGGGAGTCTTACTAGTGTGTTAGCCTGCCTAAAAGTCTTTTAGCAATATTTAACTTGTCTAAAGTGGTATTTACTGCCTGTTTTCAGCTTGGTACATCCAACGCAGCTGAACTTTACATACTTAGTGTGCCAATACTGTTTAATTTGTGAATATGCCTTGCTGTTGACGCATCACTGTTTGGTCATCTATAACCAGCAAATTCACCCCTTTACTTTTTTTTTCTCCCTCTCTATAGTTTCCGTAGCCTTTCTCCAGCCTTTTGTGCTACATCTACCTATCTGTGCCCAGCTGGACATCAAAGGAAATAAGCCTCTCCATAAAAAGGACTCTGTACATCATCCCTAGTACAGGAAAGAATCAAACTACTCCCTGATTTTTTTTATTTCCTCAAATAAGGGACTCAAGAAAGTATGTGTGTTTGAAACGTGCTTGCCTTATTAATTTGAATAACTAATTGTGCCAAATCCCTACTAGGGGGTTTAGTGCACGCACCCCATCAGGACAGCCAGCAGCCAAACCCTCCTAACACTGTCCCCCCACTTACCCCTTATCCTAAGCTTTTACTAGTAAGCCAAACATTTCCTCCCTCAGTTTTCTCTCCTGTCTAGGGACACTCACTGTGGTCAGTGCTACAAATACAGATTTGTCCACTAGATGGCAGCCTGTACTCACTTTTAATATTCCCTTTAGCTGTAATTATTTATACTACCTTGACTATTCTGCTATAGCCTGGCATCTATAGCCTTTTACCTACCTACATCTTCTTATTCTTCTCCCTATCACCCACCACTATAACTTTCTTTCTCCATCCTGCATACTTTCTTCTCTAAACCTACCTATCAGCTCCTCTGATAGTTTTTTTCTGGACTTGGATTCTTCCTTCACTTGGCTCTACCCACTCCGTTCGTCCTCCAGGCTCACTCCGCTCTCCTACCCTACCCCCCATTCCCACCCACCCCCACATCAATTACATTTATACTTCTATACACCACATCCCCATTACCTACCTCTGACCTCATTTCCTGTCCCTTAAACCCACATCCTACCTACCAACCCAACCCATACCCCCTACAATTACATATCCCTCCCCCACACTCTAACATATACACCCACAACTCACCCATCTCAGTCTCCTGCCCGTGCAAATATTGTCTCTTCCCCACTGCTCTCCATACCATCTAACACTCTAACATTAATAATACTAACAAACTTAACATCCGTGAACTCACCTTAGCTATTTCCCAACACTTCACCAGTCACCAACACACTCTTACTCTAACCTCCTACTCTAACATATCTCCAAGCCTTATTCAACCTCACCCTATCTTCCTCTTTAAACTCAAACACTTGATTATAACCAACTATCCCCATTCACATTAGCATACAAAAGTACAGTTGTGTACACTTACCATAAATATAGATGTTTGAGTGCATTCACTGTTGCAGTCATTTGGGTTATCTGCTTGCAGTAGCTCTCAGTCGGCCTGATTATCAAAGTCCTGGGTCCTGCGTTGGTTGCTGTCTCATCTTCCATGGTGTCAGGTAGTCAGGGATATAAAGCATGCAACCAATGCCATTACATCACTTTTTCTTGCCACAGATGTCAGGTGCCCCCCTAATGGGAAGCAATTAAATATAAATATACAAGGTTACACCTCCAACAAAAAAGCAAATACACCAAAAAGCTTTTAAGCATAGTAAAGGAGAGTAGAGGTATAGTCAAAAGAAGTCAGGGGGCTGGAGGAGGTAATAGGACTGCAACAGTGAATACACTCGAACATCTACATTTACGGTAAGTGTACACAACTGTACTATGTTCTTCGTGTTTCACTGTTGCAGTCATCACATTTGGGTAGATTCCCAAAGCTACGGATGGGAGGAGGAATTCAGATAGCATTAAGACCAGCTACAAGGCCCTGCAAGACTGCAGTGGCAAAGCCAGCTCTGGATTTAGAAAAAAAATGGTAAATGGTAATGCTTGGTGAAAGTATATACAGAACTCCAGGTAGCAGCTTCTATGATGTCCCTGGTAGGTGCACCTCTGAGAAAGGCTGTAGAGGTAGATGCAGCCCTGGTTGAATGGGGTCTAATCCCCCGTGGGATAGGTTTTCCATGGTGCTTATAGCAGAAATGAATACAATGGCCTATCCATTTAGAAATGGTTTGCTTTGAAATAGCTTTCCCCTCTGCCCCTGCAGCAAATCCCACCAGCAGTTGTTAAGAGTTCCTTTGAGGTTTAGTCCTGTCCAAGTAACATCTAAGTTGTCTGTGCACATCTAAGGAGTGAAGTATCTGTTCCCCTTTGTTCTGTGGATTAGAAAAGAAGGTTGAAAATGAATGGACTGATTAAGAGCCACACTGGATACCACTTTGGGCATGAAGGAGGGATTGGTCCTGAGGGACACCCTATCTGCATGTAAGATGATGAAAGGCTCCACTGCCATAAGAGCCTGTAGTTCAGATACTTCTTGCTGAAGTAATTGCTAAAAGGAAGGCTGTTTTCCAAGAAAGAAATTTTAACTCTGCACTTGCAGCTGGCTCAAAAGGAGGAAGAGTGAGTTTTTCCAATACAAAGTTAAGGTCCCAGGGCTGGAGCTGGGGCTCTCCTGGGTGGTCTTAAGTTTTTGGCCCCTCTGAGGAACTGCTTGAGCAGTGGATGAGAGAAGAGGGTTGTTCTGTGTTGTAATGAGCTGAAATGGCTGAGGAGCGAATTTTGATGGAGGAAAAGGAGAGGCCCCCGTGCAGCATCTCAGTTAAGTATTGAAGAATCTGAGGTAAATTGGGCGCTGCTGTGCCCATCCCTTGAGTTTGGTTCCAGGCACAGAATCTTCCATTTTTTCAGCATATGATTTTCTAGTACTAGGTCTCCTTGCCTCCAAAATGACATTCAACACTTGTTTATTGAGGGATGGCAACGAAGAGATTAGGTAATTAGCCAGGCTGCCAGGTTCAGGGTTTGAAGCTGAGGGTGCAGAAGCTGGCTTTGGTTCCAGGCACAGAATCTTTTCCATTTTTTCAGCATATGATTTTCTAGTACTAGGTCTCCTTGTCTCCAAAATGACATCCAACACTTGTTTATTGAGGGATGGCAACGGAGAGATTAGGTAATTAGCCAGGCTGCCAGGTTCAGGGTTTGAAGCTGAGGGTGCAGAAGCTGGCTCTCCTGCTGTGACAGCAGGGTAGGGGTCTGAGGCAGGTGCCATGGAGCCAGCAGTGACAAACTGCGCAAGAGGGGGTACCAGTGTTGGCATGGCCAGTCTGGTGTAATCAATATCATCCTTGGTTTGTCCTGTTTGATTTTCAGTAGTACTTTGGAGAGTAGAGGCAGAGGAGGAGAGGCATAAACTGATAGATTTTTCCAGCTGAAGGACAGAGCATCCACTTTCCAAGCTTGTTTGTGGGGAGCCCTTGTGCAGAATTTGTCCAATTGGTAGTTCTTGGGGGAGGCAAACAGGTCTATATCTGGGCTCCCCCATTTGTTTATCAACATGTTGAAAATCTTTGGTTACCGTTTCCACTCGTGTGGATCCATGAGATATCTGCTGAGTTTGTCTGCCAGTGTATTTAGTTTTCCTGGCAGGAATTGAGCCTGTAGATGCACTTGGTAGCTCAAGGCTGTGTTCCACAGAGCCATGGCTAGTCTGCAGAGGGGTTAAGAATGGGTACCGCCCTGCTTGTTTATGTACCACATAACAGTGGTGTAGTCCGTCCTTACCATTAATTGTTGGAAGAAAGTGGTTCTTGAAGGCTGTCAGAGCATTCTGTACAGCTAACATTCCTTTTTGATTGATATGCAGGTGCATTTGGCTTGGGTTCCATTTGCCCTGAATGCACTTCCCTGCTAGGTGAGCCCCCATGCATCTGTTGTTAGGGTTTGGGCGGCAGGGTGTAGAGTGAATGGTAGTCGCCTGTTTTGGTGGCAGGCCTCTGTCCACCAAAGGAACTCTAACTGTAGGCAAGGTATGATAGGGAATCATTGCTTCTAGATCTTGAGAATATTGACACCATAGGCTTTTTAGATACCATTGTAGTTTCCTCATATGCAGTCTTGGATATGGAATTAGTAGAATGCAGGAGGCCATGAATCCCAAGGCTTGCAGTATATGCCTTGCAGATAGCAGGGTTTTTGTGGCCATTAGTTTGAAGTAAGTTGTCAAATGAATTTGCTTCTCTGGCGTGAGGAAAGCCATCTGGGAAGTTTTGTTCAAGCTTGCTCCCAGGAATATAATTTGTTGACAGGGTACCAGGTGTGATTTCTTTTCGTTTATGGTGTACCCCAGACAAGTTAGCACCTTTTGTACAAATGCCAGACGATTCAGAAATATGTCCTGGATTTCTGCCTGAATTAGACAATCGTCCAGGTATGGGTATATTTGAATATTTCTTTCCTGCAAAATGCAAAGACTGGAGCTAGGCACTTTGTGAATACCCTGGGAGCAGTAGATAAGCCAAAGGGCAGTGCAGAGAACTGATAGTGCATGTAGCCTGCTTTGAAGCTTAGAACTCTTCTGCAAGATTCCCTGATTGGGATGTGCAGGTAGGCCTTCCTTTAAATCCCAGTGTTGCCAACCAGGCATCTTTGCTAGCATAGGAAGTAACTGGTGAAGAGTTAGCATCTTGAATTTTGGAATCACCAAAAATGTGTTTAATATAGAAAGGTCCAGGAGAGGATGCCATGAGTTGTCTTTTGTCTTGAGTAGAAACCTTGTCCCTTTTTCTCTTCTCGTACAGTTTGAATAGCCTTTATGCTTGAGAGAGTACTTGCTTTTGAGCCTCTGCCCACTGATTTGGGGGTAGATATCGCCAACTGTTTGGGGTTGGTAATGTGTGGAATTGAAATCTGTATCCTTGGGAAACTATATTTAAAACCCATTTGTCCTGGGTAATGAGTTCCCATTTGTTTGCCTGCAGAGCAATCTTTCTCCCTAAAGGAGCAATCAGTTGAGAAGAGCTTGGAAGTTTTAAAGCTAAGTCATTGAGACAGTTTACCATAGGGGGAGTCTTACTACTACCAGATTTGGAATTGGGAGTCCCCCACTGCTTAGCCCTGTGCGTACTCTGGGACTTAAGCCTGGGTGTTCTGCTGGTTCTGGGTTTGGACTGAGAAGGCCTGGAAGAGGATGGACAGCCTGAGCCTAGCTGGTTGGCTCTGGTAACACACACATCTGGGTCTGCGTCAAGAGAAACTTCCACATCATCTGATCCATGTCTTCTTCAGATGACAGAGATGATACCAGCAGAGGGGATTTTGTATGGCTCCTCTGTAAGAAAGAAGACCCACTGCTTAGCCCTGTGCGTACCCTGAGATTTGAGCCTGGGTGTTCTGCTGGTTCTGGGTTTGGACTGAGAAGGCCTGAAAGAGGCAGGAAAAGACCAATTCTGAGAGGGCCAATGCCTACTAAATCTTGGAGGCTGTACCTGTAGGAAATCTTTAACAGTTTGCATAGATTTAGTTTTTTCCTCCATCTGTTTAAGAACTTCTGCTTTGTTGCCAAACAGACAGCCCCGATTTAAGGGAGCATCTAGCAATTTAGCTTTAACATGATCTGGCAAAGATTGCTCCTTAAGCCAAGCATGCCTTCTAAGTACAGACCCAGTGACAGCAGCCCCGCAAGATGCCTCTAGTGAATGAAAACTGCATTGCAAAGTATGCTTTCCAACCTGTTCAGCAGAATGCATTAAATCCTTATTTTCAGCACAATCAGGAATTAACATCATTTTCTGTTTAAGCAATCCAATAATATGCTGCTGACTCTGCATCAGAATCCTCATAGGTAGATAAGGGTAAATCCTGGTCATCAGAAGAAACAGAAATTTCAGAATCATGGTCAGAAGTATCATAAGCAAATTCAGTCCTAGGTCTCAGAGGGGGAAGGTTGGCTTCCCCTGATTAAAGTAATAAGGTCTTCAGCCATTCTTATTATCTGTTTTTTAGGCATAGAGGCCTGGCCATGCGGTCTGGGCGTCAGTTTTCTAGGCATAGTTCGAGTTTTAAGCTTTGAAGAAAAAGATGGCGTTGGTTTAATATGCAAGTCAGTAGGCCTGAATACACCCTCAGAAGCCTGTGCCTGCACAGCGGCTCCGGACCCATCCAAGGTAGAGACATCTGCAGGTTCCACAGTTGAAACATCTCGCAGCATACCAGACTCCGAATGGGTCTCAGTAGAGGCTGCAAATCTGAAGTAGCGGGTATTAGAGGCTGAGTACCGGTGAACTGGCGACTGGCTTAGGAGAAGCGTCGCCGGCAGCTTTGGACCTAGGCAGCCTGTCTCCGTCTTTATCTTTGCGTTTTTTCGGAATGTCGGTAGTTGGATGGCTTACCAAAGACATATCTGGATAATTGAACTGAGTACTAAAATATGTAGAAGCGTAAATATACCAACGACGAATAGTTTGTTGCTTAAATAAGGCACAAAACCGACAGCGAAGTACGTCGTGGTCAGGGCCTAGGCAAGGAATACAGTACAAATTAAAATCTTTGTGAGGTATTTGCTTTCCACAAGAAATACAATTATTGACTTTTACTGACATCGGTTTACAGCAAGAAAAAGTTTCCTCAATGGGGTACTTAGCTTTAGTTGAAGACTTCGGTTCTGAAACTCAAAAACGAAAATTTCAGGAGTCGGCCAACCGCACTTGTAAACTGCTTCTGCTTCGGGCACTGCACGGCAAGAAAGACTGATGTAATGCCGTCGGCTGCATGCTTTATACCCCTGACGTCATGGAAGATGAGACAGCAACAGACACAGGACCCAAGACTTTGATAATCAGGCTGACTGAGGGCTACTGCAAGCAGATAACCCAAATGTGATGACTGCAACAGTGAAACACGAAGAACATCATCAATCTTACTTGGCACGTAAATGACCTTGGCTAACACCCCCAAACACTAAAAATGTTCTATCCTTATGTGGAGATATTAACCCAAACCCAGGACCCAATCCCACTACCCCCAACAACAATCATCCCCACAAATCACTACAATTCACAACTATTAACCTCCAAAGCATTAGGAATAAAATTCCAGAATTCCATGCCTGGATATCCCAAACTAAACCAGACATACTTGCCACTACCGAAACCTAGTTAAAACCATATGTCAAAGACCCTGAATTCCTCCCATCCAGTTACTCCTGCCTCAGTGCAGACAGACCCCACAAAAAAAGAGGAGGCATTGCCCTATTTTTCCTAACATAGCCTTTCCATTACCCCCTATTCATCTCCAATACCCCAATTCTGGAATGCTGAAATACTAATCGCTTTCCTAAACTTAAATAATAACAACAGCATATGTATTACATTATACCTACCCCCAGGAAACAATACCCCACTTCTTAAAGAAATCTTAGCCTGGTTCTCCTCAAAAATTAACAGCAAAACAATCATACTCGGGGATGTGAATATAAATTGGCCCAGTCAGGTAAACAGCTCCTTACCTCCCAATATCAACCACTACAATTTTACCCAAGTAATCACAGATAGAACTAGACCAGCTAAAAACAACAGCAGTGGCTCAATTATAGACTGGATCCTTGTTTCCAACTCTAACAAGTTCTCTAAAACGGGTACCCTTCCCTGCAATATCAGTGACCACAGCCTAGCCTATGCGATACGCGAGACATCCCAACTACTCAACCAACATCATTATATACTATGGCGAAGCCTTACTAATTTCAACCAAGACACTTTTATTGACCATCTAAAATCTATAAACTGGAACATACTAAAAATCATTCCCTTAGATGACGTAGTTGAATTTTTTAATTCTACCTTCCTAACAGTCCTAAACCACCATGCTTCTCTGCGCCGCAATAGAATAAATACAAAAACCTGTATCTGGCTCTTAAAATGTACCAAGCAGGTCGTGGTCATAAGAGACAAGCCTGGAAAAAATGGCATGCAACTGCCAAGCTCTTTGACCTCCAACAGTACAGGCACCATCACAACAAAGTCAAACGTCTAGTTATCAATGACAAAAAAATTATTATCTTAACTTGCAGCGTAATTTCAAGCAAAACCCAAAGCAATTCTGGGCCTCGATATCCACACTACTAAACCCTGGGTCAAAAAGTAATCCCTATCCACACCCTGAAAAAACATCCCTAGAAATTGCCACAATCTTTAACGCATACTTTGTTGAAACTATAGCCAAACTAACTGATACATTCCCACCTCCACCTTCTCAAACTAAACACGCCACCCACTACCACATTTTCTCTCTCTCCAATCCCAACATCTACTATAAACAAACTCCTGCTTAAACTGAAACCAGGAAGGAATGCCCTTGACAACCTACCCTCAGAATACCTAAAAATGTCAGCTCCAGCCATCTCCTATCCCATTAGCATACTCCTAAACAGGTCAGTTCAGTTCAGGAATCCTACATACCTACCATCTGGAAGAAAGCCTACATTCTTCCCCTACATAAAAGGTGGTAATAATACCGATACCTCAAACTTCCGTCCCACAGCTATATTGTAGTACGACAAAAACGAACCAGCACAAGGGAGAAAAGTGCCTAAATCTTATTTTATTGTGGCAATATCTAGAAACTGCATACTGCAAACCGGTTTCGGCTATAAATCCAGCCTTTCTAGTGCAACAAAAATAGTATGGATAGCACATCCTGGTATATCCTTATATATCCAAAAATATTAGGTGTATATACCCTAAAAAACAGATATGTACAAATTGTAAAAAAAAAAAATAAAAAAAAAAAAATATATATATCTATATATATATATATATATATATATATATATATACATATATATATATGTATAACATTGAACACGAAAAAATCAATCCATTAACTTTAGACAAAAAAATCAGCAAAGTCAAAAGCTGGCACCAAATGACTAATTTGTTTCATTTAAACCAGGTTTGAATAGAGTTCCTAACCTGGTAATCCGTGAGGATTCCATATTGTTTAATCTGTCATGCCAGCCTGCTTTAAGATTTCTATGCATCTCAATTTTGTCAATGATGGTGAATTTAATTTGTGCAGTTTTGTGAATCATGGTATGTTTGTATAAGACATTAGAAATTTTGTGATTTCTGATAGCGCTAAGGTGTTCACTTATCCAATGTCTAAATGGTCTGGAAGTTTGGCCTACATAAAAAGAGAAACGTGCAAGTGGCCAAATAGATCACCCAATCAGTACTGCAGTTACCAAAAATTTTTATCTGGTATACCCTAGAGGTATTACAACTAGTAAATTCTTTAGTCTTAAAGATGTATCTGCATGCACTGCAATGACCACAAGGAACGCAACCTATCAATGGGTCGCCAAATAAGGTTGTCTGCATGGGTATAGACGGATTGTACCTTTTGTAATGTGTAAAATGGGAGTTGGCATGACAGATTAAACAATATGGAATGCTCATGGATTACCAGGTTAGGAGCTCTATTCAAACCTGGTTTAAATGAAACAAATTAGTCATTTGGTGCCAGCTTTTGACTTTGCTGATTTTTTGTCTAAAGTTAATGGATTGATTTTTTCATGTTCAATGTTTTATATATATATATATATATATATATATATATATATATATATATATATATATTTGTTGCACTGAAGTATGCAGTTTCTATATATCAATATATATAAGATTTAGGCACTTTTCTCCAATTTGTACATATCTGGTTTTAGGGTGTATATATATATATATATATATATATATAAGGATATACCAGGATGTGCTATCCATACTATTTTTGTTGCACTGAGGAAGGCTGGATTTATAGCCGAAACCGGTTTGCAGTTTCTACATATTGCCACAATAAAATAAGATTTAGGCACTTTTCTCCCTTGTGCTGGTTCGTTTTTGTTGTACTTTGATGTTCTTGGTTTGAGCCGTGCACTTGTTCCACCTTGCGTGTATTTGGTTTGTTCCACAGCTATATTGTCCCCATTCTCTAAAATCTTAGAGAAATGCATACACTCTCGGCTCCAGCAATACCTCTTAAACAATAATCTTCTCTCTTCCTGTCAACACGGTTTCCGCCCCGCTCATAGGTTCATAGGTTTATACTAGGCTATCTGCCCTAAGGCATTTATAAGCCTAGCCCAAATTTTTGTGGCTTACGCCACCCCTTATATGAAAAAATACTGTGCCCATTAGTTTGTTGTGCCTCTGTCCAGCAGTGACACAGAGATGATTCCCGGGGTAAACCTACGATCTCCCATCCACAGGTCTAGATTTCTCTTGAACAGAGTCAGCGAAGTGCTCTGCCTCACATGGACCGGGATTTTATTCCACAGCATAGGGAGTCTCTGAGTGATAAATCTATCCCTCCAGCACGTCCTATTTATATCCGTGCTAAGGTTTAAGTCGCTTGCTCTAGTGGTTTTGGTGGATTTGGATTTTTTGAGGTGGAGCATGTCCATTAATTCCGGGTTGGACATGGCCTTGTATGTCAGGCACATGTCACCTCTGAGCAGACGGTATGCGACTGAATAGAGCTGGAGTTTCTTCAATCTGGCAGCATATGACAGATTTTGGAGTCCCTTTATCCTTTTGGTGAGGAACTTTTGGGGTCTCTCCAATTGCTGCAGATGTCGGTGAGATACATCCCGAATGGGGCATTGTACTCGATCATTGGTCTGATAAATGAAGAGTACAGGGGAACAATGACCTCACTAGATCTGGATGTGAATCCCTTCATGATCAGGTGGGCAATGTAGAAGGTCTTTCTCACCACTTTAGCAACGTGAGTGTCAAAAGAAAGGCCACTGTCAACCTGGGTCCCCAGGTCCCTGATAAACTCTTCTGTGCTTAGTGGATTGCCACCCATATGGTAGCTTGGGGTTACCTTGTTTTTCCCGGCGGGTATGACTATACATTTTTGGCTTAACTTCAGGCCATGGCTCTGGCACCAGCTATCTGTTTCCGTGAGTCCCTTATGAAGGATATCCGTGTCCGATGCACTTTCCACTATGGCGCCCAGTTTGCAGTCGTCTGCAAACTTTGTCAGCCAAAGTCCTCCCATGTTGGCCTGTACTTCTGAGAAGTAGATGCCAAACAATAGGGGCCAAGGACCGAGCCCTGTGGGACACCACTTGTGACCGGCTTGGAGTCTGACACAGCGCCAGCAACTCTAACCCTGTGGGTTCTGTCCTTAAGCCAGTTTGCAACCCATCTTGTGACATATGGGTTTACATTTAAGCTGGTAGTTTTTCTACAATACCCGAGTGGGTATTGTGTCGAAAGCCTTTGCAAGGTCAAGGTAGGCTGTATGGACTGCCTTCTCATCAATGGCCTTGGTGACTGTTTCAAGAAGTCAACCAAGTTCAAAAGGCATGATCTTCCCTTGACAAAGCTAAACTGGTCGGGTCCAATGTCTGCAAGTCCCCTATATCTTTGTTTATGAGTTCCATTATGATCCTCTCCATAGCTTTGCAGACTAGACTTGTTGCTTATGGGGCGGTAATTACCAGGGTCCGTGAGAGGCCGCCTTTGTGGAGTGGGACCACAGTTGCCGCACGCCACCCTTGGGCACGTATCCTGTGGTAAGGCTGAGATTAAACAGCTGCCTTATGTGCGGGTTTAATTCCTCATTTAGCTCTGTAGCACACAGCCGGGACACCATCCGGTACCATTGATGCTGTGTTTTTAGCTTTAGAGAGAGCAGCTTTCACCTGCACATTTGAGATGTCTGGGAGGCTACACTCGGCTGGGATAGTTATCTCCTTTAGGGGGGGAGGGGGGGGTGAAGTTTGCACTGAACCTGTCTGCCAGTATGTTGGCAATGTCTGTGGGTTCAGTGATTTTTGTATCATTTTGGACTAATTCTGAGCATATCTGGGAGTTTCCACCCAGGTTCCTAACATAGCTGAAAAAGGCCTTATGATTGTCCTTTGAATCCATGGCAATTTTTCTCTCAAAATTGGCCTTAGTTGATTTTATGAGTGCTCGTATTTTTTTACTAATAATGATCAGGGGTGACTTCCTTTATGGATTTTGTTCTATCATGTAATAGCTTTCTCCTCTTATTGTAAAGTTTGTTAATGGCTGGGGTCCACCAGACTGGACGCTTGCCCTTTGTGGAAAGAGTCTTGGTTTTATTTGGGATTGCCTGATCCATGCAGTCCTGGAGGTGTTCATAGAAGGCATTTGTAAGGGCTTCCAGAGCTTGGGTTGTGGTTTCCTCTGGCTCAGGGGCCTTGAAGGATACCACACCAGTCTTGAGTAGTGTGAAGTTTGCTTTAGAGAAGTTCTTCACTATGGTCTTTTTGTTTGGGGTGGGGCGGATGTGGATTTCCAGTGAGATTAGTTTATGATCAGATCTCACCAATGAGGGATATACTTCGTGTGGAGCATTTTGTCCCCATGTTTGTGACAATGACATCTAGTATATTTTCTCCTCGTGGGAACAGTGACTAGCTGTTCCATGGCATTTGAATTTATGAACTCCAGGAACCGCTGGGCTAGAAAGTTAGGGCTTGAGTAATGTTCCCAGTCTATATTCGGTAGTTAAAGTCACCCAATATGATGGTGTTTGGAGATACATTTATACCCTCCAGTGTCTTCAGGAAGGCTGTGTGGGGTTCCTGAGTTTGAGAGGGTGGCCTGTAGCATGCTACAATTTGTAGAGCAGTTTTGCCTATGGTTAGTTGCACCTGGATGGTTTCAAGTCAGGCATTGCCACCAACCTGGAGGTGTGGGTATCCTTTATGAATATGGATACACCTCCTTTGTGGTGTGGTCCGGGTTTTGGGGCCGGAATGCATGATATGAGGTAAAACCTATTAGTGCCGGGTGCTCTCAGGAGCCTTGAACCAGGTTTCAGTTACAGCACAGACATCGATGTTCTCCATACTGAGAAGGGCCTGAGTGCAGCATTTTGAGATTTAGACTTCTGGCAATGAGCAGCATTACCTCAGTTTCTTCACATTTTTGTTTTCTAGGGTGGTAGGTTTAGAATTTGAGCCTTGCCTAAAAAGGCACTATGGGGTGGCAAGAGCCTTAGCCAATATCCGGAATCCCAGGGTGACAGGTGCAAGCCGCCCCTTAGAAGCAGCGTGGCTTGTCAAGCATGTCATCCCAGGCAGACAGACACTGATCCCTTTGAATGACACCAGACATTAAGCCAATTGTTAAAGCTGATCATCTTGTCTCTATATTGTGGCATCATTCTTGGTGAAGGAAGGATACTGCTCAGGGTTAGGTCATACCTGCCTGGGCTACATAATCAGAGAGCTCCTCTATGTCTCTTTTCATGTAGTCCAGGGAGGTGGCCTCAGGTCGCTCACACCAGCATGGACAATGACTGTGTCATATTTGTACTTGCCGTGGAGTGACCCGAGTGCTTGTGTTATGTGGCAGATTCTAGCCCGATAGGCAGCTTACTGTGACCTTCTCCTTGTTCAGCCTGGTGAGTGGGACGCCAGTGTCTGACTATGGAGTCACCTATGACAAGTATGTTTGGTGTTGTATTTGGCCTTAAGTGCTGTGACTGCTTTGCACACTGCTTTTGTGGTTTATGTGTTGCTTGTGGGGTGTCTTGAGGTAGCAGTTGTTTGGGTGTCTGCTTTGGAGGCCTCTGCTTTTTTTTTTTTAGGGGGAAAATTTTTGGGTTTTGTTTCCCCCTTTTTGGGTTTTGGGTTTATTGGAGGTAGCCTAGTTTGGCTTTTGGGTTTTTTAGCACAAGGGAGAAAAGTGCCTAAATCTTATTTTATTGTGGCAATATCTAGAAACTGCATACTGCAAACCGGTTTCGGCTATAAATCCAGCCTTTCTAGTGCAACAAAAATAGTATGGATAGCACATCCTGGTATATCCTTGTATATCCAAAAATATTAAAGGTGTACATACTCTAAAAAACAGATATGTACAAATTGTAAAAATAAAAAATAAAAAGTATATATATATATATATATATATATATATATATATATATATATATATATATATATATATAAAACATTGAACACGAAAAAAATCAATCCATTAACTTTAGACAAAAAATCAGCAAAGTCAAAAGCTGGCACCAAATGACTAATTTGTTTCATTTAAACCAGGTTTGAATAGAGCTCCTAACCTGGTAATCCGTGAGGATTCCATATTGTTTAATCTGTCATGCCAGCCTGCTTTAAGATTTCTATGCATCTCAATTTTGTCAATGATGGTGAATTTAATTTGTGCAGTTTTGTGAATCATGGTATGTTTGTATAAGGCATTAGAAATTTTGTGATTTCTGATAGCGCTAAGGTGTTCACTTATCCAATGTCTAAATGGTCTGGAAGTTTGGCCTACATAAAGAGAGAAACATGTGCAAGTGGCCAAATAGATCACCCAATCAGTACTGCAGTTACCAAAAATTTTTATCTGGTATACCCTAGAGGTATTACAACTAGTAAATTCTTTAGTCTTAAAGATGTATCTGCATGCAATGCAATGACCACAAGGAACGCAACCTATCAATAGGTCGCCAAATAAGGTTGTCTGCATGGGTATAGACGGATTGTACCTTTTGTAATGTGTAAAATGGGAGTTGGCATGACAGATTAAACAATATGGAATCCTCATGGATTACCAGGTTAGGAGCTCTATTCAAACCTGGTTTAAATGAAACAATATATACACACACATATATATATCCTTTTTATTTTTACAATTTGTACATATCTGTTTTTTTAGGGTGTATACACCTTTAATATTTTTGGATATATATATATATATATATATATAAGGATATACCAGGATGTGCTATCCATACTATTTTTGTTGCACTGAGGAAGGCTGGATTTACAGCCGAAACCAATTTGCAGTATGCAGTTTCTACATATTGCCACAATAAAATAAGATTTAGGCACTTTTCTCCCTTGTGCTGGTTTGGATATATATATATATATATATATATATATATAAGGATATACCAGGATGTGCTATCCATACTATTTTTGTTGCACTGAGGAAGGCTGGATTTACAGCCGAAACCAATTTGCAGTATGCAGTTTCTACATATTGCCACAATAAAATAAGATTTAGGCACTTTTCTCCCTTGTGCTGGTTCGTTTTTGTCGTACTTTGATGTTCTTGGTTTGAGCCGTGCACTTGCTCCACCTTGCGTGTATTTGGTTTGTTCCACAGCTATATTGTCCCCATTCTCTAAAATCTTAGAGAAATGCATACACTCTCGGCTCCAGCAATACCTCTTAATAATCTTCTCTCTTCCTGTCAACACGGTTTCCGCCCCGCTCATAGTATTACCATTGCTCTCCTGTCCTTTACAAATACTGCTAACCAAGCACGCAATGAAGGGAACTTCGTCTCCTCTCTCTTCCTGGATCTGTCCAAGGCATTCAACACCATTTCCCACTCCCTACTTCTCTCCAAGTTTCAGCTCTGAGCCTGTCCCCACCAACTCTGCTCTGGTTTTCTAAGTACCTATCCAACAGAAAACATTCCACTAGATGGCTCGACTCTACCTCACCATTCCTTGATACCCCTACAGGAGTTCCTCAAGGATCCATATTAGGACCACTGCTTTTCAGTATATTTATTAATGACTTTCACTCTTGCGTCCCGAACAAGTCAGTTATTCAATATGCAGATGACTCAACTACAACTTCCTCCTTCAAGACTATACCTGAACTACTCTCATACACACAGCAAGCATTCTCCTCTATAGAAATCTGGATTGCTAACAATAATCTCGCACTCAACCAAAACAAAACCAAACTTCTTTTCTTCTCCCTTAAAAAAAAAACACCACTATAAATAAACCAGACTTCAAAATCTACGCATTAAATAAAACCACCCAAGAAATTGTCACACACACTAAACTGCTAGGTGTTACCATAGACGAAAGCTTAACCTTCGACCAGCACATCCACAACATAAAAAAGACCCATCAGAAGCTAGGAACCCTCTATAGGCATAAACACTTCCTCAGCCCTACTACCAAACAAATCTTGGCCACTACCTTTCTACCACCCTCCTTACTATATGGCGCCCCCCTCCTCACTAACATTCGCACAGCCCTATAAAATAAAATGGAAACCTGTTATAACAGAATAGCAAAGTTTGCAACTAATGCCACCTACTCTTCTCATCACTGTACCTCACTGCACATTCTCAAATGGCTTGAGCTACCTCAATACCTCACTCACCAGCAACTCTCTACAGCCCATAATATTATCTGTAAACCCCTAGACTGTCCAACCCTCACCTCCACCTTAACTCAATACCACACAAACAGACCACTTAGAGCTCAAAATGAAACCTTGCTACTCGTCTACAAACCTGCACTCCCTGCCGGACACACACTATTCTTTCTGTATTGCCAAACTCTGGAACTCACTCCCTACAGCACTCAGAGCCACCAGTAATGCCAGGTCCTTCAAAGATGGCCTCCATTCACATCTAGTTACCCAGTGGCAATGCTCCTGCTCGACACCTCACATTACCTGACTCCTTCCAAACTGCTCTAATAGCAAAATTGTAACCATACTCTATATATCTGTTTATCCACTGCTATGACTGCCAGACTGTTATGGTATTCAAAATCAAGCTATTCACAGACCGTCATGACTACTGCAACTTCAAAAATACACAATGCTTGTATTTTTAATTTGCTTTAACCATATCATGTTCTATAACCTCAATCTGTAATCCAACTATGTCTGAACCTGTTGCATAGAACATTACTGTATTTGTTGTAAAGAAAAACAATTTCTGATTATTTGTTAATAAATGTGTACTTGTAGAGCTTTTCTCCCCAGGCCTCCACTGAAAATATGCTCACTCTGGCCCAGTGGACACTCCTGGTAAACAAATGTAAAATAAATAAAATAAATAACACAACCATGATGATTTTATCATGGCAACAAGATTATAGTGATGCTTATACTGTGGAGCTCTCAAAAATACACTGTAGATATTACATACAAAAATGAAACCGTGTCTAATAATGACTGAAAACTGATTAGGACAGCAGTGGTTAACAAGATGGCTGCAGCACAAAAGTCAAAGCTAGCTGTAAAAGAAGAACACAGGTGCTTACCTTGGGATCAGTATTGGGCACCTGTCATGGTTTGGTGCAGATGTTTGCACCCTGGATTAGGGTCCAGAACCAGAACTAGGTTTGTGGTCAAGCTTTCTGAAGTAGTAGCACATATCAAGATGTTGGTATCGTTGTCATCAACTCCCTTTGTTCAGGTTTGCTTTGTATTGGGATTGAACACACAGACACACCCACACACCAACACACACACACAGTGTTTCCCTTTTCTTTATCTAAAGAAGAATCCCCAATTTATTTGTTTTTAATATATTTTACTCATTCACTTGTCATGGGGTCATGATTACCTGCTCATTCTGTAGTCATTTTACATGGAAAAAAGGTGGAATTACATCTCTGGAAATGGACTTACAGTTGCCTGCTTACTCTCTTCCATGGTTCTGAAGTTTTTTGGTAAGGAGGCAAGTTTACAGTTACAAGTTCCTGTTTTGTTAGGTGATTTGATTTCTGTAATGGACGACAAGTGTGATGCAGTGAGCTACCAGAGACGTGCAAAAATGTCACAATGTAGAGGTATTATGGTTATGGCCCATGACCACCAGAAAACTGTGGAAAATGTCATCAAAATCTATAGAAATATTTAGCAATTTTTTTTGGGGGGGGGGGGCAATGTCAGCGTCAGTACCTGACCCCCCATAACATCTAAAAAGAACTTGTACTCACCATAATGTTCCATCTGAGTAGTTCTTCATTTGTCTTCAACCTGTGGGTTCATGGATCCGTATCTGATCTGACCCAGCCACATATCCAGCATCTGATCTGAGGTCAAAGCTCCTCCCCTTACTCATAATACCCCTGTCTCCTTCCTCCCTTCTGATCGAGTTTGCTGCTCAATCCATTACTCACACCCGACCCAACAGGATCTTGTCACTACCAGAAAAAAAATTACTGAACAAAGAGAAGGACAAAGGGGCACCCAGAAGGTGTCCACCTTCCATACTTATGTAGCCAACAAACAGTTCAGACAAAGCCAGGGTAAGGAAGGGGGATGGCTGAAGACAAATGAAGAACAACTACTCAGATGGAACGTTATAATGAGTACATAACTTCTTTATCTGAAGCAGTTGTCTTCATTTGATCTTCAACTTGTGGGACAGAGTCCCCAGCTACTAAACACCTGGGAGGCCTTCATGGAAGAATATTCTGGAGCATGGCGGAGCCAAAGGATGCCCTGCTCCTGGATACGATGTCCAATTTATAATGTGAAATGAAGGTAGGAGATTAGGACCAAGTAGCTGCAGAACAAATATCATCCAATAACACTCTGGACCAAAAATCCGCTGAAGTGGCCATAGATCTGGTAGAATGTGCTTTCACCTGACCTGAAAGGGAAATCCACCTGAGAGAATACGCCCGAATGATACATTTGGAAATCCAACGGACAATAGTAACTTTAGAGATTGGTTTCCCTAAAAGGGTTTGGAGTAAGAAACGAAAAGCTGGTCAGAGCTACGAAATGCTTTTGTCCTGTGCAAATAAAAACGTAACTGTCTGTGTACATCCAACAAATGCAATTTAGATTCTCCCTTACTTTGAAAATCTGGAAAAAAGACCGGGAGATTAACCATCTGATTAATGTTGGCCTCTGAAGCTACATTGGGAAGAAAAGATGGATTAGAGTGCAAAGACACCCTGTCCTTATGAAAAATCATATAAGGAACTTTGACTGATACGGCTTGAAGTTCCGACACTCTTCTAGCAGAAGTAATGGTAACTAAGAATGGAGTCTTCCAGGACAGAAACTGCAGATCCACCAAAGCTGCAGGTTCAAGGGGGGGGGGGGTGTCAAAACTAAAGCCTGCAGCACTAATGTAAGATCCTGCAGTGGCGTACGATCCTTCACTGGGGGTTCTCAGAAGAAAAGAACCTTTAAGGAAAGTCCTGCAAAGCTTTGAAGATACCGATGAAGCCATATTTTCCCTCACACGAAAATTAGAAATTGCAGCTAGCTGAACTTTGACTGTGGACGAACTGGCACCTTGCTGAAAAATCCCTGATAAGAATTCCAACACCGCAGAAACTGGAGCAGTAAAAACATCCAATGCATGCTGCAAAGCCCATATAGAAAAACATTTCCACTTGCTATAGTATACCTTTCTATGAGCAGTCACCAGAATTCTTTTGACGGGAGAAGATAAAACGGGAGTACCGATAATCATGGAAACTGAAGCAACCAAGCAGTGAGCTTTAAACTGTCCAGGTCTGGATGGGGAATCCCTGAGGGATGAAAAATGAGATCCAGAACTGGTTCCAACGTCCATGGTGAAGCCAGCAGATCAGACCACAGAGAGGGAAAGCAGACTAGGTAAGGCCAGAATGGGGTAATGAGGATCACAAAGCTCCCCAGCCTGCGAGCTTTCTGAAGAAATTTTGGTATTAAGGGAAGAGGGGGATAAACCTACAGAAGACTGGGAGGCCAAGCATGAAGCGTATCTGGGGACTTCCCCCTGAAGGGGATTCAGAGTGAAGAACTTGCTTCATTTCACATTGGAAGGAGAGGTGAACAGATCGCAGTAAGGCTGGCTACACTTGTGAAAGACCTGTTTCACTACTGAAGGATTCAGAGACCACTCGTAAGGCATCAGGATAGAGCTGCCGAGCCTGTCCACTAGGACATTGGAACATCCCGGAATGTGCATTTCCACCAGAAAATGGCTGATGGAGATCGCCCATTCCCACACTCTCATGGCTTCATGACAAAGGAGGTAAGATCTGGTTTCTCCGTTTGATGATGTACCAGGCCACCAACATATTGTCTGTCTGGATAGCAATCGTTTCTGAGGGAAGATGGGCATGGAAAGCCTGCAACGCGAGAAGCACCGCCCTCATCTCCAGGATGCTGACATGCAAACTGGTCTTGTAGAAGACCACATGCCTTGAACTGTCCTTCCCGAGCAATGTGCCCCCACCTCAGCTGGGAGGTGTCCATAGTCACCGTGGCTTCGAGGAATGGTGGGAGAAAGGGATGTCCCCAGACCAGTTCAGAGGAATGAATCTACCACCGAAGAGAGTCCTTGCATACTCGAGAGATTTGAACAGGATGAGACAATGGGAGATCTAACAGGATCCATTGTATGGAAAGGGTCCACTGAAGGATCCGCATGTGAAGACACGCCAAGAGTAAAAGATTGATCATGGCCGCCACAGACCCCAATGCCTGTAGTACTACTTCTGCTGTTGGAGAGTGAGTTTGAAGAACGTAAATAACATGTAGCTTCAGACTGCATATCCTGTCTGGAGCAAGGAAAGCTCTTGTCTGAATTGTATCTAACTGAGCCCCAATGAAGTCTAAGGTCTAAACAGGGGCCAAAGATGATTTGCTGAGATTGATGGTGATGCCTAACCTCTGGGCTAGCAGAAAAAAGGAATCCCCCACTTGACAAAGTTGATGCCTGGAAGGGGCAGCAAGGAGCAAACTGTCCAGGTAGGGGAAAACCTGAATGCCCTAGAGTCTCAGGTGAGCCACTACTACTAACATCACTTTGGTGAACACCCTGTGGGCTGTGGTGAGATGAAAGGGGAGTGCTCTGAACTGATAATGATTGGCTCCTAGCCGGAATCGGAGAAACCTCTGATAGCACCTGTCCATGACAGTATGCATTCTGGAAGTTGATCAAGCACATCCAATCGTTCTCCTGCAGAAAGGGCAGGACAGACTGAAGTGTGACCATCCAGAATTTCGCCTTGGCCACTGACAGGTTCCAAGGTGGATAGATCCAAAATGGGTCTTAAGTCTCCCGTTTTCTTTGGCACCAAAAAGAACCTGGAATAAATGCCTGACCCAGAGTGCCTGAGGGGGACGAGTTGGATGACCTGCTTTCTTAGCAGCTTTGCTATTTCCACTGCTGCATCCTCCCTGTGCACGGGTGGAACATCCGGAAGGTGTTTTGGTGGTAGAGCTGGCTTGAGGAAAGGGAGTGAATAGCTTCTAGATATAATCTGCAACACCCAATGATCTACTGTGATGGACTCCCACTCTGTTAGGTGTAGCAATAACTGGCCTCCGACTGCCTCCAGAGACAAGCAGTCCAGCAACCCTTCAGGGCTGCTGTGTGGGTCTGCCCGAGAAAGGTTCTCGAGACCCGTAATTTCTCGGACTGCCTTTAGGGCAACGTCTATCATATCCCTCTCTGCCCCTGGGGGAAGGGGAGTCCTGAGTGTCTCAGGGGAAAGTCCGAGACTTCCAAAACCACATCTTCTTAGTCCCTCGCTGATTCCTAGAAAAGGAAGAGAGGCAGAGAAGCAGATCCCGACAGCAGACAAGAGTCTTCCCGCCCTTCTCACTCTGAACTAAAGTCTCACATACCGACTTCCCAAAAAGGGAGGAACCGTTGTATGGGGCATTGGTGAATAACATCTTAAAAGGTTCCAAAAACTGACGCAGTCAGAGCCAGGCATGTCGCCTGATGGCACCAGCTGCCCTAGTGGCTCCCTCAGTATCATGGGAGAGGAGACAAACAGAAGTGTTTGCAACTGACTTCAGAGTAGCCAAACGAGTGGAAAACATCTTCTTGTCCTCCACCAACATGGACTCAGAGGTCAACTCAGCAATCTCCTTCATTTGGTCTCGCTGCAGCCAAATCACATGTGCCATGTAATTTAGCGCTCTTACAGAAAACGTCGCTGAAGCGTACATCCGCTTCCCAAATCGGTCCATTGTCCTTGACTCTCAGTCAGGAGGATGAACCGTAGAACTCTCCTGAGTGAGCTCTTTCCTAGTAGCATCAACCAGGGACCCCTTGTTCCAGTATGCCCTATCTGACGGGGAGCTCAAAACTTTATCTGGGTGCTTTGGGATGGGCTCCACTGTGTCTGGTTCTTTCCACGCCCGAGATTTTATAAGGTCCACTAATGGATCCGTGGGAGGGGACACCTAGGAAATAGAGTGTCCTGTGCCAAATGCCACGAGGAACATCGATTCGTCCAAGGTAGGTTTCTGGGCAAACGCCCCCCCCCCACCACTGGTGAAGGAGTTCCATGATGTCTCCGAAGGTGACATCCTTGGGGGGTGACCGGGGGGAACCTTCTCCTTTCTCCAAATCTGTGTCTTTGGTGAGTGACTTCGGTGGGGAGTCTAAGTGCCGCCTTTTGCACGTGCGTTTGTGAGGGATCACCTCAGTGGGAATCTCTGGGGAGGACTCGCCAAAGTCCTGTTGCTCCCAAGCGGAAGCTTCCTGAGGCAAAATGGTGGCAGACTGTCCTTGAGATGGCAGGATGGCTGGAGCAGTACCCAAAACAGAGGGAGTTGGGGGGGGGGGGGGAGTCAGAGGACGAGACAGTCAAGGGTCTCAATGAAATTGAGAGAACCCTCTCCACCACATAGAAAGCCAAAGGGGAATGGGCATCTTCAGAAAGGCCAATAGGAGTCGTCACCCTCTGACCCGACGGAGGAGCCAGAGTCGAGCCTCCAAGCATTGAGATATCGATACGAAGGCTGCAATCTGACACACTCGGTGCCGACACCAAGACTATGGCTCTGAGAGCTTGTGCTCAATGTAATAGCCCGTGTCAAGGTACAAGGTACCATCGGTGCCAACCCCTCGACCCAGAGAGTCCTCAAATCCAAGGGCTCCAAAACTGAAGGTCGGATTGGAGAAGGAGTAATCGGGTGAAAAAGGGCTGTGCGCTCCCCGCTCTGGAGGGAGAGGGGCAGGCAAGACTCCCATGTGAATCTGGGTGTGTATGAATTTCTGGATCATCCTGTTCATCTCCATTTCACTAAGGCTCCGGGTGGAGCGGGAACAGGAGGCGACCGACACCAGCCTGGGAGGGCAGTGAGAAGCATGCACTGGCAACTGGATCCGGGGCTCCTCTGGCCGATGAGACTCTGGTCTCTGAGCTGACTTAGATTTAGGTGGAGGTCGTTTTCTCTGCCTCTCCTTCTTTGAAGATTTGCCCCCATCCCCGGGCCTCTTAGAGGGAGTTTGAGTCTGCGAGGCCAGGGAGGTGGTAGAAGCAGAAGCTGGGGGAGCAGGACTTGAGTCCCCATAGAGGGAAGGAGGTCCTTAAGTATTAATTTATCCCTACTGTCCTTCAGTGCCCGGAGATTAAACCCGGCACAGATGGAGCAGGAGGTCTGAGGATGGGCTGCCTCCGGACACACTATGCACAGACTGTAGCCATCAGCTGGGGAGAGCTTATGGTCACACTCTCTACACTTTCTGAACCCTGGCTTGGGAGTGTCAGACATTTCCCCAAAGCAGGCCCAGCACACTCACAAGCACTCAAACCACACACTTAGGAAAGGAAGAGAGAAAGTTTTTTTTTTTTTTTTTTTAAACCAACAACCACGTGGAGGAGGAGGTAGAAAGTAGAGAGGGATATTAGACAGAGAGAACATTTAACCCCAAAAAAGCAACACTTACCACACTTTCTATGCAGAAAGCTCAGACCACAAATCGTACTTTAAATGGTGGCAAATGAGATCTGAAGGGAGGAAGGAGACTGGGGCATTATGGATAAGGGGAGGAGCTTTGAGCTCAAATCAGATGCTGGATATGTGGCTGAGTTGGATACGATAAGGATCCATGAACCCACAGGTTGAAGATCAAATGAAGACTACTTTAGATCAGTTGTTATATTATATAATACAGTTTGCATTAATAGCTTACTATACAGATATGCTGCCACATACAGATGTTTTTACTTTGTGTTTTTCTTAAATGTAGATCAGACTGAGCTTTGCTCAGTACTTCCTTCATGCCCTCTAAACATCACAAGTACATACATACTAAACGCATTCACTAAAGTGCTCTATTTTGTACATATTATAGTGAAAACTTAAATACTTGCTCCTGTTTTGCTGAAACACAAATTTATAAATCAGTCCGTGAACTGCTGCCCCTCACTACCACACACAATACATTTAGCAGTAACATTAAATTTAAAAACTGCTTAAATGTATAGATCATAAAATGTCAAAACTGTGACAAGGAAGCAAACATTTTGAAAATGATCACTTGCAAAAGTGCTAATGTGCGGTTCTCTACATTTTATAAGCATGCAGTTAGCTCACTTAGACTTGCATGGATCACTCAACTCAACACTTTGAACAACCAAATCATTTAACCGTTCATGTACTTAAATCAATATTTATGAACAAAAAGCATGGGAAAACTTGACTAAAAGGAAAAAAATTGTAATCACAAAGCTCAACTACATGAGAGGGGACATTTCACCTTTTCTCACACCTATTATTAAATTTTCTTTTCTACTGAAAAAGTTATCAGTTTTAAAACAGTATCTATGTGATCAAGCTCTAACACATAGCTTAAAAGATGAACTCATGCATAGAATGTACAGCAACATTTTGTTAAATTAACTAGTTTCAACATAAACTATTGAAAAAATTGTGGATTTTGTGAAAAGGACAAGATGAAAATTTTGAAAACTGGAAAAGCAGTTGCAATTCTCCAGTGGACTGTGTTATTGCACTTCAGTCCACACTAACACCAATTCACAACAGAGACAAGTGATGTCATATCAGGGAAAAATGCTCAAAGGTTGAAGAGTAAATTCAATAAAGGTGTTTAAAAGTCCACTTAACTCACCAACAGCTCTGTGTTGTATTTCATAGTAAGGACTGAAAGATCACGCAACGTTAGAGAGCAGGTCTCTAATGCAAGCCAGACTGCCCAAGAAACGGTGCCCTCAGGTGAATGCTGGCTAACAGCCACATCAGTCACTTGTTCCTCAGACATTTAAAAGGCAAATCCTTTATTTTGTAATGCATGGTCTGTTGGTATAATTAAGCTTTTATCAAAAGCCAGACAGAATACCTTATACTATAGAAGTGCAGACTTTAACAAAATAAGGGAGCCACCCAACAAGGTGACTCCAAGGACTGGCAATGCAGGCATGTGGGCAATTCAGGAAATTAAAGGCCTTGATTATAATGCAAAAAAAAAGTATCATGCAGAAAGTGTGAACTGGAAGCAGTGCAAGACACCAGGCAAGGTTTGGGTACCAAAGAGACCCCCAAAATTATTGATTTAGAATTTTAGTAAAAATTTGCAAAAAAAAAACAAACAAACAAAAAAATGTGGTCAGAGGAGCAAAGATAGAGCTAAACAAATCAATTCAGTAATACAGAGGGAAAATTCTTTAGCTATATTTGTAAAAAGGGCAGATGACATCATGCTGTTACTCAAAATTTCACTAGATTTCATTTTTTTTTCACAAAGAAATGCAGCAGGGTCTTCAAAAGCAGAAAATACCAAGACAGGAGAAATTATCCCCCATGGGTGAAAGCGAGTATTAACAAGGGAAAGAATGTGGACATACTTAGCAGGGGCAGCCATGCAAGATGCTTTCAAGGAATTTCAAGAAACTGATATTGGACTAGTGGAACCACCTAGGAGGCTACATAACAGCTTAGTATTGCTAACCAGTTCCGAAATGCTACAACCAATGAAATGATTCCTTATCCACAAGAAAGAGGAAGAAAATGAAACCGTAAAAATACAACCACAATGATTATATCATTGCTGTGGACAAAAGGATAAAATGGTCAAGGACAACCCTGGAGAGTAGCGAATTATGTATGGTTCAGTTACAAGCATAAGCCCATAGCAAAAAAAGTGATGAACAACACAGACAATCTGGCCCCGAGTTGCAAACAAGCTTAATCATGTGGTACTGGGTTTGATTCCCTAATTCTCTGGTTGCAAAGTGTGCACTCCCTTTGAAGTACTTGTGTCTAGAGGGCTCACCAAGTTTACAGATAATTCAAATCTCTTACACGGTAATGGCAACAGGAGAAAAAAACCATGTGCCCTGTTTATTTTTTAATAGAGCTAAAGGAGAATCTGAATACATAAAGTAAAATGATATACAACTTGGGCAAGTCAGTGAATTCTGAAAAGTAGGTCGGGGGAGTGGCATTCATAAAGAGTCACGCATACTGCTACTGGATACACCTCCCTTCATATTTCATTAGCGAAGCATGGGAAGGAATCTAGAGCAAAATGTGCAGGTAAAACTACATCACACAATTAAGTACATAATCAGGAAGCACAGGTTAGGTGTTTGAAAATTTATAACCAAGAAATACACAAAAAAAGCTCTATCAAGAAGCCAATCTGGAGTAAACCATGTTGCTTTATTAAAAAGTCAGTTAACAGCTGTCACCCTAATACAATGGACTTCATCAGAACTGTTAAAAGTTTCCTTCTTAAATGATGTCTTGGCCTAAAAATGTCATTCTTAAAGCAATATGCCAAATTGTCTTTTTTAAATAATTTAATAAAGCAGTGTGGTTTACACTAGATTGGATTCTTGCAGTGACAACTTTTGCACACATGCCCATTCTGGTTGCTACCTTTGAAAATTTGCAAAATGACTTAAAGAGATGAACACTTTTTAATTTATACCGGTACATTTATGTCTCCTCATTGAGGGTTTTGTCCATTCTCATGCCTTTAAAAGCAATAATTAATTGCTCTATGTACAGCTGCAAAACATATTGTAAGCCCCTTTAACAGGTAATTTACAAATCTACCACCATGGGGATGTCTTAGTTGGAAGGCCATCAACTCTAGCCTACACAGTGAGTAAGTTCATGTCCTCCTGTCTTATAAGGCAGCTATGTAGTGTTGCATGCTTTCATTTGCAGGCAAGCTACCTATGTAGCCTGCTCACCAACCAGGATTAGTCCTACTACGGCACATCTCTGCAGACCATGCTACATCGGGTTCCTATGAGTACAACAAAAATGCATTATGTCGAATGCGTTTTCGTCTACACATGTAGAGAGAACAGGCAAAATAGCGAAGCGGCTGTTCAGCGAATTCTTTCCCTGGGAAAGAAGTCACTTGACCGCTTCGCTGTTTTGCCATGTTCTGAAGTGTAGTGTGGTCCCTTGTCTGGTATAGCTCCCGAGTGTGATTGTGCAACAGTTACTGACCTTAGGGTTAGGGTGCAGGTTAAGGTAAGTGCATATGTATGAAAGTGTTTACTGTTTTATATTTTGTGTAAGATGTATGGTTGAGTTACAAGTGTATGTGTTTTCAGCTGTTTACTTTTGTTTTGGGGGGGGTAGAATTAGGGTTAAGGTAAGTGTGTATGTGTTTGGAGCTGTTTATGTAAATGTGCGAGAGTTACTGACCTTAGGGTTAGGGTGCGGGTTAAGGTAAGTGCATATGGTTTAAAATGTTTGCTGTTTTATTTTCCGTTAAATGTATGGTTGGGTTATGTGCATATGTTTATTTAGTTGTTTACGGTTTTTTTTGGGGGGGGTATAATTAGGACTGGGTATGTGTTTGGAAGTGTGTAATTTTTTTTTTTTTGCGGGGGTTGGAACAGCAATTTCTTTCCCTAGGAAAGAAATCGCTGTTCTGTGGATTCGACATTTTCAGCTTTCGCTGAAAATGTGTCAATGTAACATCGTTCACAGTTTTCAGCATTCGATGTTGCAATATAGACCCGCTACATCAACACAGCCCAGTCTGCCTGCCCTGACGTTCATGGTTTCCAACTCAAGCTGAGGTCAATAGCTGCAAAGCTGGGAGCAAATTACCTTTGCCAGTGGACTGGCCACTAACGAGGCAGGTGATGTTAAAGTCTGACAGCTAAAAGTCTGGAACAATGAACGCAAGGTTAAACATGTAAATAAACCCCAAGCAACAACATAACAGTAACAGTTATGGTGATGATGATGATGATAATATCCATTTGTTAACTTTTAGAGGCAACCCAAGGGCAATATCTGGGTAAATGACTTACTTGCTAAAGGTCACACAGTTGGCAAATGAGGGCTAAGGGAATCAAACCCTGTACCACAGGAACTACAGCCAATATTATTTAACTGTGTGTGTGTGGTGGGGGACGCCAGTAACATCAACTGTATCTAAAGGTGAAACCAGGCTAACAATATATATATATATATATATATATATATATATATACATATATATATATATATATATATACATATATATATATATATATATATATGACAGAAACAGTATGCTGGGAAGTGCACTGGTAGCAGAAGGTAGGATATACTGTCACCTCGTTAGATTCCGATAGGACTTCATCAGCAGTCGCATGTCAAACGTATAGTTCTTATTAATGGAAACATTTATGGAAGGTAAAGACATTATAATATAGACAGATCCAAATGATTCAAAGACGGAGAGGTTTTCTTCTTCATCTTTTAACACAACCAGGTGTGAATACTAGACAACCACATATTCAGACGTGTTCTGAGTGACCTTAGATCTGTGTAAAGATCACACTTTTTCAGAATGGCAGCAAGTACCCAAGATACATACCAGTTTGATCATTCAATTCAGCATTCTTGAAATCATTTTTGATTTGATGTCAAATTATTGTATTTGAAGATATCAACACTGAAGAATGGAGTTACAGAATCACAAAAGATCTAATCAAAAATGGTTATGGTACAAGTGGGTCTATGTTAAATGTTCGAACATCCAAAATGTCGAACATTACATGGTCGAGACCAAATGTTTGACATTTGGATGTTCAAACGTAAAAAAAAAACACTAACAGTGTAGGCAGGGGGGAGGACCCCTGCACCCCCCCCTACTTTAATATACCAACTTCGAGACTGCACTTCAGTGCAGAAAAGGGAAATTCTCCCTATCTGCACCATACGGTGCCATTGAAAGGCTATCTTCGAGCACTCAAAATTTCAAACGTTTGATCTCGACCATGTAACGTTCGAAATTTTAAGCATTCGAAGATTTGACAGGTGCCCGTACAAGTAATGAAGAGAGAAATTAAAGTAGGTAGCACAGAAGACTTTCCTTACACAGAATAAAAACAGACTTAAAAATAAAATGTAACCATCAAGTTTAACGAGTTTTACTGTCTCCTAAAATGTGGTGTGTAGAACAGAAACCAATGAAAATATGTAAACCCTTAGCCGATGAGATGACAGCAGACAGGAAAATGGTTCACAAGTTAATGCAGGACAGGGCTTGGATGACATGCCTTTACACTATGGAAAAGTTTTAAACCACTTTCTGTCTAGCTTAAGTGTTTATCTGGGTGATGCTGCCATTGTTTCTAAAAGAAATGCTATGCAGAGCTAATGGGAATATCTACAGACATACCATTAATAGGTGGTATCATATAAAATGAATAAAGTTAAATTATCAGCAATAAAAAAGTTTACAGGTAATGAACAAGCACATTAGGGGTTTTACTTCAGCTGATGCAGCTCTGGGGTGTTTATAGGTAAGCAGTTGTCATTAAAACGCTAACCTTGCCCTGATACAGGATGTACAGGAATTCAGATTTGATACAGGTTCACAATTACCCTCTGTAAGTTTTCTGACCAGACACAGAATTCTGAAGTGTAGGAACAGCCACCACTCAGACAAGTCATGTATACCATCTTAAATAATTCTGTATCATTTTACAAGAGTTTACTGCTCTGTTTACAAGATAGCCTCAAATCTCATCTGCCACTGCTTCAGCAACATCCAATTCCAGTATAGGGTAGTAGCAGCCTCCTTGGGCTGAAATGCAACAGTGGGTATAATGCCACCCAGTGAGGCCCTTACTTTACCGTTTTTTTTTCAGCCTCATGCTGACCTCCCTCACACAGTAACTGAATGGTAAGTAAATGCAAAACCACCTACCCCAGTATTCCACTGTAAGCATTCCATCGGAAGGTCTGCTCATGCTGTGTGATGTTATGGAATGGACAAAATTCATACTTATACCTGTTGGGATAAAAGACATGACCTCTATTAAGCTCGGACCATAGAACATAATGTGCAGAGAGCTGACGGCTTGTTTCTAGATCTGTCAAGGTGATGTGCATTATTTACATAGACTTTTTTAAATAATAAGAATGACAGTGCCATGAAAAAGCCCTAATCATTAAATAACATATCACTAGACATTAATATGCACCCTGGAGTTACTACTTTACTGGAGCATTAGACAAAACTTGGGTGCACTGTTAAAAAAAAAAAAAAACTCTGCTTCTTAAGCAAGTATGTGTTGGTTTAATAAGCCTTAAAATGTCTCAGCTTTGACAGTTTGAGATTCTTTTTTACAGGAGATGACAGCTGCATTCAGATTCAGCTTGTTAGTCTATTGAATCCATGCCAATCTTGAGGCATTTTGCTCAGTTACCCCATCAGAACTCCCCCTTCCGAAAGGGCAACTATTTATTTTGTACTTTATACAGTTAAAAAACGGGTCTATATTAGATCACCGAACGCTTAAAAAAGTGAACTGTGATTGATCGACCCTATGTAAGCAAAAGCTTACAATTTCGAACTGTCAGAACAGTGATTTCTTTTCCTAGGGAAAAAAATCGCTGTTCCAACAGAAAAACAAACACTTTAAACATTACGTTAACTAGGGGAGGTTTCACCCCCCACACCGCCCCACTTAAATATACCAACTCTGAGACCGCACTACAGTGCCGAAAATGGCAAAGTAACAAAGCAGCCAAGCAAATTCTTTCCCAGGGAAATAATTTGCTTAAAAGCCGCTTCGATATTTTGCCGTTTCAGGCTTTTGAGTTCAACCAAGACACGCATTAGAAAGAATACGTCTTCGGGCTTCTAATATGGAACCTTAAAAATCATCATTCAAGAGCCGTTTCTGCTTCCATATTATCCTCTATTATAACTCTTGAAAACTGCAGTAAATAAGTAGCTCTGGACTCCATCCACCTGCTTTATATTGCACACACACATCTGCACCAATTCCACTATCCTTACTCACACTGTCCACTCCTTGTCCCCTGCTCACTGCCACATCACTCTCCATACCGTTGTCACTCCTTCTACAGCCTCACTGCTGCTTTCTTTACATGTTTAATTAGCTTTTAATGAATTGATCAGAGAGTTCTCTACAGCATGATTTCTGTGTCAATAATACATTCATTTTCACCATTAACCATTACATTATAGGTTCATGGGTAAGTACTAGGCTAGCTGCTCTTCCGGCCATCATTATATTCTCCTTAAACACTTTCTGCTTTCATGCATTTGAACAGATGCACACTCGTATTAATTAAAATTGTTTATTCTTCAATATTTCTATAGTGAATGGACAGCAAGCAGTACAATATCAATCAACACTCGAACTGAATGGGACCATTCGCGAATAACTTCAGGTCAAACAGCATTACATAATTTGTTTCTTATTATTATAATTATCGTGAGTGACTTCCCAGTTACTTTAACAGGTGCACAACTGCAATAAAAGTGCTCCTTCATCCACATTATTCCTGTCACAAATCTATCACAAATAACATATTTCAATATTGGCATGATATCTACACATTTGGTTATAAACATTTCCCATTAAATAGCACCAAGTAACTGGTTAACAAATTTAGTTTGTAGAAATCAAAAACGATTGTGTCAAAGCATTCGTGACTTACTAAGACACAATGAGCAAACACCATTCCATGACCCAGGAAGAAATTTTTCAAACAAATGACTTACAGCAAGTGTATACAAAGATCTGTTTTTGCACCATTAATCTTCATGTTTACTTTCATAATCTTTACTTTTACACACACACATACTGCAGCCTCCATGCTATGCTCAGCCACCTTAAATTACCATCTACAACAGAAGAAATACTCAACCCTTTCACTGATGTAGTTATAAAGAAAATGAATGACTAGCGTCCTCTAAACGACTACACACTTCAATTTCTATGGTGTCTAACTCTAGCCTAACTTCTTACTTTCATGAGTAAGTCTCCAAACATAGCTGTTGCCTGATATAAAAATCTTCAAGTAATGCTCAAACATCAAAGCAATCAGTCAGTCAAAAAGAAATAAAGATAAACATTTTTAAATCTAAGGTGCACTTGTCTGTAACAGTTCACAGTCAAAGTGCTGTAATGCCTCCCATACCATCTATCCTGCAGTGCTACACAAAAACACCCCCCCTTTTCCACTAAACTCATCCAGCCCTCCCATCCCTCTTCCACTGACCTCACAGTGACCTGAATTTAAGAACTTGTTATGCTTGGTGTACACTGTCACGAACAGCATGCACAGACACTCTCTCCCAACCTAGCCGCTGCTTATTCTACTGTAACAAAAGCTAACTTAACTTCCCTTGAAAACATATTAAATAATGTGCGGAAAGTCAACCTAAACTTCAGTTTTCACCTCTTTATGCTCCTTCGTAACAGCAACAAACTGCAATCTTTGCTGAAAAAGTACATCCAAATAATTATGAGCCGCATTCACTATTCTACCAGCTATATATTAAAACAAAACTTTTTGTTCCAGTTGCCAAACCTTCTACAGCACTTGTTACTTTGTATATGTAGTCACAAATTGTACCCATAACTGGGTTTAACATAACACCTCTGTCAGACAGTCAAAAGCAGCATACAACCTCTCTCAAGACAGTCAGAGGCAGTCTCCTCAGTTTCTTAAATCCCAATGATGACTTTGTAAACCCCTATCCAATGCACTACTTCCATTAAATACATTCTCTTCTCTTCTGAGAGCACTCCAATAAAGCTCACATTCTTCAAATGTGTCTTACATTCAAACTGCAACCAACTGCTGATCCATATTTTCTACATGAGCATCCAATTTCTCCATTCTGTTTTGCCCTTCAACCACCTGTTGTTAAATCTGTGTAATGGCAACCACAAGGACATGCAAAACTCAACATTCAATTTCCCAACACTACCGGCTTTTTTTGCATCTTTATAGCAGCTCAGCAAATGTTCCATAAACCAAACTCCAATTCTTCCACGTTATTAACTGCTTACTTAAATACTTCATCCAATTAGTAATCGATCGTAAGCACTGCTGCAGTGACAGATACTCCTTTATTTTTCTCTGCAGATATCCCCTTCTCCACAGTCAAAACAAAGTCAGTGGTTTCATATCTTCTGCAATCATTTAAGAATTGGGATCTTCGTGCACTAGCATCACCTTAACTGAATTGCTTTATTATAATTACAAAACAAAGACTTTAATTGCTCACAATATAAAGGGCTATCAGGGAAAACTTCCAGCTTTATTAAACACTGTCCATACTGTAGCCTCTGCAAAATATATTTGAATTATGAGTCCAGAAAAGAATCCACTTCACACAACCCTGGGAATGAAGGTTCCATGGCTTGAATGACTCCTGATAAACAGTTGGGTAGAAATGTTACACACAACAGCAGCAAGTGCATGCATTGTGTTCGCTAAAGAGTAAGCAGCAGTAAACCGTTGTATGTTTATCCACATGCATTCAGCGTGCTATTGCAGACATTGCACCGTACTTGCCACATTTTACTGATAACACAAATGGCTGAAAATAATTATGGGCAAACATGTTTTACAAAGGATCAAGTCAGAAGTAAAATACTTAATGTTATGCAGGTGAGCAAGACCTCCCCAAGTAACTCTCATTCCAAGATCTGTGCAATCCAAAATAAGTGTGGCAGTTTCTGAAACTTTCATAGACCTTGACATAACAATAAACAAAGTTGTACAATTGTGTGTGTGTGTGTGTGTGTGTGTGTGTGTGTGTGTGTGTGTGTGTGTGTGTGAGGGGCAAATAACTTATTTGTTATTGAAACCACTCACGAAAAAAAGGAAATATACCACAAAAGACCAGGAACTGAAACCTCCCACACACTTTCTTTTATTTAAGCAGCAGATTAATCTTGTAGCAGCAAAATAATCCTTTCTTAGCGCCTCGGCTAAAACACAGCCTTTACAGAGTAAATACACTGTATTTACACTGTAAAGGCTGTGTTTGGGACGAGGTGCTAAGATTACTCTGTAAAGGCTGTGTTTTAGCCGAGGAGCTAAGATTACTCTGAAAAGGCTGTGTTTTAGCCGAGGTGCTAAGAGAAGATTATTTTGTTGCTACAAGATTGACCTGCTGCTTAAATAAAATAAATTGTGTGGGAGGTTTTGGTTCCTGGTCTTTTGTGGTACATTAACTTACTTATTTTGTTTAAGTACCTTACTTTTTCTTTCTTCATTTTTAGTAACACATTATTCCAAGAAATAAGTTTCAGTCTTTTGTGCTTTTAGTAACGTGTGTAGTGAAGTGTCTTTCCTGATGCAGCACCTAAGGCTGCACAAACATTATGCAGAAACAATGCCTTTCCTGGACTAAACAAGACTGTCACTGCAATCACATACTTGGACATATTTATATCTCTTTTTGTACTGGTTATCTGTCACTGCACAAAGGCATACTGTAAACACAGTCAGTGTACTGTGGTCTGTCACTGCACCAATTTTACATACTGCATTGTACTGGCTGTCTCTCTCTGCTAATACTTAGGCATACTGTACACACTTAGGCATACTGTACATACTGTTAGTATACCAGTGATCTGTCACTGTAAGTACCATACATACTGTTAGTGTACAGGTTGTCTGTAACTACATACACTTAGGCATGCTGTACATACTGTCAGTATACACCAGTCCTGCCACTGCATCTACTCTACATACTGAAAGTACTGGACATCCGTCACTGCACATGCTTAGGCATACTGTACACATACAGCCAGTGTACCAGTGGTCTGTCACTGCACACACTATACATGCTGTTAGTGTACTGACTGTCTGTAACTGTACATACTTAGATATACTGTACATAACTGTTAGTGTAGTGAGGTCTGTCACTACACATACTCTATGCTATGTCAGTGAATTGGATGTCTGTACCCAAAAATCCACGTGTATGCTGTACATACTGTTAGCGTGCTGTGGAGCATTACTGCACATACACTACACACTGTCAGTGTACTGGATGTTTGTAAGCACACACAGGCATACTGTATATAGGTGTTAGTGTACTATGGAATGTCACTGCACATACTCTACACACTGTCAAGTGTACTGAATGTCTGTAACCACACACTGGCATGCTGTCAGTGTACTGTGGAATGCCATTGCACATACTTTGCATACAGTCAGTGTACTAGTTGCCTGTCACTGCACAGACTTTGCATACTGTTAGTATATTAGTGTTCAACAGAGTCTAACATAGGGGTCCTTACTGAATCAGGATTACTCATGACACTTTTTAAGACAGAGCAAGAAACTTAAGCTATGAATAAGAGTTTCATAAATCCCTCCCTTTATCTAAGGTTACACTTTCTGACATAGTTTAAGCCACCATACAAAAAACTGGCCTCTTTCCAAATAATGATAAAAATGAGAATCTTGCATTTCAGTATATTCTACTTTACCTTAAAGTGATAAGTGTTCCAGTTTTGTTTTGCATGAGTTGCAATGTCAGTATTACTTACTGTAGTCGCAAATGTTGTCTGTGCTTTTTTGGTGGCATTACTTACTTCCTAACTGAAAGCGTCAAGACAGAGTTTCAGTTGGAATGCTGAAACTTATTTTTCTGTAAAGCACTGACCCCCCCCCCCCCCAGCTTGACATCATATTAGGTAAATGGTGCCACAGTAGAGATGGAAATATTAGGGTGTGATGAGCTTTTTCCAGAGACTTACTCTTACTTTTTCCCTGAATTTCAACTATGACAAGATAAAAACAAAGTAAATGCATTCACATTCAGTTTTGTAATCTAAACAGCATTGCACTGGGCGTTTTACTATTTTACATGTCACTACTTTTTCATGGAGCTGCTGTTACATTTTTGTAAAGGTGAAATAGGTTGCTATTATGCTGTACATGCTTGTTGCAGTTCATTTTTTAAAATGATATTAACTGTGTTTTGTTATTGTGGAAATCGTTATTAATTCATGTATTGTTTTTAGGCATCTAAGCCAAGATACAATGTTTGTTGTGCAGCACATTCCTCTCAACTGTCCAGGATATTACAGAATGTCACTGACTGGGTTTTCATACACACATGCAGAAAGAATAGCTGTGTAAAATGTTACCATAACCATAGATGTCCTTCTCTTCCATGTTGCAGTATTCTAGGTGTGGGATTTCATGCCCTCAGGCGACTCGTACGTCGGCTCCTATACAAAAGCTTCAGTTTAGCTGTTGCAGTGTGCATGGGACGTTACACATAGGGGCATAAACCAGGGGCCTTAAATGTGACGTCTGCACGTATAATCCTCAGAACTTGAAGGCCAGCAGGCAGAGAAGGCGGCTCAGCAGGAGGAATGCCAGTTGTTTCCAGGTGTGTGACTTGGAGACCTACTGTAATGTAGGTAGTACAGGTAAGGAATAGGACCTGGGGGGATTGGTGGGAGGGAAGGAATACTGCAACATAGAATAGGAGGACATCTATGGTTATGGTAAGATTTTACACATCTATTCTATGTCCTTCTGTTGCAGTATTCTAGGTGTGGGAGTGTACCACAGCTTATGCAGATTAGAGGGTGGTGGTAGATGAAGATGGTTCTACAAGACCCTGGAGGATTGCCCTGGCGAATCCTGTCCTAGCTCTGGAAACTTGGTCCAGTTTGTAATGCTTGGTGAAAGTGTGGATAGTGGCCCCAGTGGCTGCTTCCAAAATGGATGCTGTGTCTAGGCCCTTCATGAAGGCCCTTGAGGTGGCCACAGCTCTAGTAGAATGGGCCTCGATTCCCCCTGGGGGTTCCTTTCCATGGTGGGAGTAGCAGAAGCAAATAGCTTTCTTGATCCAGCATGTGATGGTTTGCTTGGAGACTGTCTTGCCCAGGGCTCTGGGGTTGAAGGAGACAAAGAGCTGGTTAGTCTTCCTGATGGTCTTGGTCTTGTCCAGGTAAAACCTAAGTTGTCTGTGCACATCCAGGGAGTGCAGTATCCTCTCCCCTTCGTTAGAGGGTGAGGGGAAGAAAGTGGGTAGATGAATGGATTGGTTAAGAGAGAGGTCATTAACCACCTTAGGCATAAAGGAGGGGTTGGTTCGCAGGGACACCCTGTCTTTGTGGAAGACCGTATAGGGGGGACAGGCCATTAAGGCCTGGAATTCTGACACTCTAATGGCTGATGTGATGGTCACCAGCAAGACAGTCTTCCATGTGCACATCTATAAGGAGGAAGGCCCAGCGGGTTCAAAGGGGTGCTGGGTTAATTTCTCTGATATGTAGTTAAGGTCCCAAGGCGGGGGGATAGGTTTCCTAGGTGGACTCATGTGCAAGACCTCTTTAAGGAAGAGCTTTACGTCAAGCCTGGTAAGCAAGGGGGGTTCCAGGGGCACGCAGGCTGATATAACTGCACTAACTTAAACAAATGTTAGTGTGTGTATTAGCAAGCTCTGCTGTATAGTTCTTTAATCAAACCACTGTACTGAGGAGTACATCACCAGGAAGAAACAGCTGCATAACACTCTCCAGTTTGTACCCCCCCCCAAACTAAAAGTCTATTTTTCTTTTGAGAAAAACTTAAATCTATAAAATAGCATTTCATTACCTCTCCTGTTTCATCTGTAACTAACCCCAGCTTTAATTTTATACCTTTTTAAGAATTTCAGGGTAAAATTCAAAAATACTTCCCAAAATTGGAGTCAGACTAACAATAACTAACTATAAAAGAACTCAGACATTTAAAGATTAATTGACTCTGATTTCTACTTATTCTGACTAAAACTCAAGATCTCAGCTTACACATAGTCTCCTTTGGAACGGCACTTTCTCTGCCTCAGGTGTAGTCCCGCTCCGTTCGCCCTCGCTACGCTCAGGCTCACTTCACTCCCCTCCCACCCCCCATATCACTTCCTTTATTCTTCTTCAGCATTTCCCTCCTATAATCAAACCCCTCCCCTTCCTGTTTCCTATCTACCACATCTTTATCTATCGCACCACACTCCATCTACACACAATCTAGCTTACCTATACTTCCTCCTCTAACTTTAACCTTCTTCCTGGTCCATACCACCTTTTATTATATATTTTTTCTCCCAGTAATCACCATGCATACACCACTCCTCTCCACTGCAATACTGCTATCACTATGTCTCCTCCATGCTCTAACATCCTCACCAACAGTATTAACCCCTTATCATTATACCCCTACCCATACACACAGCTATAACTTCTCCTATACCCAACAACCATTACTCAAATCTGCATACATCCCCCCATGAATGTACAACCCCCCAAAATAACCCCCCCCCTCATTCCATAATATCTACAAATAATTCAAAATACACTAAATACTACCTAATAACTACCAAACCTAACTACTATCCTATTTCACTACTCCCATCAGGTGATATCCACCCTAACCCAGGACCCAGTCCTAACTCTACCACTCCTCACAATACCTCATCAACCGCAAGTAATTTAACAAAAAAAACAAACAAATCTCCTTTACTCTATAACACTCGAAGCATACTTAATAAAGTTAGCCAACATCATGCTTGGATATCTGCTGAAAACCCAGACATGATTTCACTAACAGAAACATGGCTTAAACCACAAAACCTAGATAAGGACATACTCCCTCCTGGATATAATATAATACGTCTCGATTGCCCTAATAAAAAAGGAGGAGGGATTGCAATTGTTTACTTCAACAACCTCACTTTTACATACACAAAGCTGTCTATACCTTCCTTTTCTCCCGCAGAATTACTGGTAGCAAACCTTAAGCTCAAAGACTATACTACTATTACTGTCATATCTATCAACATTCCACCAGGGGACAACATTCCCTTATTGGAAAGCATTCTCTCCTACCTCTCCCACAACATCCCTAATGATATCCTCCTCCTTGGGGACATTAACATAAACTGGGAAACACTCACCAGTCCTAACTCAACATACCATATAAATCTATATGGCTTTTCACAACTTATCTCCCAGCCTACTCACACCAATAACACTCATTCTACCAGTACACACATTGACTGGATTCTTGTCTCAAATCCCTCTAAATACCATATTCCAGAAAAATTCTCGGACTCCCTGAGTGACCACTCTCCAATAAATGTACTTAGACATACCTCCCACATATCTAAACCACATAGATACATAACCTGTCATAAATTATCCAAATTCAACCCAGAAACTTTTAATAATCTCTTACTCGGAATAAACTGGAACTTCCTCATCCAGATCCCACTTGATGAAGCAGTTCAAGCTTTTAACTCAACCTTCCTAAATATCTTAAACTCACTAGCCCCATTATGGAAAGTACAGATAAAAGCTACTATATCCCCTTGGCTATCTAAGAATACTCACACTCTTATGACAGCCAGAGATCGAGCCTGGGAAACCTGGACCACAACTAAACTACCAGCAGTTCTGCAAAAGTACAAAGAACTGAGAAATAAGACAAAAAAAATATTGATAAAGATAAAAAAAGACTTCTACTATAACCCTCCAGCTGCCCTAAAATCAGATCCAAAAAAAGTCTGGAATGCCATAAACCAAATACTTCATCCTGGTAATCCTACTTCACCTAATCCATCTCCTGACAAATCTCACAAAGAGACTGCTAAAACCTTCAGTGCCTATTTCATTCAGTCACTAGCCAAACCTTTCAATCCTAATCTAAAATACTCCAGTAACAATGTTCCAGATTACTTGGAACCTCCACCCACAGCCAACTCTGCAAATTCTTTTTTCCGTAAAGCAGTCCCTACTGCTTACATCAAAACCCTTCTTTCCAAACTAAAACCATGCTCTGTTTCTGTTGACAGTATCCCATCTTACTTTCTTCAGATTGCTGCTCACTTTATTGCTTTGGCAGTATCTATTTTAATAAACTGTTCCATCTCTGAAGCTAAAGTACCTGCTACCAGGAAACAATTCTACACCATACCTATTCACAAAGGTGGGAATTCCACAGAACTCTCAAACTTCAGACCAATAGCTATCTTCTCCCCCCTGTCTAAAGTCTTAGAAAAATGTATACATACACAAGTAATGCAATATCTTATACAGGGCACACTCCTCAGTACCACTCAGCACAGTTTCCAGCCCAAACACAGTACCACTACAGCTCTACTTTCCTTTCTCAACACCATTTCTATAGCTAGAGATAATCATAAACTTATCTCATGCTTATTTCCTGACCTCTCAAGAGGCTTTGACTCTGTCTCTCACATCCCTACTGAACGAAAACTCTGATCTCTATGTCTCTCTACTAACACAAGCATGGTTCCTCCAGCTATCTCACTGAACAGACAGCACAATCAATCAATGCATCACTCCCTCTCACTATGATCTCCTTGAGTGAAAATGGAAGATCCCCCCATCCATCCTTCTTTGACCACTACTTCACTTCTCCTCTAACTCACATAATCCTTCTCCCTCATCCTCCAATCCAACTCCACCATTATTATCACCACCACCCCAACAAACTGAACTGCCAACCATACAGCTAACTTTCTTTTTTCTCAAAGCTTGGACTACTGGCTGGAAACCTGGTCAGCTCATCCTTAATCCCAAAAAAAAATCTCTTAACCAAAAAAAAAACTTAAATCAATCCACTTTTTCAACAAAATCAAATAATCACACTAAAATCACACTGCTGGACTCCTCTAGTACTCTCTCTCTTGGTGTATACTAATGATATGAATGTAATAAACCCAAAAACCAAACAAAACAAACTTACCTCTACAGAAATAAAAATTACTGAATCACCTCCTACTCCTCTCTCAGCTCCAAATTATACACTCCATTATTTATTCACCATCCTACTGTCTAGCATTAGGCACCATAATCTCTCACTATGTCCCATCCAGACTAAGCAGGAGCTCCAGCCAAGACCTTTTACAAATTTACAAGCCCAAGTCCAAAATAGGAGCCATTACATACAGCTACTATCCCTCTATTGCTTGGAACAAACTTCCACAAGAAGTTAGATCAATTTCACATCCTAAAGTATTCAAAATAGCCACTAAAGAGTACTTAAAAAGTCACTCAATTTGTACCTGTTCTCAGCCTCCTTGAATATACCTTCACTAAATAACAAACCTAACTTCCTCTGCCTTACCATAATTTCTTCTCCTCTATAACAAAACATTTACAACTTAAACTAGTCTACTTCATCATTTTTACCCAACACTATCTCCTTTCCTTCTGCTGCAATATTCTTCATAACATTTTTACAGATAATTGTAACTGCATATATATGATAACTGTTCTACAAGTTTCATTATGAATGATTATAATGTTAACTGTGTTTGTAACGGTTATATTTTTTGCAACTATGTTTTGGAGCTTTTCTCCCTGGGCCTCTGCTGAAAAAGGGCTTTTGCTCGGTCAGACAATCCTGGTTAACAAATGTAAAATAAAATAAATATGGCAGAGAGGTGTACTTTTACAGAAGAGTAAGATAGCCCACTCTTTATCAATTGACACAGGTAGTTTAGAACCAGGGGAACCTCAGTGGAGCTGGGATCCCTTCTCTTGTTCAGACACCATTTTGCAAATCTTTCCCACTTAGGTAAGATTTTCTGGTGGTAGGTTTGCTTGCCTCCCTTAGGACTGAAAGCACGTCCTCTCAGTGGTGGTGTCTGAAAGGGATCAAAAGTTTATCACCCACAGAGTCAGAGACAACATCTGTAAGTGTGGGTGTAGGAGAGTTCCTTTGTCTTGTGTCAGTAGGTCCACCTTGTATGGTAACTTGAAGTGATTGCCCTCGGCTAGTTTGTGAAGTAGGGGGAACCAGTGCTGCCTTGGCCAGTAGGGAGTCACTAACAAGATTTTTGATTTGTCCCTCTGAATTTTCAGGAGGACTTTCAGAATCAGTGGGAATGGGGGAGGCATAAAGGAAATTCCCCTCTCAAGGGAAGCTGAAAGCATTCACTCTCCATGCTAGAGGGGAGTGAGTTTTTGAGCAGAAGTTCTGCAGTTGCCTGTTTTGAGGGGAGGCAAACGGGTCAATTTGTGGAGCACCCCAACGGTGGACTATGTCTAAGAAGACCTCCCTGCCCAGCATCCATTCGTGCTGAGGCGAGGAGGTCCTGCTCAAGAGATCTGCTTGGTGGTTGTCCTGTAAGGGGATGTAGGCCGCTTGCAGGACTAAGGTGAGACAGGAGACTAAGACCCATATCAGCAGGGATAATCGACACAGCTGATGGGCCTTTGTTCCTCCTTGCTTGTTGAGGTACCATATCATCGTAGTATTGTCGGTGACAATCTGGAACACCCCTGGAACGAGAAGGGGGGTGAAGGTCTTTAGAGCTAAGAAGACTGCTGTCACTTCCCTGATATCAATGTGTTTGGCCTGAAGAGAGGGATGCCACTTTTTCTGAATCCTGTAAGAGGCCAAAGTTGCTCCCCAACCTGAATTTGAGGCATCTGTATGCAATACTTGGGTTGGGGTGGGTAGTTGTAGTGGGAGCCCTGGGTTCAGTTGCACTTGCTGGATCCATCAACTGATTTCTGTTTTCAGACAGGGAAGGAGGGGGATACCCTGTTCTAGGGGATGAAGGTGTTGGGACCAGGTTTTCTTCAGGAAACATTGTAACTTCACATGTGCATTCTTGCCAGTGGTAGCATGGAGATGGTTGCTGCCATTAAACCCAGGAGACGAAGAAATTGCCTTGCAATCCCCTTTTGGGATAGTAGAGCTTCCTGGAAGTGGGAAGTCATAGAAAGAACCTTGTCATGTGGTAGAAAGGCCTTCATTGTGTCTGTTCTGATTCTGCAGCCTAGGAAAATTTGGTCCTGGCTTGGGATCAGAGAGGATTTGGGGAAACTGATGCTGAATCCTAGGTTCTGCAGAAGGGACATGGTGAAATGTAGATGCTTCAATAGAGCATCCCTGGACTCTGCCAGTATCAGGATGTCGTCCAGATAAGGGTAAATCTGTATACCCTGAATTCTGCAGAAGGCAATGGCTGGAGCCAGGCACTTGTAATGACTCGGGGGGGGGGGGGGGGGCTGGATAAACCAAAGGGGAAGGCAGCAATTGGAAATGAGAGGCAGGTCCAGAGAAACGCAGGAATTGTCTTTGGGAATTCCTAATGGGTATGTGCAGGTAGGATTCCTTTAGGTCCAGGGTGGCCATGAGGGCCTTGGCTGGAATGAGGGGTAGCAGAGTGAGAAGAGTGTGCATTTTGAAAGATGGTACCTGAAGATGGAGGTTTAGGAAGGACAGGTCTAAGATGAGTCTTCAGGGACCGTCTTTTTTGGGGACTAGGAAGAGGCGGGAGTAAAACTCCTTCCCTTCCTGTCCTGGAGGGAAAGGTTCTATGGTGCCTAGTTTTAAAAGGTCTGCCAGAACTTGTGGCATGAGATGGGCCTGGTTTTTGGGGATGAGAGCAATGCCTCTTCTAGGTGGCTTCTCTTTCCAAGATAGAAAGTACCCTTTTTGAGTAATGTTTAAGACTCATTGGTCTGAAGTGATGGACTGCCAAAGGGGAAGACCGTGGGAAAGGCGGGCTGAGAGGGGAAGGTGGGCAAGGCAGTCACGCATTACTGGGACCTCCTCTGTCCTGAAAGGGCTGTCTGGGTTGATGAGGTGGAGCAGAGGACCTGGAGTTGGTAGGTCTTCCAGCCCCTCTCCTGGACCTGGAAGAGGAGGAGGAGGGCTAAGGAGTATGTCTCACAAAGGCGGCCTTAGCAGGGTAGTTTCTATAATACTTGGGGATGGGTGACACCAGCAGGTGCTTGATGTCCTGGAGTTCTTTGCTTTTTTCTTGTAGATTTTTAAAAAGGCCAGCAAACTGTTTGCCAAAAAGCACATTGTGGTCCAGAACAGCGTCCAAGATCATAGACTTGAAATCCTCAGGGAAGTTCTGGAGTCTTAGCCATAAGTACCTCCTGAGGGCTGAAGCAGATGCTGCAGACCTGGCGGATGCTTCTGCAGCATTGTAGCTGCATCTGATGGAATGCCTGGCTACCTGTTGCACCAAGGAAAGTTTGGCTGAGATGTCCATCTTGATGGGGCCGTCAGGCAAGGATGCTAGCATGGAAGAGACTTGAGAGACCAAGTCTAATGCATACTTTGTCATGTGGGTCTGATAATTTATGGCTCTGAAGGCCAAAGCTGAAGAAGTGTATACCTTCCTTCCCCATATCCATGTACTTGCTGTCTTTGTCAGCGGGCAGTAGGGAGGCAGAAGGCAGCAGTCTAGACTGCTTATCTGCAGTAGTGGCAATAACAGCTGGGTGCGCCAAGGGTGGTATGACCAGGAATTTTTGGCCCTCTGGTACTTTGTAGAAGCTGTCAGAATGTTTAGGGGCCGGAGGCTGTGAGTCAGGGGCTTTGGAAGCAAAGTTGAAGGCATCCAAGTAAACAGGCAGAACAGGAGGAACTGCTGAACAGGAGGGGGATTCCACTTGCAGCAGCTCAAAGTACCTTTTTTGGATGTCTGTCATTTGGGCTGCATCCCATTTAAAGTAATCCTTCATCTTGGTGATGGCCTCTCCAAAAGTAATGTCCTCAGGGGGAGCATCCCCTTCCACAGATTCCTCATCAGGACAGTAATATTCCTGGGGGGAGGCAATCTAGGAAACATAAGAAATGGACTCTTCTGAGGATGAGAAGGAAGAATCATGCTCTTCTTCTCTGACTTGAGAGGTCGTGGATGGGAGGGAAGAAGCAGAGGCAGGCTTAGGGCTCAGAAGAAGCAGGGTGGAGGTAGATGAGGCTGAAGGCCAGAGGGCCATAAAGGCCTGCATGAGAGACGAGGTGAAAGCCTGCCAATCCAGTGTGACTTCTGAAGAGGTGGAGGTATGTTTAGTTTTTTGTTTCTTTTTGGCCGGGGTGGAAGTAGAGAGAGACCTGGCATCGGGTTTGGACAGTAACGCATCCGAAGTCTGGATCCCTGCCGGAGGTACCATCGAAACTGGTTCCCCCTCGACATCAATGGTCGTCTATGTCTGGATTAGCTCCGTGGATGTGCATGTCATCGGCTGCGAAATGGCTTTCACGAGGGATGTCGCTGCAGTCGACGTATCCTCCGAATGAGCCTCAACCCCTAGAACGGCATTTGGCTGTGTGTCGGGAAGCGGAGTGGCAGGCGAAGAAGGCCTAGGAACCTTGGCCTTCTTGCGCAAGGGTTCAGGTGTGACCTATGATGTAGGATCCATCCTAAGGGCTAACCGCTTAAGGCGCTGGTTCTCCAGGTAGAGGTTTAACGCGGCTAGACAGCTGCGCAATGTCTTGGGCACAAAAGATTGACGAACAGCGCAGGAGGAGTGATCGTGTTCATGGCCTAGGCAAAAAACACACCTGTCACGGGTGTCTTTATGGGGTATCTGGTGCCTGCATTGGCACTTTCCCTTTTTCCCTGATATCAGTTAAAGGCTACAACAACCAAGCGTTAGCAAGAACAATCGTCAAAAATAAGAAAATTAGAAACCCAACGGGTTACTATCTTAAGATGTGACGTCTGTGGAGAAGCGATCGTACGATGAGAATGTCATCTGCGGCTGAAACGTTCTGAGGATTGTGCGTGCAGACGTCACATTTAAGGCCCCTGGTTTATGGCCCTACTTGTGACGTCCCACGCACACTTCAACAGCCAAGCTGAAACTTTTGTATAGGACCCAACGTACGAGTCGCCTGATGGCATGAAATCCCACACCTAGAATACTGCAACATAGGAATAGAAGGACATCATTATAATACAACCTCATATTTCATAAAATGACTCCCATATGCACATCACAATCTATATCCATGATCCATTCCCAAATCTCATCATTCCACCCTCTATATGAGCAGCAAAAAAAGGTCTCAAAAGTGTCTCTCCTTCAGTCTGGCATAGTAGTCCAGTAGGAGGCACTACATACCTGTCCTACAATTCTGTAATACAAATGTGTGTGTGTGTGTGTGTGTGTGTGTGTGTGTGTGTGTGTGTGTGTGTGTGTGTGTGTGTGTCTAAAACAATGTGTGAGGCACACCTTCTGTGAAGATTACAGTGCTCATTCCTAATTTCATATTCATGGCTAATTTTCACAGATCCATACTACTCCCTATCTTCCTCACCTACATACCAAACAAAAGCACTTTACCTATACAAACACAGCTGCCACTTAAAACTTTAACAAAACCTGAACCAGCACTGATAACAGTAAGTATGACCACAAAACAAAAGCAATGCGGTCAAAAAAAATATACATCTCAGATCAGCAGCAAAACAAAGTCATTACATCCTAACAAAACTCATACTGCTCATGATTTCTTAAACATCTTTCACTGTGGAATGGGGGAAGCCACAGAGCCTCATGAACACCAACATCACTGAGTTGCCTTCTGTGCTCAAATGAGAGTCATCCTTGTAAAGATTCAGAACTCCAACATCAGAAGTTAAACTAACGTCTTGGACATCACTGTTGTCACTAGAAAAAATAAATCCCAGTCCTCAGAGTCGCTTTCACATACACTGAACCGACTGCTTTAGTGGAATCCCTTACATGACATCAAAGGTCAAACGGCATTTCACAGACAGCTAAACCGAATGAAAAAAATGAAAAATGGAAAAATTATTGCAAACTAAGAAATGATAATGATGAAACCACACAATGAGGCATTACAATAATAAAATAACCATGGATGCAAGAAAAGTGATAAACCACTTTATTAGAGATTTTAAGCTACAGTTTATGAACGTATCTCCTGCCAGACACATGTGCACTCAAGTTTAATAGGGACCTGATGTGATGAATTTTCTACATTAAGTACCCATGGTTTACAGACTTTAAAATGCATGTGAACACCATAACATCTTGATTAAGTTATTTTCTAAACTCAAATAAAATGCTGCAGATTTGACCAAATTTTTTAATACGGCTCACTGGAATTTGTATTGGAGTACATGGCAGGTAAGAACTTGTAAATATTTAGTACCTCCACCAGCTTCACATTCAGAATGGATTCATGTTACTATCAAATTAAGAATGTAGATTCTTTAAGTTAACCATGTGCTGAACTTAAGTGTTCACACATTTTAGACTTAACGCAGATGAGCTTGAAAATTCAGCTCAAATCATCTCAGACTATAATTATGTTGCCAAATTAACATTTTCAAAACGCGTTTCTTTTAGGTTTAGGTTATTATTATTAGTATATATTTTTTTTGCTGCTGTGTCTGCCAATCATCAAGCCCCACAATGAGACTTAGCCCACTCTGCCCTAGTGGTAGGGGATCACCATCAGATCCACCAGGATGAGTGCTGTGAGGCAGGGGGAATGTCATTTAAGCAGACATGCTGGATTGCTTCTGTTCATGTCAGCATCAATGACATTTTTTTTCATTAAGGTACAATCCTGCCCTACCTGGTGATGACATGTGCATCTGCATCACAGCCAACACTACCAATAGACAGACAAGGGCCATCACTGGCTTGGCTAGTTGCAGCATATGTCCCTACAGGGACTGTTCCCCATTTGCCGTGCTCTTGGGCTACTGCCATTACTACTTGAGTGGCAGAAGTACTGGTTGGGGTCACCACACTCTCCTCCCAGGATGAGTGACCTGCAGCCACTCAATTCCTATCTCACCCTCTCCTGTTCTGCTAGCTAGGCCATGTGGGCTGCAGTTAGGGCTTTATTCCCCTGAACCACAGAAAAGGCTATTGTGTCTGAAGTTAATCGTCATTGTCATCATCATCAACAAAAGCCCCTTTTTCCCCCATTTTCCTACACAGGGTTAGGGTGTCATATCAACAGTCTCTACCTCTTTCAATTCAATGCCACTCTCCTACCTTCTTTGTCAGTCACACTAAACTGTCATAGGTCTTCTTTCATGCAATCTATCCAACTCTCGGATGTCCTTAATTTCTCTTGATGTCTTCCCATCTCTCCAAAAATCTTCTTGAACAAATTTATCACTTCTTTTCTTGCACATGCCTGAACCACCGTAATCCGTTCCTTTTGACCTTTACTGCAATGCAGCTACACTGCATTCTGCTCTGATGTCATAATTTTTCCATCTGTCCCACAGTCTGCATCTTGCCAACAGACTCAAGCATTTTATCTCCATCAGTTTTACCTTCCTCTACTAATCTGCCTTCACTGCTCAGGTTTCTATACTATACAGAAGTATTGGTTGTACCACTGTTGTGTCCACCTTACTTTTCTGCTTCTTTGGCATTCTTTTGTCATACACTACCCCTGACACTTTTGTGCCATTTGGCTGCAGCCCTTCTGCTTGCAGCTTTGACCTCCTCCCTCACACTTCCCTTCTCTAGAACTAGTGCTTCCAGATGCTGTTAACTTGTTCCACTATTTTCTCATCTATCGCAATTTTCATCTTCTTCTGATTTCTCCCATTTGCTGCCATGACAACCGTCTTGTCCTTATTCAATTTCACCTCATATGCCTCATGCCTTCAGTTTTGCATTCCATCTCCCCATCACTTGCTGAAGTTCCTGTTCACAGTCTGCTTATAATGCCACATCTTCTGTGTACAGCAGCTTTGTTTATCTGTCGTCTCCAAATGTCGTCCAACACCAGTACAAACAGCTGTGAGCTCACAGCTGAAGCCTGATGCATCCTCAGTCCCACTGGGAACACCCCTCCCCACCTTGTCCAAACACTGTTCATACTTGTGCCACTGTGTCCTTCTACACAGCCTGCACTACCTTCTATGAAAGCTTTCAAGACCAGTGCAGAACTGCCCAAACTGGCTTTTTTGCATGCCCAATGCTTTCTCCAAGTCTAGGAATGCCCAGCTGGACTACTTCCTCCTCTCTAGCTTCTCCTCCACTATCTGGCATTATGCTCTGAATCTGAACTGCTGCTCTCCCGTCTTACTTTCTACTAGTCTACATTATCAATCACCCTATCCAGCACTTTCAAGCAGTGTGACAGACGTTTGATACCTCTACAGTGCTTACAGTTGTGAATGCTCCCTTTGTTCTTGTATATCTTCTTATTTTCAAATCATCTGGGATACGCATCTCTCTCTCTCTCCATACTACTATGAGTACCTTCAGGATCCATTTCTCCTGCAATTCACCGAACATCTTGATCACAGCTGCGGGGACCTCATCTGAGCCAGCTTCTTACCCAGATTTCACTTTCCTTAGTGTTGTTCTTACTTCTTCTAAGGAGGGCTCTTCTTTCTCTTTCATTACAGGCTATATATGGGCCAGTAGAACCTCTGTAGGATGTTCTTCATTCAGAAGCTACTAGATGTACTCCTTCCACCTGCCTTTCATGTCTTGTGAACTGGTGAGTAGGTTGTTCCTGGCATCACTTATAAATGGTGCCCGGTAAGCATCTTTTTTTATCCTTCTGTAGCTAGTATGGGTCTATATTAGAAAGACGAATTAGGCGAACCCGATATGATCGACACATAAACGTCGATCTGCAAAAAGAGCGAAGGATGGAAATGCCAAAAGACAACGCCGAGTGGATTTCCCTGACCAGTAGGGTGATTGAGGGGATGAGGAAATATATCCTTTTCCCCACTGTAGAGCGGTCTTGGAGTTGGTATATATAAGTGGGGGGGGGGGGCACAGGGGGGCTTGCCCCCCCTGCAAAAACGTTAATAAAAGTGTTTTGTGTTGTGTCTGTTTACACTGGGTTTACTTACGTGTATGGCGCTTTTGCTTCCGGGACTGTGTTCGGCATTGTGCGTTTCAGCGTTTCCGTCCTTCGATCAATTTGTAGATCAACGTTTATGTGTCGCTCTTTTGGTGTTTGCATATTTCGGTTTTGTGCTCATAATATAGACCTGCTAGTACAGTGCCTCAAATGCCTTCTTCTTTGTTACTGCAGCTGCTCTCTCAGCATGTTTGCTAGTCAACCTGTATTTCTTCTTAGCCTGGTCTACCTTTTCTATCTCACATTTTTTCCTGAACTCATTTGTTTTGAGGACTTCCGGGACTTTGGCATTTCTCCACCAGCTTTCCTTATATATCACGTCCATTCTGGCTAGGCATCGTACTTGTTCTATATTCTTCACATACTTGCTGTTCTAAGACACTGTTTTAATTCTTCAGCACCACCTCTTTTCTCCTTTTCTTGAGGTGCTAGGGCCCTGTAATTTACTTGAACTCTTGTGCTTTCACTGCGGTCAACTTCCAGGTCTTCAGCCTAGTGTCTGTTGACCTTAGAGCCTTCTCTGACCATCACTTGCAGCAGACTATAACCACCAGTAGTTTATGCTGCAAGCTGACTGTATTCGGATGACTTTACAATTTCTGATTCTACCCAAATGTCTTTTCCTTACTAGGAGGAGGTCAACCATAAATGCATGTTGGACACTCTGCATGTGACATTATGACAGCCATTCTTGCTGAACCATGTGTTGGCTGCCATCAAGACTTTTGCTAGCCAGATGTCTGGAATGGCTTTCCGTCATTATTCCTGTTGCCCCATCCATGGTTACCCAAACATTCCTAAGACCCTGTTCTATATGTCCCGATATCAGCATTCAGATACCACCATTATCAACACTGCCCTGCAACTGCTATAAGAATGCACTTTTTTCCTCTCCTTCACAACTCTACTCTGGGGTGAATGCTAATATTATGACTATTGTCTTAACTTCACCCTGGAGTCTGAATGCCATGCGGCTGCCAACAATTCTGGATGACATCCCTCAGTGCCTTCAGAAGCCTCTCCTCATCACAATTCCTACACCAATTCTAGTCTGTTCTCTCCCAGAGTACTGGCTTTGCTGCACTGCCCTTTCACCGTGTCCTGAATACACAAGTCCATTCTCATCCTTATCATCATGTCATCCACTTCCAAGGTGTGTCCTATCAATGAATCTAGAGTTACTGTAGGAATCCTTAGTTCAACAGCAATCTCAGGCTAGGTAACCTGACACCAGCTAGTCAGCAGTTTATTGACCAGGAGCTGGTATGCTTTATGGCAGGAACACACTGACAGAGAGAGACATACAGATCCTCCTCACCTTTAGTATACGTACTGGTGTAGGTCAGAAGAGGCCAGGTCTTCAAACTACTTACTTGGTAACTATACATGCCCATTTTTGTCAACATGACCATATCACTTACAACAGCGTAAAAATTGCTTCTATGACTATCTCTAACACAGCGCGCAAGAGTTTTGTGTTGACGTTATTAGATCTAAAAATAAAACTTATATATATATATATATAGATATAGATATATATAGATATATATATATATATATATATATACACACACACACACACACACACACACACACACACACACACACACACACACACGTAAACCCCAAGTGGGCCACAAAAAGCTCAGCTTACTAGGCAACTACGACTGCATCCATGTAGTATCTCTATGCTGCAGGAAAAAAGCCTTCTATGAAAAATAAACTGTCCTAAAAATGAAACTAAACGTACCCAAAAATGCCTTTTTATCAACAGCTATACTAGCAATCATTCCCAAAATTAAGATTTCACTGCCTGTAATTTAAAGTACTCAAACTTAGAAAAAGCAGTAAACAAAATTCAAAATGTGTATCAGCATCCTGCAACCAGCATGTTTGTCCAATAAGCAACACACAGGAGTCATGACCTCTCAAACCTAAAATAAAGCTTCTTTAACATTCCCACAGAAGAAAGCCCATCTAGCATGCAGCTGTAGAAATGGCGTGAGAAAACAGGAACCTTCTCCACCTTAGAACACTTGAGGCATGACTACGCCAATTCACAGAACACAAAGAGTCTACCACTCACCAACTCTTGGTACTGCAACAAGTAAGGCTGGAACACAAGCGGGAAGGAGATGGTAGACAGCACTGAAGAAAGGGAGTCGTGCAGGGGCACTTCATAAAAGTGGGAAAAGAAATGGGCCAAGAAAGTGATACTTTCAGGACAGTGGACAGTTATCTAACACTCAGAGGAATAACAATGAATAAAATGTATGCTAAAAGACCTGTGTTGTTTTCATTATGGAGTACTGAGGGTTATCATTTGATTTTACTGTTATCTTCTAAGAGAGAAGCACAGTGGAGGAATATGGCACACACTGAGATTATGCTATGCAGAAAAAGAGGACAGCAATGGTTGGGCAGGTGGCTTGGCAAAGAGCTTTGGGATCTTTCCAGCCAGTCCAATGAGTTGCTAAAAGATAAACAGTCCTGCAAGCACCTATAAACACATGGATTTTTGTGACTGGTTTACTACAGTCATGTACAAGCACTTTGGATACCATTCTGTATGCAGTCTCATAACTGAACCACAGACTGTGTGCTTTCTTGCTTACAATAAAGCCTAGCACTCTCTACATCTTTCTGAGAAAAAAATATTGCTGAGCTCTAGCCAACCCCTCTTTAGAAATGTATCACAATGAGCTGTGTTACTTCTGGGAACAGGCATGATATGTTTGCTAAACATTATGATACAATATGCCCGCGGTGGTGGTGCTGCGGTAGCATTGTCGCCTCACAGTAAGACGCTGTCCGGGTCGATTCTCAGCTAGAGCGTCTTCTTTGTGGAGACATGCGTGAATGGGCGTACCTTCGTTGAAGGTTGTGTGTCAGGCCTGGCAAGCCGGTACGTAAAAATCTACTGCCAATCATTAGCGGACTGGAGTTCCACTGTGGCGACCCCTAATTGGGAAAAGCCGAAAGACACAAACAAATGTTTCTGAAAACAGGCAGCTTGCTGCTCTAGCATTTTGGAGTACTGAATGTTGTGATATACACAGTACAAAACTGCTACATTTCTAACTAGTTTTGCTTTAAAGCTTTGCTATGACCATAGTGTGATGTAAATAATGCTGTTTCTTTAAGGGCAGTCAGACAATGCTATATATTGGCTACAGGAGATTTTCTTTCATGTTGAATTGAGAGATCCTTATGAAACTAAATGTGCAATTTATTCTTGTAGAAAAGGAGGACTTTTCTAAGCTATGACCAGATTAATTAGCATCTCAAGGGAAGGCTTATTGTCCTGAGTACTGAAGACCATGGATCGAATGCATACTATTCCCTCAATTGCAAGTTGCTCTTTGTACTTGCAGATGGATTCCAAAGAATAATGAGCAACTCCAACTGCCTAGAGTGGGAAGATCTACAGATGCTGTATAATTCATGGACCTGGAGTATGATACTCTGGGTGAGAACACGTTCATTTGGAGTTTGTGACAAATTCATCTTTGCTAGACTAGAAGTTTGCTTTATACTTAATAAGTCAATTGCAAGTAAATGCTGTATTTTCTATTAATTCTGGCTCTAGTGTCTTCACAAACATTTACCAGATACAGTGTCATGTCAACATCCTCAAACTACAAACGTAGGTCCAGTACTGGCAAAGGCCTCCTTTTTGCCATGAAGTACCAACAGAATTCAAATAAAGCATTGGAATTTCAACTGCCATGGTGCCAGTGGTTTAATGACAGTAGTACTCCAACATAAAAACGTATATCAACTATTTTATCTGTTATTCTGGTACCTTTGCCTGTGCTTAAAAACAAAGTTGTCAGTTTGATTCAAACATCAGTAGGACGGAATACACCCTCAGAAGCGGCTCTGGACCCATCCAAGGTAGAGACATCCACAGGTTCCATAGTCGAAGAAGCATCTCGCGGCATACTGGGTCTCAGCAGAGGCCTGCGAATCCATAGAAGTGGGCATCAGGGGCTGCAAAGGCACCTCACTGAGTACTCGCGACTAGCTTAACAGAAGCATCGACAGTTTTGGACCTATGCGGTCTGTCTCTGTCTTTATCTTTACGTTTTTTCGGAAGATTGGTAGTCAGATGACTTATCGAAGCCATTTTGGAATACAGAGAACGAGAGTGAAAGAATTTAGCGACAAAGACAGCCTGACGATGAATGGCACGGGCGTTAAACAAGGCACAAAACCGACAGCGAGGGACGTCATGGTCTGGGCCTAAACAGGTGATGCAGGAAGAATGAAAATCTCTGTGAGGTATTTGCTTTCCACAGGCAAGACAATTGTTCATAGGTTCATACTAGGCTATCTGCCCTGGGGCAATTATAAGCCTAGCCCGATTCTGTATGGCTTACGCCACCCCTTGATTTGAGTATACTGTGCCCTTTTTAAGGTTTAGTTTACTGTGCCTCTGTCTAATAGTGACACGGGAGTAATCCCTGGGACAAACCTACGATCCCCCATCCACCTATCGAGATTCTTCTTGAAGAGATTCAGTGAGGTGCTCTGCCTCACATGAACTGGAATTCTATTCCAGAGCGAAGGGAGCCTCTGGGTTATGAACCTGTCCCTCCAGCAAGTTCTATTTATTTCTGTGCTGAGGTTCAAGTCCCTCGAGCGTGTGGCTGTAAGGGATTTAGATTTACTGAGGTGGAGCATGTCCATTAATTCTGGATTTGACATAGCTTTGTATGTCAGGCATAGATCGCCTCGAAGTAGGCAGTATGCAACTGAGTAGAGCTGGAGTTTTTTTAACCGAGCAGCATATGGCATCTGTTTGAGACCCTTGATCCTCTTGGTGAGATACTTTTGGGGTCTTTCTAATTGCTGCAGGTGTCGGGTAAGGTACATCCCAAAAGGGGCATTGTATTCTATGATGGGCCTGATGAGGGATGAATAAAGGGGCACAATTACCTCTTGATCTAGATGTGAAACCCTTCATGATGAGGTGGGCTATGTAGAAGGTCTTTCTAACCACTTTGGCAATGTGGTTTTCAAAGGAGAGATTGCTATCAACCTGGGTCCCTAGGTCCCTAATGACGTTCTCTGTACTTAATGGGTTTCCGCCTATGTGGTAATTTGTGGGCACATTGTTTTTGCCAAAGGGTATGACTATACATTTTTTGGCATTTAGCTTTAAACCATGGCGCTGGCACCAGTTATCTGTCTCTGTGAGACCTTTTTGAAGGATGTTTGTGTCAGCTGGAGAGTCGATTATGGCGCCCAGTTTGCAGTCGTCTGCGAACTTGGTGAGCCATAGTCCTCCCACGTTTGCCTGTACCTCAGAAAAGTATATACCGAACAACAGTGGTCCCAGGACAGAACCCTGTGGGACGCCATTTGTTACCGGTTTCGAGTCTGACATGGCTCCAGCAACTCTCACTCTGAGGGTTCTGTCTTTGAGCCAGTTTGTGACCCATCTTGTGACATAGGGGTTTATATTTAAGCTGGATAGCTTATCTATGATGCCCGAGTGGGGTATTGTGTCAAATGCCTTTGCAAGGTCCAGATAGGCTGTGTGGACTACCTTCCCTTCATCTATGGCTTTGGTGACTGTTTCGAAGAAGTCAACCAGGTTCAAAAGGCAGGATCTGCCCTTGACAAAGCTGAACTGGGTAGGATCTAGTGTCTGTAGGTCCCCAATGTCTTTGTTTATGAGCTCCATGATGATCCTCTTCATAGCCTTGCAGACTAAGCTAGTCAGGCTTATGGGGCGATAGTTTCCAGGGTCCATAGAGGCTCCACCTTTGTGGAGTGGGACCACTGTTGCTGTACGCCATTCTGTGGGCACATATCCTGTAGTGAGGCTGAGATTGTATAGCTGTTTTATTTGAGGGATTAGTTCCTCTTGGAGTTCATGTAGGACGCAACCTGGGACGCCATCTGGTCCCATGGAAGCAGTGTTTTTTGCTTTGGAGAGGGCAGCCTTCACCTGAGCATCAAAGATGTTTGGGAGGTAGCCCTCTGCCGGGATAGATACTTGCTCTTTTGGGGGGGAGGGGGTGGAGAAGTTTGCACTGAACCTGTATGCCAGGATATTGGCGATGTCTGTGGGTTCAGTGTATTTTTTGTCGTTTAGAATCAACTAAGAACAAGTCTGGGAGTTGCATCCCAGGTTCCTAACATAACTGAAAAAAGCCTTATGATTGTCTTTGGTGTCCTGTGCAATTTTTCTCTCGAAGCTGGCCTTGGAGGATTTTATGAGGGATCGTAATTTTTTGCTAGTACTGTTCAGAGATGCCTTCCCTATTAGGGATTTTGCTCTATCATGTAGTAGCTTCCTCCTTCTGTTGTACAGTTTATTTATGGCAGGGGTCCACCAGACTGGACGCCTGCCTTTGGATGATTGGGTCTTGGTTTTGTTTGGGATAGCATGATCCATGCATTCCTGGAGATATCCGTAGAATGCTTTATATAGGATTCTGCAGTTTGGGCGTAGTTTCTACTGGCCCTGGGGCCTTGAAGGATTCCACTTGATTTTGAGAAGTGAGAAGTTCGCTTTGAGAGTTTTTGACTGTGGTTTTCTGGGCTGGGGTGGGGTCGGGATGTGGACATCCAGTGAAATTAATTTATGGTCTGATCTTACCAATGAGGGATATACTTCTGGTGTGGAGCATAGAGTCCCCATGTTGGTAATGATCAGGTCTAGTATGTTGTCCCCTCTTGTGGGAGTGGTGACTAGTTGTTCCATAGCATTTGAGTTTATAATTTCCAGGAACCTTTGGGCTAAGGTGCTGGGGCTTGAGTAGTGCTCCAAGTCAATGTTTGGGTAGTTGAAGTCGCCCAATATAATGGTGTTCGGAGAGATCTTCATGTTCTTCAATGTTTTCAGGAAAGCCGAGTGGGATTCCTGACTTTGAGAGGGTGGTCTGTAGGATGCTATAAACTGAAAAGCAGTCTTGCCCACTGTTAGTTGCACATGGATGGTCTCCGATACTTCGTGTAATGCCACTAACCTGGAGGTGTGGATATCCTTGATAAATATGGAAACTCCCCCTCCTTTTGTGGTTCGGTCCGGGTTTTGGGGCCGAAAAGCATGATATGAGGTACAGCCTGGCAGTGCTGGGGTGCTCTCTGGAGCCTTGAACCAGGTTTCTGTCACTGAACCAGGTTTCTGTCACTGCACAGATATCGATGTTCTCCATACTGAGAAGAGCTTCGAGTGCGTACATCTTGAGGTTAAGACTTCTGGCATTAAGCAGCATTACCCTTAGTTTCTTGTTCCTTGTGCTGTCTATGGGGGTGGGTTTGACTTTTGAGCCTTGCCTAAAAAAGGCACTATGGGGGTGGCAAGAGCCTTTGCCAATATCCGAAAGCCCAGTGATGACAGGTGCAAGCCGTCCCTAGCGAAGCAACGTGGCTTGTCAAGCATGTCATCCCAGGCTGACAGACACTGGATCCCCTTTGAATGACACCAAAATTTTAGCCAATTGTTAAAATCGATCATTTTGTCTTTGTACTGTGGCATCATTCTAGGTGAGGGTAAGATGCTGCTCAAGGTCAGGGTCATACCAGCCTGGGCTACATGATCAGAGAGCTCCTCTATGTCTCTTTTCATGTAGTCCAGGGAGGTACGTCTCAGGTCATTCACACCAGCATGTACAATGACTGAGTCATATTTGTATTTGCTTTGGAGTGACCTGAGTGCTTGTGTTATGTGGCGGATCCTAGCACCCGACAGGCAGCTCACAGTGACCTTCTCTTTATTCAGCCTGGTGAGCGGGACGTCAGTGTGTCTGACAACAGAGTCACCTATTACAAGAGTATCAGGTGTGTTATTCAGCCTTAAGGGCTGTGGCTGCTTGGCACAACGACTTTGTGGGCTATGTGTTGTGCGTGTTTTGTTTTGAGGTAGCGTTTGCTTGGATGTCTGCTTTGGAGGTCTCTGTTGCTTAGGTAGATTTTTATTTAGAGCCTCCGAGTATGTTTTTGTGTATTTATGCGTTTGGTTCGCTGATGTGGTGGGACTATGTGATACTGGAATTGTGTTGTGTGAAGTTACCTTCTCTTCCTGACTGGTTACACCAGTTTTGAGATGAGAGAGCGCAGCTTCCAGTTTGGCTAAATAGTTGCATCTCTCACATATATCTGAACCTGTTTAGAGGAGGAGAGGGTTGTCCGTGTACATGAGACAGTTGTAACATTGCCTCAAAATTCCCAGATTCACCAGCTGTACTGGAGAGGAAACCATTGACTGACCTTTGGACATGCTAGAGTAATATAGGGAAACTGAATTTAAGACGGACCAATAGAGGACAGGGTAATCGTAGAGAGTATAAGAGTAAGTAGTGCTTATGGTTTAATAGTGCTAATTTGTAGGATTACTTAATTGGACCAGTGAAGGGCCTTAGAATGAGAATATGGTGTTTAAATTGAGAGATAGAGCAGTTCTAAGGGGGAAAATGAAGAGCAGACTTTGTGGAGCCAGCAATAGTTTAACTTTTCTGACATTGGTTACAGCAAGAAAAAAGGATCCCCAACGGGGTACTTAGCTTTAGAAGACTTCAGGATAATAAACTCGAAAACGAAAATTTCAGGTAGCGGCCATCAGGCACTTGTGAACTACTTCTGCTTCGGGCTCCTCCTCTGCAAGAAAGACTGACGTAATGGCGTCGGCTGCCTGCTTTATACGCCTAAAGACCTGACATCATAGAAGAAGCGACAGCATCCGAAGCAGAAATACTAAGACTCTGGTATTCGGGCCGACTGAGGGCTACCTGCAGGCAGATAACCCTAGTGTGATGACTGCAACAGTGAAACACGAAGAATATCTACACTCATATTAGAGAAGGGTTGAATGCTACTTATTTTAGCTGGCTTAGATAGATTAACTTCTGAATATACTAAACAGTAGACTAATGTTAATTTTTTTTGCTAAACAGCACAGCTAGATTGCGTATCGCATATGCATGATTTTTCAGGACAGTTTAGCCTTTTTAGGCTGTATATTTTAATCCACAGTGTTTGAGCTTAACTAGATACATATTTTAAATGGGGCCCTTTTTACACATTTTTTCTAGGGTTTGCAGACCTGAGCGAATATCACTGCTGTGAGCATGAGTGACTTTTTTTTTCAGCTAGATTTTTAATTTTATTTATTTTTTTGTAGATTTCTGAGTGTATTTTACTTTAAAATTCTTTAATAGATTTATCATTTGAGACGAATAGACTTATGTACATATATGTATGTATTGTTTTTAGCCCCACAAAATGTAGTGTTATATACATTATTCTATAACTTTTAATTTTTAGTTGCTTTTTCCACTTGGCACACAAACCTGAAGAGTTTTAATAGACAAAAGCGATCTATGTTAAAAATGTTTTTGAATGTTGGTAGAAAAGATTACTATGGAATTTTGAAGACTTACGTTAACTTTTTCTTTTTGATACTACAATGAAATGCTTTCAGGAAGTTTTAGCAATTATTAATGTGCAAGTTTTAGTTTAGTTTAATTTAACACATCCTGGAGTCACAGAGCTTGAAGTAAGGCAGCACTGTTTCAAATATCACACTGGTGTACAGGGAAGGGGTATTTAGCAAGTAAACATGCTAATTGTCTTTTACAAAACAGCTACCCTAGTAAATAACTCCCATGCTTTTAAACAAGTATATAAATGGAATGATGAATTTCTCTACTTTACTGCAGTGGTGGTGCTGCGGTAGTGTTGTCGCTTCACAGTTAGACGTTGCCCGTTCGATTCTCAGTTACAGCATCTTCTGTGTAGCGACATGCGTGAATGGGCATTCCTTTGTTGAAGGTTGTGCGTTAGGCCCGGCAAGCCAGTACGTAAAACTCTACTGCCTATCATTAGCAGACCTGAGTTCCGCTGTGGCGACCCCTAACTGGGAAAAGCCGAAAGACACAAACAAATTCAGTTTTTTTTCTGCTATTTGGATAGCTTGTTTGTGTGCTTTTAATAAAGAAGATTTGACTTGAACTAGTTTGTGTTTCCCTACTTTTATTAGTGGATTTTTACTTTGGAAAGTTTTTAAAGAAAGTATTCCTCCCATCTATTATTAGACGAGATATTCACAGTATGGTTTTTAATAGGTGCCTGAACTCTAGGGAATCTTAGATCTTCCACTCAGAGAAAAGTTTCCTCGTTATTTGTTTTTGGACCCAATATATTGACATACTTGCTTTGCGAGACATTGAGGGACACCACAGAGACTGTTTGTTTTGGTTATAATTGTAATTAACATACTAATGTATTGTCTCTACTTTGTTACTGTGCTATTTACAACTTTGTATATTCTTTAGTCTATGTATAAATTTTCTTTTTGTGTCTTGCATGACGGTGGCTGGATTGTGGCTAAAAAGGGATTGTTGAACAATTCACTTACCCTGTCATCAAACTCAAATGAATGAACGAATAGATTGGCCAACTAAAGACTGCTCCAGTAAAAGAAGCATGCACGTGATCAGCATGAAGCAGAAGCAATGTATGAAAGTTGTGTTGCTACAGCTGTTTTAACTACGCAAGATGCATATAAATTTTCAACTTCAGCATGATTTCTATAAATTTCCAACTTTACTGTTTATTGTGTAGTTTTCTTAATGAACTAACTACTCCAGCCTGAAACATGCTGAATAATGCAGCATGCACTTTACAAAGTCTTACAACTGATACTACATTGAAAAGTCACACACCAGCAGTTTTATGGCATCAACATTTGTAGTTATGATAGCCAATGCAAGGAGGTCGAGAGAAAAAAGAAACAAATGTTTTCTATGCACACATTTTCAGGGAGATAATCTGTTGGTTATCAATTCTGTAAATGACAATAAATGAAAGGAATGTATTTCACATTACAACTGTAAAGTAAATCTTATTATTTCTGAAAACATATGCCAAAAATGTAGACTTATTGTTTTAAGAAGCAAGCATAAATGCCACTGGTGTATAAAAGCTTTTATACTTACGTTGTTTCAATATGACTGAAGCACTTTCCAGAAAGTCTGTGCAAATGGAGAGGGCCTACAGAGTAAGCAATACAGACAAGAGTTACACAGGAACTACATTGCTATACAGATAAGTATACAAAAAAACTCACTTTCAAATATTATAGGATGATAGGAACATAGGAGGTTACTAGGCTAACATCCCTAGAGCCTTTTTAAGGCTAGCCATTCATGCTCCAATTTTCCCAATTATCAATGCCAAAGTACTAAAACAGCTTTGGTATATACCTATATCTTAAGGGCATCTAAAAGTTGCCCCTGTCCGCAAGGGATACAGACGACAAGCCAGTAATTAATTTGCAATTTCCCATCCATTGGTCCAAACTGCATTTGAACGGGCTTAGGGAAGAGCTCTACTTCACATGTACTGGGAGTCTATTCCAGTGAAGGGGTAATCTCTGAGACATATCTGTACCTCCATGTTCTATGTCACAGATGACGTTTAGATCCTTACATTGGGTAATTCTAGTGCTGCTGGTTTTGTAAATGCATTTTGTGAATTGTTATGCTGCACGACTACAATGCTGATTTTGTTTGATGGCCGATGTAAGAAATCCTTTAAGTTGGTATGTGAGCACAACTGCCCTGCTCAGGACTGGTTCTATGCTGTATGACCACTACCCTGCTTTTAGATGGTCCAGCTCTGTTGTGACTCTTAATAAGATAACAAGTGTAATGGAAATGACTGAGCTAATGAACAAAACAAAGACTAACTAGATGTATGCTGCAGTTTACACTGTAATAAATAAATGCTTCAAATACATTTGAAAAAAAAAACATAGCTGGAATTCATGATTTGCAGGTGTCTTGCATATGCTCCTACTACACAACAGCATCACTACCTAATAAATAAAATCCAAACATTGCTAGGAAAAACAAAATAACTTTAATAAAACAATCAACACAATTAACTTACACTCCATGCTTTCCTATAATACAACATATTAAGAATGAACAATTAATTATAATGTCAAAGCAAACACATTATTATAAATTACCAAATTATTACAGAATTACTTAATATAACTTTCTGCTTTAGTAATGGCATAATGGAAAATATTGTATTCTGACAAGGAAAAATTATCATTTCTAATATCTTGCTACTTCCTCTCAAGAGAACATTGGCAGAATTAACCATAATTATTGTGAAGTGCAATTTAAAAATTCTACTGAACTTAAAAGAATAGCAGCTCCACAGAATCCCTGATATGTTTATATGGGTCTATATTATATGCTCGAAGTTTCAAAACTTCGAACGTCATATGATCGAACTTATATGACCAAAGTTTTAAAACTTTGAACATATAAAGAAAAGAAGGTTACCTGAATGCTGTAAGCAGGAGGACAAGCCCCCTTGCACTCGCCACACCCCCTGCTACTTAAATATACCAACTCCGAGACTGCACTACAGTGAAGTATAGGGAAATATTCCCTACGGTGATCTCACTTCACTAAAGTGCGGTCATGGAGTATTTAAGTACCGGGGGGTGTGGATGGCACAGCCCCCATGTGGGGGGGTGCAAAGGGGCTTGCCCCCCTGCTTACAGCTTTCAGATAAGTTTCTTTTCTTTTTTTTTCATTCATTATATGTTTGAAGCTTTAAAATTTCAGTCATATAAGTTTGATTATATGACGTTCGAACATATAATATAGACCCATTTATACAATGCATCCTCTTCATCACAAATGTGTACTATAACTCTATTATGAACTTTCCTTTCAGTTTTGCAAAGTAGAAAAGTCAGCATGAGCAAGTAGCTAAACAGACTAGATAGTGGTAATGCGTATAAAATATTAATTTAAAATAATGCAAGTCTTAGTTGCTGGCATTCAATATGTATCATTCTAATGTATTCACAAAATAAGTGTGAACCTTCCTGTATGCAAAGGCCATATCAATACTAATTACCTCCCTAGTAAAACCTTATTTATGAATATCTCAGTAAACATACTGCTTATTTCTTTAGAACAAATTAGATGTAAAATACGTCAAGGATAGCATCTTACAGCTGATACAGCCTTACTTTATATTAACATTAGCAACGCTCTTGGTCCAGAGGCTGCAATGGATTGACTTTATTCATATTTGAGTTACTTTATCGACAGAAAAAATATTAGGAAGCGCTGCTTCAGTAAAGTATTTTTCTGTTTAATATACATGGTTATCAGCAACTTTAAGGCACTGTTATGGGAGCCAGTATAGCATCCAGCTATGCTCAACAAAATGTATGCACGCACCATAATGATGCATCTGTGTTGTCCATTTTCAATCTTCCTCACCTAATGGGTCTCGGATTCGACCTTGGATCAGACTCTGCTACTTGCACCAGACTCAAGGATCCAGGTCTCGAGCTCCTCCCTTTACCCCAAATACCCAACCATCCTGACATACCTAAAACAGAGTTTACTGCCTTAACACTAACAGAGCTACATCATTATGAAAAGGCAAGAAAAAGATATACAGAAACACTGGAGCCCAAACAAGGAAAGTACAGTTGTGTACACTTACCATAAATGTAGATGTTCGAGTGTATTCACTGTTGCAGTCATCACACTTGGGTTATCTGCCTGCAGGTGGCCCGAATACCAGAGTCTTAGTATTTCTGCTTCAGATGGTGTCGCTTCTTCCATAACGTCAGGTCGTCAGGGGTATAAAACAGGCAGCCGACGCCATTACATCAGTTTTTCTTGCCCCAAATGTCAGGAGCCCCCATATAGGGAGCTAGTATATGGTGGGGAACACCACCAGTAAAACGTAAATACCAATGCCATTAGGAATAGCCATAGAGAGGAGAGGTAGATAGACAGAGAAAGCCAGGGGGCTGGAGGGAGGGAAACCAGGACTGCAACAGTGAATACACTCGAACATCTACATTTTTGGCAAGTGTACACAACTGTACTATCGTCTTCATGTTTCACTGTTGCAGTCATCACACTTGGGTTGATTCCCAAAGCTGAGGAAGGGTGGAGGCAGTCAAGAAGTGTTAGGGCTGGCTAGTAGGACTTGCAAGACTGCTGTAGCAAATCCAGCCCTGGATCTGGAAAAGAAGTCGTAATGCTTGGTGAAGGTGTGTACAGAACTCCAGGTTGCAGCTTCAAGAATGTCCCTGGTAGGGACTCCCCTGAGAAATGCTGTAGAGATAGAAGTAGCCCTAGTGGAATGTGTTTTGACCTCCTGAGGGCTTGGTTTTCCATGGTGCTTGTAGCAGAAATGGATGCAGTGTGCCTCTGTGGAGTAGCTCTGCTAGGTAATCCAGGATTAGAGGTAAGGAGGGCACTGCTGTGTCCTTTCCTTTAGACTAAGTCCAGGAACAATTTCTCTTCCACTTTTCAGCATAGGATTTCCTAGTACTAGGCCTTCTGGCTTCAAGAATGACATCCAGCACCTGTTTGCTGAGGGTTGCTGGTGGGGTATTAAAGGGATAAGCCAGGATGCAAGGTTTAGGGTTTGTAGTTGTGGATGCAAAATCTGTCCCTCCTGCTGAGACAGCAGGGTAGGAGTCTGGTGTAGGAGCCACGGTGGCACCGTTGTCAGGCTGCGCAGGAATGGGTACCAGTGCTGGCGTGGCCAGTCTTGAAGGTGCTGGGCTCCAATTTCCACTCGTGTGGGTCTAGGAGATTTCTGCTAAGTCGTCTGCCAGTGAATTTTGTTTGCCTGGCAGGAATTGAGCTTGTAGATGGACTTGGTTGCTTAAGGCTGTGTTCCACAGGGCCATGGCTAAACTGCAACGTGGGTAAGAATGGGTTCCCCCCTGCTTGTTTATGTACCACATGACTGTGGTGTTGTCTGTTTTTATCAGCAGTTGTCCTGCAAGGATTATGTATTTGAAGGCTGTCAGAACATTCTGTACAGCTAGATTCTCTTTTTGATTGATGTGCAGGAGAATCTGCCTTGGGCTCCACTGGCCCTGAATGCATTTGCCTGTCATGTGAGGCCCCCATGCATAGTCTGATGCATCTGTTATCAGGGTTTGGGCAGCGTGGGGTTGAGTGAAATGCAGTCCCTTATTGTGGTTGCATGCATCTGCCCACCAAAGGAACTCTGCCCTTAGACAATGTATGATAGGAATGACTGTTTCCAGGTCCTGAGAATGCTGACACCAAAGACTTTTAAGTACCATTGAAGTTTCCTCATATGCAGTCTTGCATATGGAATTAGTAGAATACATGAGGCCATGAACCCTAGGGCTTGCAGTATTTTCAGAAAGACCTGTTTTTCTGAAGTGAGAAATGCCATCTGGGAAGTTGTGTCCAAGTTTGCTCCCAGGAATACAATCTTTTGACTGGGTACCAGTTGAGATTTATTTTCATTGATGGTGTACCCCAATGAAGTGAGAAGGCTTTTTACAAATGCTAGGTGCTGAAGCAGCAATTCCTGACTGTCCGCCTGAATCAGGCAGTCATCCAAGTATGGGTAAATTTGGATATTTCTCTGCCTGCAGTATGCAATGGTTGGAGCCAGGCATTTTGTGAATACTCTGGGCGCAGTGCATAGATCCTGCCCTGAAACGGAGATATTTCCTGCATGACTCCCTTATGGGGATGTGCAGGTAAGCTTCTTTTAAGTCTAGAGTGACTAACCAGGCATCCTTGTCTAGCATATGGAGAAGCTGTTGCAGTGTAAGCATTTTGAATTTTGGCACCACCAGAAAGGTGTTGAAAATTGAAAGATCCAGGATTGGGTGCCAAGAGCCCTCTTTTCTGGGCACCAGGAAAAGTCTGGAGTAGAAACTCTGACCCCTTTGTTCCACTAGAACAGGGTGAATATCTCTGATATTGAGCAGGGAAAGTACTTGCTTTTTAGCCTCTGCCACTGGTTTGGAAGAAGGTCTGGAAACCCGCTTGGGTTTGGCAGTGAATGGAAATAGAATTTGTACCCCTGGGATACAATGTTGAGGACCCAGCGGTCCTGAGTGATGTACATCCAGTTTTTTGCATGAAGGGCAAGTTTTCCTCCTAGGGGCACAAGCAGTTGGGCAGGGCTGGGAAGTAGAATTGAGAAGTCATTGTGAACTTTTTCCATAGGAGGGAGGCTTACCACTCCCTGTTTTGGGGGTAGGGGTATTCCACTGCTTAGATCTCTGCATACCCTGAGACTGTAGTCTGGGTGCCCTGTTTCCCCTGGGTCTTGTCTGGGAAGGCCTGGAAGGGGCTGGAAAGGACCAGTGTTTTGAAGGGCATTGCCTACAGAATTTAGGCAGTTGCACTTGTAAGAATTCTTTAACAGTTTGCATAGGTTTAGCCTTTTCTTCCATCTTTTTAACTTCTTCTGCTTTGGCGCCAAACAAACAGTCCTTATTTAAAGGAGTGTCTAGTAATTTGGATTTGACATGATCTGGCAAGGTTTGCTCCTTCAGCCAAGCATGTCTTCTCAGTACAGAACCAGTGACTGCAGCCCTGCAAGATGCTTTCAGGGCATCAAAGCCACACTGCAAAGTATGCCTACTAACTTGGTTTGCAGAATGCATTAGCTCTTGTAAATCTTTATTTTCTGCACAATCTGGAAAAAATACCATTTTTTGTTTAATTAGTTACATAATATGTTGCTGGTACTTCAGCATGTGAAACTGGCAATTTAATGCCCTGATAGCAAGAGTTGCAGAGGTATATACCTTCTTACCCCATCTGTCTAAAGCTCTGGAATCCCTGTCCAAAGGGGTAGAATTTTTGGCTGTAGTAGCCTTAATACCTTTAGGCCCCTGGGAAATGATCTCTGGATCAGCAGTAGGATTCTTGAAAAGAAACTTGTGGGAATCAGGTACTCTGTAGTACCTGTCAGGTTTCCTAGGGGCTGGGGGGTAATGTGTCTGGACTAAGAGTGGATTCCATAAAAAACATCATCTACAACATCTAGGACAGGGGGTATAGCTAGAGGCCTGTGCTGAGGCAACTCTAAAAATTCTCAGTGTCTCTTTTTGGAATTCCCAGTGGAAATGCTCTCTTAAAGTATGCAAGGTTTCACCAAAAGAAAGAAAATCATCTGGAGGGGAGGCAGAGGGAATAGATTCCTCTGCATCTGAATCCTCATAGGCTGATAAGGGCATGTCCTGATAATCAGAAGGGTCAGAGTCATCGGACTCCTGGTCTGTAGAATCAGAAGGAAACTCAATTCTTTGTCTCTTAGCAGGGGAAGGCTGGTTTCCCCTAATTAGCATAAGGTCTTCAGCCATTCTAAGCATTTGTTTTTGTGGCATGGGAGCTTGAGCATGCTCTTTGGTAGTCGTGTTTCAAGGCATAGTGTGCACTCTGGGCCTAAGAAACTCTGTAGTTTTAGCTAAAAAGGAAGTCGTTGGTTTGACTCAAACATTGGTAGGATGGAATACTCCCTCAGATGCCGGTGCCTGCACAGCGGCTCCGGACCCATCCAAGGTAGAGACATCCGCAGGTTCCATAGTCGAAGAAGCATCTAGTGGCATACCAGACTCCAGATGGGTCTCAGCAAAGGCCTGCAAATCCATACAAGTGGGCATCAGGGGCTGCAAAGGCACCTCACTGAGTACCGGCGGACTGGCGACTAGCTTAATGGAAGCGTCGTCGGCAGTTTTGGACCTATGCAGTCTGTCTTTATCTTTACATTTTTTTCGGAATATTGGTAGCCGGATGGCTTACCGAAACCATTTTGGAATATGGAGAATGAGAGCGAAAGAATTTAGCGACAAAGATAGCCAGACGATGAATGGTTTGGGTGTTAAACAAGGCACAAAATCGACAGCGAGGGACGTCGTGGTCTGGGCCTAAACAGGTAACGCAGTAAGAATGAAAATCTCTGTGAGGTATTTGCTTTCCACAGGAAAGACAATTTTTAACTTTTTCTGACATCGGTTAGAGCAAGAAAAAAGGATCCCCAACGGGGTACTCAGCTTTAGAAGACCTCAGGATTATTAACTCGAAAATGAAAATTTCAGGTAGCGATCCAACTGGCACTTGCGAACTACTTCTGCTTCGGGTTCCTCCTCGGCAAGAAAGACTGATGTAATGGTGTCAGCTGCTGTTTTATACCCCTGATGACCTGACGTCATGGAAGAAGTGACAGCATCCGACGCAGAAATACCAAGACTCTGGTATTTGGGCCAACTGAGGGCTACCTGCAGGCAGATAACCCAAGTGTGATGACTGCAATGGTGAAACACGAAGAACATCAGGTGGGTTCCCAAAAAGACATCCCTTAGGTCTCATTAGGTAGAAAAGGAAAGGGGGGCAGAGGGCAAGGAGTTGAAAAAGAATGAAAACAGACAACACAGATGCACCGTTATGTTGAGTACATAACTTTTCCATCTGATGTTGCCATTTTCATTAATTCCTCAACTGATAGGACGCAGCCCTCAGCTAGATGAACCTTGGATGGTCCTCATGGAAGGGTGCTGAGGAGTACAGGGGAACCAAATGCTGCCCTATTTCTGGAAAGTATGTTTAACTTGTAATGAGCACTGATGCTATCAGCACTGGACCAAGTGGCAGCTGCACAAATATCATCTATGGACGCTCTTGACCAGAAAGCAGATGAAGTGGCTACAGACCTTGTGGAGTGTGCTTTCAGGGGCTTAGGTAAGGATAAACATCTTTCTTTATAAACCAAGGATTTACAGTCAGTCAGCCATTTAGTCAGGGTCACTTTAGACAATGCTTTACCCAATTTGGTCTTGGAGAAGGAATACAAATAGTTGCTCAGTTTTCCTGAAGTCTTTGGTTCTGTGCAGATAAAATATAAGCTGAATGTATTCTCCTTTGTTTGAAAATTTCAGAAAGAAAACAGATAAACTGATGACCTGATTTATGTTGGATTCTGAAACCACCTTAGGTAAAAAAATATGGGTTTGTGTGTACTGAAACCCTATCCTTATGGAAGGTCAAGTATGGAGATCTCACGTACAGGGCTTGGAGTTCAGATACTCATCTAGCAGAAGTGATAGTAACCAGAAAAACTGATTTCCAGGACAAGAACTTAAACTCAATCTTAGCCGAGGACACAAAAGGAGGAAAGGTAAGAGCTTATAACAGAATAGTCAAATCACAAGGGGTTGTAGGATCTTTCACTGGGGGCCTGACTAAAAAGGTACCCTGAAGGAAGGCCGAGCACAATTTCAAGGAAGCCAAAGAGGAATGATTCGCACCTGAATGAAAATTTGAAATGGCTACTAATTGAACTTTAATAGAATAACTCGCCCCGTTGTTAAAAATGGAAGCCAAAAAGTCGAGCTGCTTTCTGCAGAAATCTGGGGATAATGGTAATGGAAGGCAAGAGTAAAGGAGACCAGAGGGCTAATCATGGATTATAGCATCTCTTGGTGACCCCCCCTGTAGACTGACTACGGTGAAGAACCTGCTGCACTTGTTGCTGTGGAAAGAAGTAACATGATCCCAGCATGGCTGGCCCCATCAATAAAAGATCTTTTCCACCACTCTTTGATTGAGAGACCACTCATGAGGCATCAGAATGGACCTTAGTCTGCCTGCAAGCATGTTGGTTTCCCCAGTATGTGCATTGCCATAAGAAGGTGACTGGAAGAGATTGCCCATTGTCACATTCTCACTGCTTCTCACCACAATGGGTGAGATCTGGGTCCACCTCCCCCATTTTTTGATATACCAGACTACTGACATGTTGTCTGTATCGCAATCATCCCCGAGGGTAGAACATCTTAAAAAGCCTGTGATACTAATAGGATTGCTCTCATTTCCAGGACATTGATGTGCAAAATTGGCCTCTTCCTGGGACCACGCACCATGGACTGTCCTTGCCAAGAAATGCCCACCCCTCCCCCAATTTGGGAGGTGTCCATGGTGACTGTAGCTACTGGCTGTGGGAGAACAAAGGGGTGACCGTAAAAAAACTTTCTGCATGAATTCACCAAAGAAGATATTCCTTCCAAACCTTTGAAATCTTGACTGGAGTGCTTAAGGGATGCTGAAGAGTAGACCACTGGACTGAGAGAGTCCATTGCAGAACCGACATTTGAAATCTGGCTAATGGAACTAATATTATTGCTGCTGCCATCAGTCCTAAGGATTGGAGGGCCAGCCTTCCAGTAAGGGTAATAAGAATGGGAGATCATACTATTGATTACATGTCATGAAAGTGAGTGAACTCTTGTTAGAGTAAACAAAACTATCTGGTTGATTGTATCTAGATGAGCATCTACGAATTTCAGAGTCCTAGTAAGCATAAATTGTGATATGGTGTAACTGGCCATTATACCCAGGTGATGACATAACTGGAGTGAGTAATCCCTTGCTTGAATCAGTAGATGCCTGGACAGGGAGGTCAGCAGACAGTCATCTAGACAGGGAAGCACACGGAATCCCAGCAGTCTCAGGTGAGCCACTACCACTGCCATGCATTTGATGTACACCCTATGGGCTGTGGTGAAACCAAAGTGCAGTTCACTGAACTGGTAACAACTGGCTCGCAGCCGAAAGTGCATGCATCTTCTAGCGTGCCTATTCATTTTGATATGATAAAACACATCCTGAAGATCTATCGAGCACATCCTATTGTCCTTTTGCAGTAGGGGCAAAAATGGACTGAGCTGTAACCATCTGAAACTTTGACTATTTTACTCATTGGTTTAGTTGCCCAAGATACAGACTAGATCTCAAGTTCCCTGTCTTCTTTGGCACCAAAAAGAATTTTGAGTTAGTTACGGATTTTTGCTGGTCTGGAGAGGCTTTTTGGATTATTCTTTTTTCTAGCAGCTTTACTATTTCCAAGGCTGCTGCTTCCCTCTAATTGGGTGGAACATCAGAGATGTTTTTTGTTTTTGCTGGAGGAATTTGGAAAAATGGTATGAAATAACCTCTGGATATAATTTTTTACACCCAAGTGTCTTTTGTGATGGATACCCAAGCTTTTGGGTACAGAGATAAGCACCCCCAGACTGTCTCCAGAGTACAGCAGTAGGGCAACGCTTCAGAAGTGCTGGTAGAGCTTTTCAGAGATGGTATCTCCGAAGACTTGGTTCTGAAGACCAACCCTGCTGCAAGTTCCCCTTCTGTCCTGGGAAGAACCATCTCCTCATGTGTCCTAGAAAAGTCCTCAGGAATTGTGAAACCACATATTTTTACCACCTTGTTGATTCCTGGAGAAGGTCCTCTGATGGGGAGAAAAACGGATCCCAACCGCAGACAGGGTCTTTCTGTCTTGCTCACTTCTGGAGAGCATTTCCATAACTTTGGGACCGACCCCCAACCCGAATAATAATGATCCATCAAAAGAAGCAGAAATTAACAAAGACTTGAAGGGCTCTACAAAATCACACAGATGCATCCAGGCATGCCTCCTGACTGCAATGCCTGAACCAGCAGCCCTAAAAGAACCCATGGTGGCATGAGAGGTAAGTTTCAAGGACATGCTGGAAATAGACTGAAGCATGGCCAGTTGTGAAGAAACTTTTTTCCTGGTACTCCACAGACATGGAACCTGAAAGAGACTTGGAAAGCTCCTTAGTGAAATCCCTTTCTAATCTGGTGAAGTGTGCCAAATAATTCAGTGAATGAAGAGCAAAGGTCGATGAAGCATAAATGCACCCTTCCAAATCTGTCCAAGGCCCTGGACTCCCTATTAGGGGGATGGACAGATGAGCTCTGGCCAGCAAAGCTCCATCTTAGTGGCTTCCACCACCACCATGCCATCTACCGGGACTCCCTTAACCCAGCGGGCCCTATCTTTGGGTGGAGCTTATCTGGCCTCTTAGGTATGGGTTCCATAGTAGCCAGCTCCTTCCATGTTTGGTGTGAGAAGGCTGATCAACTCATCAGCTGGAGGGACCACCCAACAAGTAGCCAGGCCAGCCCCGAAAACCTCCAGAAACACCAACTTCTCTTGGAAAGGGGCTTCGGAAGACAATCCACCTCTCTGTCTAACAAGCTCCAGAATCTCTCCAAAGGAGACATCATCAGATAGAGATCAGGGGGAACCTTCCTCTTCATCGAAGTCAGTGTCTTCAGTGACAGGATTCCTGAGGGGAATCTAGGTGTCTCCTTTTGCACGTCCTCTTCCTAGGGATGTCATCAGTGGGATGGTCTGATGAAGTATCAGAGGCGGGTGGGGTGTCCTGGATAAAGACTGTCTAAAGGCTAGTACAAGGCTGTCCTGGTGGAATAGACATGAAGCCACAGAGCTCAAGTTTAATGGGGGGATGAAGAACTGGATCTGAAGGGGGTAAGGATGTCCTCCTCTCTGGGTAGAGAGAAAGCCCTCTCCACTATCTCAAAGGTAGAAGGTCCAGGAAACCGCAGCTGGTCGCACCAACACTGAAGCTATATGCACCAAACTCTGAATCCCCATAGATCCATGCTTTGAGGAAGGGGGTCTGAGCCGATCTATCCAACAATGAGGCTGCTGAGAAGGATGGCTCCGACAGCTTTGGAGTTGACACTAACCCCCAGAGCCAGCACTGACGCTTTGGCTCCAACAGTTATCCTGCCCTGAAGAGATCATAGCCGGGTGACTAAGGAGCATGGTCAGAAAGAACTGCCTGTCTTTGGATCCAAGGACATTCTGGAATATCTCAGATCCAAGGGCTCTGAAACCAACAATCGGATCGGAGAAGGAGATATAAAATGAGGTTGAGAAAATGGCAGGCTCACAGGTCCGATGGGAGATTGAGCCAGAATTACCCCCATCTGGATTTGAGTCCTGAGAAACTTCCTTATTATTCTATCCACCTCTGCCTCAGATAAACTCCTAAAGATCCTAAGGGATGAACTAGTGGAAGGTGGTCCTCGGCATCTCTTGTAAGAAAGGCAAATGGAGCTGAAAAGATATTGGATCTGAGGAAAAACGAAGACTGGATCAGAGGAAATTTGATACTTGGAGTTATAGGATCTGAGGTTGACGTCAGATCTGGTTTTCTTTGAGATTTTAGCCTGATTATGGCCAGGGGACTGTTTCCTGGGCTCCTTTTCTTTTGGAGCGGAGTCATGTTACCCTTTATCAGGATTTGTGGATGGAGTTTGAGCTCAAATAAAAACTAAAGCAGAAGAAGTTAGTAAGACTTAAGACCAACTTGCTTCTCCTGTCAATGCACAGGAGTTGAATCCCAAAAAAATGGATCAGTCATCTTCCAGATGGGCAGCACCCAAACAATAAACACACACTTTGTGGGCATCAGAATGAGGGATCTTATGCCCACAGGAAGTGCATTTCTTAAAAACCATAGGCTTTAGCAGCCACATAAAAAAAAAAAAAAAAAAAAAACAGAAAGAACAAGACACAGAAAGGAGGGGGGGGGATTTTTTTTTTAAACAGAAACAGAGAAAAAATACCTACAATGGCATTTCAGAAGTATCCTAAGGTTGGGTGGACAGAAAGGAGAGAGAGAGAATACCAACAATGATATTCCGAAGCATAACCTCTCAAGGATAAAAAGGCCTAATTAGGAAAAAAAAAAGAGAGTTTAAAATATCAGAAAAAAGTTTGAACATTAAGAAAAGTCCATTATAAAGGCAAGTGAAGTAAGAGGAAAAGGATATTATACATAAAAACTCACAAATAAAGATATAAAGATTCCTATTTAACCTACTATGTCAAGAGCAGAAAATCCTCATCCGAACAATATGGCGGCAAACAAGATCTAAGGTATGTCAAGATGGTAGGGCATTGTAGGCAAGGGGAGGAGCTAGACAGCTGGGTCCATGAGTCTAGTGTAAGTGGCCAAGTGGGATCTGAAACTCATCAGCTGAGGAAAGAAAGAAATGACAACATCAGATCCTTTTTTTTTAATCATCGTAGGAAATACTTATTTGTATAACTCATTTCATGCTAAACATATTGCTTTTTTTGCTATAACTTTACTGATGTTTTTTTCACATCACAGGAAAGAAAAAGAAATCTTGCAGTGTCAAAAGTATTTTAACACTAATGGTATAGGATTTTTTTTTTGCCAACATTACTAGTCTGACATTTTTGGATATTGCATCTAGCATGACTCTTATTACTTACATTAGTTTTATATTATAACAGCTGCTATCCCAGTTTTGTTAAGAACAACGTAACAAAAAAGCCATCTTTTATATCTACTGAACAATACTTTTGAGGATGTTGCAGAACTGAACAGTTATTTTACTATTTTATTTATTTGACGTTTGTTATTCAAAGTAGTGGGCTGATTCTAAAGGACCTAGTCCAACCACACTGTTAAAGTCACTGAAATATCAGAAGGCTGTACATTAGACATACAATTCAGTGTTACGAATATCTGCATTTAAAAGAACAGAAGGCACTAGAACAGTAAGAGTATTGGAGTTACACATGGAAAAGTCACACATAAGTTTATAATTAAGCTGAATAACAAATTTCTTGTTGTCATTAGAAAACCTAACCGCAACTGCAGCCTTGCTCACACATCAGGAGCTGAAGAATTGATTTTGGGTGACTGTGTGACCTCATCGTTGTCTCTGTTTTGAGACTGACCTCTTGAGGACTTGGATGTTTTGGTTTAGATTAACTGTTGACCACATGGCACATGAATAACTGTAGTAAATCCAATGACATCGGATGTTTGTCAACCTGGACGTCTAACAATAACTATGAATGATAGGTTTGCATATGCTTTTAGTACCAGGTTTGTGAATGATGCATACTTAAATCACAAGTTCTTTGTAAGCACCAGAGTACTAAAACAAATGATCTTGATATTAAGGAAGTAGTGGGTACACAACCACTTTTAGATTTTATAAGAGAAATAAAAACACAGGTGAGATTTTAAGAATTTTAAGAATGTCTGAAAGAAGAGAAAATGTCATATTTTGTTCTTTTACATGACATAGTTGCAAACAGTGTGGGTATATAAACCACGGTACTAGTACACCCTTCTAACAGCAGATGGATTTTTTAATTAATTTCTTACTTCCATAAACACACACCATGGAAGACTTTGTGGCCAAAACCAAATGAAAATTTCATGGCAGAACAGAAAACAACCCCTCAACCAGGAGGGCAAGAACAACAGGCTAGAACAGAGGTGGCAGGAGGGAGGCAGTGCATACTGCAACAGTGAAACGAAGGAGATATACCGGTATGGTAAGATTTCCTACAACTGTGCTATGTCCTTCCAAATCACTGTTGCAGTATTAACAACAGAAGGAAAAGTACATGAGCTCAAGAGGAAACCTGGGAGGAGGAGGAGGATGGCACTGAAGAGCCGCCTAGAAACAAATGCAAAACCAGCTCTAGCCCCAGAAATGACATCTAACTTATAATGCTTAGTGGAGACATGGACAGAAGACCAAGTAACAGTCTCAAGGATGGGAATGTTATCCAGCCCCTTGTAAAAAGCACCAGTAGAAGCAACAGCTCTGGCAGCAAGACCCCTTACCGATGAGGAAAGACATTTACCATGCAAATAATAACAAAAAGAAATGGCCTTAGAAATCCAGGAAGAGATGGCCTGCTTAGAAACAGCTAAACCCAAAGTCCTAGGATGAAAGGAAAGAAAAAGCTGCTCAGATATGTGAATAACATTTGTTTTATCCAAACAATATTTGAGCTGACTATGCCAATCCTGAAGAACTTTCTCACTGGAAGTTTGTGCAGATGGAAAAAAGGCAAGCAAATAAAAAGGCTGATTAAGGGGCAACTCGTTGACCAGCATGGACATAAAACAAGGATTAGTAAGAAGAGACACCCTGTCTCTGTGGAAAACTAAGAAAGGCGGAACAGCCATGAGAGCCTAAAGTTCAGACACCCTTTTGGCCAAAAGGAGAACCAAAAGAAGAACAGTCTTCCAAGTACAATAAATGCAAGGAAGCTCAAGCAGCAGGCTCAAAAGGAGCCAAAGTCAATTTTTCAAGAACAAAATTGAGGTCACAGGAAGGCAGGACAGGCTTCCTAGGAGGCCTAACATGAAGGATGTCTTTAATTACTTGACCTCAAATCTGGCGAACAGAGGAGGTGTCAAAGGCAGACAAGCAGAAACTGCTGACAGGTGAGCTTTAACTTAAGCATATGCCAAGTCAGCATACAGCAAGTCACACAAATAAGAGAGAACCAGAGGAACTTCCACATTTAGGTGATCTTGATGGCGACATAGGCACCACACAAAATTTTTTCCACTTGGACATATATGATTTCCTGGCCTCCTGCAAGATTCAAAGCATGTCCCCAGAGAAGAGGTGCCTAAACCCTATCACCCACAGCATTAGCTGAAGAGTGGATAAGTGAGGACGGATATGAGACCCCTTGTCTTGTATGAGAAGGTCCACCTGGTGAGGTAACTTGTGGAGACTGCCCCTGGCCAAGTGAGAAAGAAGGGTGAACAAATACTGTCTGGGCCAAAAGGGAGTCACTAACAAGATTTGGGAGAGTCCTTCCTGATCTTGTTCAGGACTTGTGATAGAGGTAGTGGAGGGAAGGTGTACAGAAACATCCCCTTCCAAGGAAAATACAGTGCATCCACTTTATAAACCAGAAGACATAGGACTCTGGAATAAAATACAGGAAGTTATCCATTCATTCCTGACCCCACTGATGGCCAATGTCTAGGAACACACCTCTGTAAAGCATCCATTTGTGAGCTTGTGTGCTGGACCTGTCCAAAGAGTCGGTCAATAGATCGTGCCCTGAGGAAATGTAAACTGTCTGAAGAATCACTTGATGCTGGACAGCTAGATCTCAGACCTGAAGAGCTAGTCTGTAAGATAGGACCTTGCACCCCCTTGCTTGTTGTCATATTACATCACTGTGGTACTGTCTGTGAAAACTTTGAGAGGCCAGGAATGAAACAGGGAATGAAAAACCTAAAGAGATAGAAGCAGAGCCCTCATCTCCTTTATAATGTTGTGGTATAACCTCTGATGAAGAGGGCAGAAATGCTGAACCTTGAGAGATGCAAAGGAAGCTACCATCCCCTGTCTGAGGCATCTGTACAGAGCTCTTGAGTCAAGGCTGGAGCCTGGAAAGGAATCCCCAAGTTGACAGAAAGTTGATGACTCCATCACTGACCCTCAAGCTTGAGTCATGGAAGGGAAAGAACTGGAAAGTCCAGGGGGTGGCAATGTCGGAGCTACACTGACTTGAGGTAGCACTGAAGCTTTCTCATATGAGGCCTGGCCAGAGGGAGCATGAATGGTGGAAGCCATGAATAAGAGAACCTTGTGAAAGTCCTTGGTGATGACTGAAGCCATAGGAAAAAGAGTCTGGAAAAAATAAATAAGAAACAGGGCCTTGGGGGAGGCAGAGATGCCAGCATGGGAATGGTCTGCATCCTGCAACCAAGGAAAACATGATCCTGAGATGGTGTTCGGACTAGCGGCTAAAAAGTTCTGAGTGTGTGCATACGTGTGTTACCCTTGTGCCCTATGCTTTGCATGGGGTGTACTTGTGACGAACAGCACCTATAAGTACTAAAGGCGTTTGTATACTAGCAAGACAATGGGCTATACTTGGCAAGAGATCCCTTAAGTTATTAATACTGCAATAGTGATATGGAAGGACATCATCCATTACAGCATGCAGATCAGCACGTCTTTTCCCTAATAAGTAGTACTTATGCATATGCTAGCCCTCTACTGAGTTCTGGGTCCGAGTTGAGAGAATATACATTCCAAAAGAAAGACAGCACTAGGATTTCATTGATTGCCAGTTGAAAAACAGTCTCGTATCTATATCTATATATATACTATCAACAGAACTGAAGTTTTTATTTATACTTGCTGTAGCAGCTGGTTCAAAGTCACACAATACAAATCTTAGTTGAGGAGTTAGCTGTATATTGTTTAACAGGTCAATCACCCACCGCCATAACATATTATAAGTTCTATAAGATTTCTTGGACATGAGCACATATAGCAAAAAGGTAGACTTCTGCTCATACTACTGACCTCAACAAAGCAATGCAGACTATACAAATGATGGGATACTTTACCCCTGGTAAGAAAAGTGCCATCAATTAAGCAGACTGTAGAAGAAGAAATGTCACGCAAGTTAAGTGCAGTACTGGAAACTATAACAGTAATCCCAGAAGTTGTGTTATATAACTACTTCACCTACAAAGGATCCCTCCGTCAAACTCCACTGTGATATAGCAACGTTCTCCAGTGTTACATTCTCAGCTCCTTGAACAGAAAATTGTTTTATCCTCAACCTCAATATGTTGAAATAAGCATTTCCAGGTAGACATGTCAATGACTCCAAATGTGGATGCACCACACATAATCATCCATTATGATACATGGAGGATGTTTCTTGATTGTGTAGTCTTAGCTTTGAGATGTGAAAAGGCTTGG